>NC_088223.1:36691217-36997884 GCF_036934945.1 Oncorhynchus masou masou | reverse complement strand
GACATTTTCAAGGAAAGGTTATTCAGGGGGAAAATTGGAAGACCGGTCACCTGACATTTAGGATGATCACTGAATGATGATCACATCGGTGAAGTCAGCAAAATGTACATATGCAAATGGTTTAACCAATTAGTTAAGGAACCCATTGACACAGCCAATTATCGTGTCATTTTTATGGTAACGATGGTAACGACTCTTGTTTACATTACAATTACAGAGGAATGATGCCTTATCTGATCCAAGCCTTTACTTCCTGATCTTCAATTCGCCTACAGTATCCATGGAGACATTTATAGACTATTGTACTGTAAAATGTACTGTACTGCAGCTTACTGTGCTGTATTGTTTCGTGTACTCTCATGGTACATATGGTGAACTAAAACCCCATTCATCAAATCGGCAACACATACGATTTTTTTTTTAAAGTGGGTAAAGCCACTGAGGAGTGTTTGTTCTTGTCAGCCATGGCAGTGGGATCCCCATTCAGCCGTCACTAGTTACCACAGCCACAAAGTAATAAACCATGCTCATTTTTAACAATTTATCTTCTTAAAATGTGATTTTAAACCTAACCCTAACCTTAACCACACTGCTAACCGTATGCCTAACCATAACCTTAGTTTTCTTAAATTTTTACGATATAGACCATTTTACTCTGTGGTTGTGGTAGTGGAAACCCACCCATTCTGACGGAGGAGAGGGCGGGAGCCTGGGTGAAAGAGAGTGGGGCCATGGTCAGCAACAGGAAGAGGAAGTAAATCGACAGCAGCAGCGCTGGCAGAGCCGGCATCTTCCACTGCTCCTCATGGAGAATGGTCTTCTGGCTGCCTGGTCCACCACCTGCTGGACGGGAGGACTCATTACAACACAGATAATATACAACTACATGACATAATAAACAGCTCAATTACATAATACCCGCCTGACTAGGGGAGAATCTCAATTCCATACACCTCGTGTCCTCTCTCCTCGCCTCCTCCTTAAAACCCATTGGATGAGAAAGCCAGAGGTCCTTCCCCTCTGACCTTCTCCTCTAATGGGTTTTAAGGAGGTGAGGAGAGAGTATGCTAGGAGTATGCAATTGAGATTCTCCTTAGGACTTCATGTATTTCAGAGGTAAGGAGGCAGCACACATTCACATAGTTCACACTCACATAGAAACTCACATGGCTACCAGAATTAGTCACTCCAGGAAAACTTCTAGAGCACAAAGCGATTAAATAGTGGAAGCAAAGAGAGAGCGATAGAGAGAGAGAGAGAGAGAGAGAGAGAGAGAGAGAGAGAGAGAGAGAGAGAGAGAGAGAGAGAGAGAGAGAGAGAGAGAGAGAGAGAGAGAGAGAGAGAAAATGGACAGAGAGAGAGCTTTAGGTATTGAAAATAATGTAATTGGCTGAGGAGGCATGACAAAATCTTCAAAGTAGATTAAAGCTACAGCAGTGAGATTTAGGGAGGGCCGGTATAACTGAACACAGGAAGTAGCCATGGGGTAAAACAAATTGAATATAGTTCCTTCACATCCCATAACTTCATCTGTACTCTGGACAGTCAGTTATTTTGTCAACTGTCTGATTTGTTACCCCTGCTAAATGTTTATCTTTCCTGCCAATGACAAATGTAATTTAAATTGAAAGAGTTGAGCAGGACAGGTTGACAAGGCAAGAGACTGAGGAGCTCAAGACAGTGCGAGATGAGTGGTAATAGATAAAGAAGAAGAATTGAGTTGATATTATAGAAAGAGAGAGAGAGAGAGAGAGAGAGAGAGAGAGAGAGAGCATGAGAGAGCTGTACTGAGTGACAGAAAATTTAGTAGGAATAGACACGGTACAGACTGTAGGAGCAAATGGGAAATGGAGCCTGGTAGAAATAAACAAAATAGTGATCCTAATTAATTAGGAGCTTCCAGTAGGCTGTAAGTGGTGTCATGTAGCAAGCCTGCTGTTACAAAACATTGCACCTCCGGGTGCATTAGATTAAAGAGGCAATCTGCGAATGCTACATCAATTATTTTACTTTTAAATGAATTATGAACTCAGCAAAAAGGACCCTGTCTTTTAAAGATAATTCGCAAAAATCCAAATAACTTCACAGACCTTCATTGTGGTTTAAACATTGTTTCCCATGCTTGTTCAATAAACCATAAACAATTAATGAACATGCACCTGTGGAACGGTCGTTAAGTCACTAACAGCTTTACAGACAGTAGGCAATTAAGGTCACAGTTATGAAAACTTAGGACACTAAAGAGGCCTTTCTACTGACTCTGAAAAACACCAAAAGAAAGATGCCCAGGATCCCTGCTCATCTGCGTGAACGTGCCTTAGGCATGCTGCAAGGAGGCATGAGGACTGCAAATATGGCCAGGGCAATAAATTGCAATGTCTGTACTGTGAGACGACTAAGACAATGTTACAGGGAGACAGGACGGACAGCTGATCATCCTTGCAGTGGCAGACCACGTTTAACAACACCTGCACAGGATTGGTACATCTGAACATCACACCTGCGGGACAGGTACAGGATGGCAACAACAACTGCCCGAGTTACACCAGGAAAGCACAATCCCTCCATCAGTGCTCAGACTGTCCGCAATAGGCTGAGATAGGCTGAACTGAGGGCTTGTAGGTCCTCACCAGACATTACCGGCATCAACGTCGCCTATAGGCACAAACCCACCGTCGCTGGACCAGACAGGACTGGCAAAAAATGCTCTTCACTGACGAGTCGTGGTTTTGTCTCACTAGGTATGATGGTCGGATTCGCGTTTATCATTGAAGGAATGAGCGTTACACCGAGGGCTGTACTCTGGAGGGGGATCAATTTGGAGGGTCCATCATGGTCTGGGGCGGTGTGTCACAACATCATCAGACTGAGCTTGTTGTCATTGCAGGCAATCTCAACGCTGTGCATTACAGGGAAGACATCCTCCTCCCTCATGTGGTACCCTTCCTGCAGGCTCATCCTGACATGACCCTCCAGCATGACAATGCCACCAGCCATACTGCTCATTCTGTGCGTGATTTCCTGCAAGACAGGAATGTCAGTGTTCTGCCATGGCCAGCGAAGAGCCTGGATCTCAATCCCATTGAGCACCTGTTAGATCGGAGGGTGAGGGCTCGGGCCATTCCCACCAGAAATGTCCGGGAACTTGCAGGTGCCTTGGTGAATAG
The DNA here is from genome assembly GCF_036934945.1 of Oncorhynchus masou masou. Lineage (NCBI taxonomy): Eukaryota > Metazoa > Chordata > Actinopteri > Salmoniformes > Salmonidae > Oncorhynchus > Oncorhynchus masou. The sequence goes on along the minus strand of NC_088223.1, from coordinate 36,994,717 downwards.
TGGGGTAACATCTTACAGCAAGAACTGGCAAATCTGGTGCAGTCCATGAGGACATGCACTGCAGTACTTAATGCAGCTGGTGGCCACACCAGATACTGACTTACTTTTGATTTTGACCCCCCTTTTTTCAGGGACACATTATTCAATTTCTGTTAGTCACATGTCTGTGGCACTTGTTCAGTTTATGTCTCAGTTGTTGAATCTTGTTATGTTCATACAAATATTTACACATGTTAAGTTTGCTGAAAATAAACACCGTTGACAGTGAGAGAACATTTCTTTTTTTTCTGAGTTTACATATGCGCACATTGATTCTTAAAGAATATACTTTCTAGAATCCTATGAGCTTAGTTCAACTGTTGGACCCCATCAGAACCCAAAATATATACTTGTTTTACAGAACATGGTGAAAACTATGATGTTGATCTCATCGATGGTGAGTACTCGCACCCATAGCCCTATCTATCTTTAGATGCACTATTGTAAAGTGGCTGTTCCACTGATGTCAGAAGGTGAATTCACCAATTTGTAAGTCGCTCTGGATAAGAGCGTCTGCTAAATGACTTAAATGTAAATGTAAATGTAAATCTATGAGAGTGGTTACATTTCTCCATCCCCATCCCTCAGCTGTTTACCAACCTGTTTACCGGTGGGTTTTTCTTTGATATTGTTTGAACTTCAGATTGCCCAAGAGGGGATTACAAACAATAGTTCTTTTCCTTCAAATAAAATGGCAAATATCAACATGGAGTTTTCTTATCCTTATTAAATCTTATCTGATAGCTTTTTTACCGTGTTAAACAATATGGTCCTGATAACAAATATACCTCACATTATTTCCGCTGCTTCGAAAGTGTTTTTGGTCCAGTTTGAAGAGGTTTAAAAACTGAAATTACAATTTCAACGAACGCTTGAGTCAACATTAGCTCCGCTTTGTCTTTCAAGTAAAAGGCCGTTTAAGTGGCCATAAGCTACTCTGATGTGCGGAAGACAGCCCCCACAAATACTCAACGTCACAAAGGAAAGATCCGGATCAACTGTTAGTCTGTTGGGTAATGAGACTTAATACCTTCCCTAAATATAGGATATTAGCATTATGTTCCTGGGGGATAAGACTGTTTTGTTTTGCTTTGCCGGCATCACGGAGCCGTCTTGCTGACTCAAACGCTATAATGAGATGGTAATCCTTTCAAATAGCCCCAGACACACAACACATTTCTCCCTCCGAACAGAGGGATGGGTTCAACACAGGTACACACTCTTCCCCTGCGCTTTCTTCTGACAGCTAGCATGCCACTGTAGGCTACCATCATCGCATGCGGCACAAACAGAAATGACAGAGGGGGCCAAATTGATTTGGAATGGGTAGTGGACGGTGAACGGTGGCAACTAGCTATATTGTTTACATGGACTCCACTAATTGTGGTTTTGATGTCTCTCTGTCTTCTTGAATGTAAACTGTGGTCCATTGTCTAATACAAATGGTTAGGGAAAACACCCTAGACACTAAATTGTTTAGTTAATGCATTGCACATTCCGACAAAAATGGTTGTTCTACTATTGATACCAGCTGTGTATATGTACAGCTGTCTGCACTGTACGCTGTACTGTAAATATAGAGTTCATGAATACATGTACCAAAGACATGCACTGTGCATGGTTTTTCCATGTTGCTTCAGCTGTTCATTCCAGGTTTACTCTGTGGTAGATGCGTTTCTCTACTCCAATCCTTGTCAGAGCACTCGATCACAAACATGGAGAAAGGGAGGGAGGGATGGATGGATGGATAGGCAGAGGAGAAGCCACTACTACTACAGTGTGAAGGTGAGGGCTGACCTCTGTGGCCTGACTGCGCTGAGCTGCAGATGAGCACATGAAACATCACACCAGCGGGTAACTAGTGAGAGTACAGCATCAGCAAAGACAGAAGGAGAGAGGGGGGAGAAAGGTAGATTGGAAGGAGAGATGGGGGAGAGGTAGATGGGAAGGAGAGGCGGGGTGGATATATGTTACATATTGGCAGCAGGGTAACTGCAATATAAAATTTGAGTGTAGAGAGTACAGAAAGCCATACAATTTTGTCAAGTTTGAGAAAAATACCAAATTTGTTGTCCAACTTGACCAAGCTTACACATGTAAAACAAGGTCCTACGGCTGGAATATACTGTTGCACAACTTTGACTGGTCCCGAGAACACGTTCTCAATTCTACGAGCTAAAGAACACAGAGAGCTAGCTAGCTTCAAGGAATGTGCATAGCAAACATATTCTAAGCCTGGTAAAAAAAAAAATATACAGTACAATCTACAACAAGATAATACCTTACACAGAGACACATTAAATGAAGGTACATTTAACAGAGGCTTGGCCAAAGAATAAAGATAGCTAACTGCAGGGGATGCACATAGTAAGTAGACTCTAAGCCTTATAGAACATTAAAATACCACTAACTGATCTAGTCATAACATGTGGATGCTATTTGGGGTGCATTCAAATGCTGACCTGTTTTGCAATTGCAAATTCAACCATTAATACCCCCCTATAAATTCGGATCTAATGTTAGGTTAACCTACACCATGCAATATCAGCATCCCTTCTCCCCCTGCAGCTGTAGGCTCTCTGCCAGTCTTTCACTGTCAGAAGTGAGCCAAATGACAGTCTAACACCCCTAGGGCCTTCACCACATCCACTGCTCCTATAAAAAGTAGAGCCATGCTAAGTCAAATATGAGTTAATCAGAGTGCTGCTAAAATTAAACAAAATGGCCCCCGAGCTATGACAGGTTCTTCTGCTCTATGGAGTTATGCTCCACAGTATGTGACAGAGAACACTCTCCCTCTCCTTATCTCTCTCGCGATTTGACAGGGGACACCGTTCTTGGAATTGGTTGATGTAAAAGGAAGTGGGATTGAGACCGTTTTCGCGAAAGCAGGGAACCCACAGCTCGCAGTGGGCTTCCGGTCAGGTAGAAGCATTATTGTTGTTTTCATTTTGTGCATGCTTTATGAACGCTGTTCTACATTAAATATTTACGCCGAGAGTTAATTAGCGGAGCTGGGAATGACTCCTCTGGAGTCGCTTAGGACAGACTTCCTTTTATAATTACCTCCATTGCTTCAAACACTGGGAACGCCGGGCTGTCCCTATAGCGACCGAGTCACTCGATATACCAGTAGCTTCTGCATTCAAGCAACTGCAGCTTTGCCACGCCATCACAAAGCTGTTCAACATATAAATAGAGGGAATGTTTTCAGTTTGATGTGCCAGGCAGTCAGGTGTAATTGAAACCTACCATATGTCTCAGTATACATACTTACCCACTACTTAGAATGCATAGCATGTCCGTTACTTCATACTATAGGCTTATATCATCATGTCTTCCAGTATGGCTGAGTTTACACAGGCAGGCATAACTTTGATCTTTAATTGGTCTTTTGACCACTAACATAAGATGTTTTTCATCAGATCTTTTACCAAGCTGATCGTATTGGTCCAAAGACCAATTATTATTATTTATTTTTTACAGAATTTGGTTGCTTGTGTAAAGACAGCCTCTGAATGTTCAGACTTGTCAATCGGTGTAACAACTGTACAAAAACTTAAAAAATTACAATTTCGAACGAGCTGCCGCAGTAAATTGCATATCCTCTGAGAGGCTGATCAAGAGGAAAACATTTCCCTCAAGCTTCGTTACCTGTATTAATTCTCTCAACATGTGTCAATTCAGATTCATTACAGGCTGGCTAGTGTTTAATGGAAATCTACCCAATGTCACCCCCCCCCCCCCCCCCCACCCTCTCCTCTCTTCTCCGCATCCAAAGAAAAAAGCAGGAGTGGCTTGATTTATGGGAGGTAAAGGAAATAGTTTAAAGGGCTTTCTGCCTCTCGCATAGCAATAATGTCCTCCTTTTGCTTTCTGTCAGATTGTAATTTTCCAAAAATGCTCAGATCTGGGCGCTAAATTCCAAGTCTGCCATTAATCACAGTATTTGATTATGACACACACACCTTCCCTGGAATTACGCTGGGCGGATAGTGGTGGGGAAAAAACGGTCGAGGTGCTGGGTAGCGAGTACTGAGTGAAAAATCCCTGGATCGCTTTTCCTCTCTCTCCCCTCTCCCCTCTCCGTCAGTGCTTTTGTTATTTTTTAAATGGCCTATTAGAGGACATCACTGTCTGTTTGATCCGATCTGATATTAATATTTCATGTTTACTGTAAAACAGGAAATGTAGACATACGGTTCCTCGTGTAACGTTATACAGAGCGGACAGGAAGAGGTGGCCGGGATTTGTAATGAAAGAGAGATTCATCAAAAACAAAGCGGTAGATTGACATAGAGGGAACAGAGAACGAAGGAGGCTGAAATGGGTGAAAAGAGGGGAGAGAGGGAGCAAGAGAGTTTTAGAGAAGGGGGAGAGTTATTTGCGGCCAGTGTTGATTCGTGATCCTTATAACAAGCTGTTCTATGCTACAGTACGACATGCTAAAGTAAGAGAATAAAGTGTTCAATCCCTAAATTAATAACACTTACATTATACATTCGTCAATAGCGTCGTCATCAACCCTCATTTGTTTCTATCAACATCATTCTATACTTTGCTCAAAAAGATCACTCAAACCAGAATGTTGAGGCATATCTTGCCGTCTACATTTCTAAGATCATTAAAACCAGAATGTTGAGGCATATCTTTCCATCTACATTTATTAGACTACTGTAATCGGTTGGTAAGAGGCGATGCAAATTGTTGGGGATTTTGTTCTGTAATGGACAAGAAAGATTTGTCAAATTCAAAGAGAGTTTATATGAATCAGCCTCCCTCTTGCTGTAATCCATATGCATTCAAATTGAACTACTACTGTGGGGTTGGTAATTATTGACAACCTTCATAAAGATGAGTAAAAAAGACTGTATAGAATGCATCATTAAAATACTGAGCTATTGTATGCTTCAAAAAATGGAGAAATTTTATTATTTTAAACGAATATAATTCCTCAGATAGTATATGAACACCTCATGCCATAACAAGAATATTTATAAATAATTGGAAATTAGCAACATTGTCTCTCAGACTCATTACAACATGTGTAGAATGGAATGAGATCATTGTTAAAACTGCTAATTCTTCTCTCTGCCACATGGCAATATGGCAGGAAATTTGCTTTAAAACAGCAATAATTTCTCTCAGCATCATGGCAAAATGTGTAGAATACAAGCATTTCGCTACACTTCGCATTAACATCTGCTAACCATGTGTATGTGACAAATACATTTGGTTTGATTTGATTTGAGAATAGCAGGAAATTAGCTTTACAAATGCTACATTCTCTCAGCCTCATTGCAAAATGTGTAAAATAGTATGAGATTGGCTATAAAACTGCACATATGTCTCTTTGCCCCATGACAAAATGTGTAGATTTGTACGAAGCTGTTACACCCCCCCCCCCTCCCCCCCCCCCCCTCAAAAAAAACCATCCTGCAAAAAATATATTATTCCAGCTGTCCATAACACCGGCTCCAATCCAGGTTCCAATGCCAGGCATTTCCTTTTGTTGAATGACATGAAAATAGAGCTCTTTGGCCATGCACACTGGCGGTCGGTTTAGCATCAAAAGAAATATGGAAATGCAGAAAAGATCCCCCTACCAATTGGAAAATATGGTGGTGGATATTTGATGTTATGGGGCTATTTTGCTTCCACTGGTCCTGGAGCCCTTGTTAAGGTCAACGGCATCATGACCTTTACCCAGAACCAGGAACTTTTAGCCTAACACCTGGTTGAAACTGGTTGATCCACAAGTGGATCTTCTAGAAAGACAATGACCCCAAGCACACATGTAAATACACCCCCCCCCAAAAAATATATAATTTACCTCAAAATCAACATTTTGCAATGGCCATCTCAGTCTCCGGACTTGAACCCCATAAAATAAAATATATGTGGTTTGAATTGAAGAGGGCACTCCATAAACACAGACGAAGGATATCAAGGATCTGGAAAGATTCTGTAAGGAGGAATGGTCTAAGATCCATTCCGATGTGTTCTACAATCTCATAAAACATTTTCGATAAAGGCTCAGTGCCTTGATCCACACAAGGTGAGGTATTGAAATCATTTTGACCATTATATTTGTGAAAACAAAATAAATTACTTGTCAAACAAATTCAAACAATTTCTCTGAGCAATTGAGTCTGAAATAATATTTGAAAAAATAATTAGCATATAGAATATAGCACAGTATTAGTATTATTTATTGTATACAATCCTTAAAAGATATTTTGGGCCCAACTATATCTATTCCAGCCAGGTTACAGGGAGAAAAAGCAGATAAGAGGCATTTGAGATGGATTACCACCAAAATGCCTGCAGATGACAGGTACAAAGCCAGTTGCCAAATACAAAGCCGGATTACAGGTATAAAGCAGCGTGGATACAGACGCAATTTCAGGCATATCGCTAGTACAGTAACACAGGCTCCAGCTGAGATCCACAGACCAACAGCCTGACTTTTCTACATTCCAGATCCGTCTTGGTATAAATTGTATTATGGGCTATTAAATCTCTCATGTCATCCTCTCTTATCCCTAGCTTTTCTCTTCCATCTTGGTTTCTCAATTTTTGTCTGTAATGCGATTGAGGCATAGCCTTTTGTAGCATACTGTGTAAAGCAGAGGACATGCAGAGCTTTCGCAACATACGGTCAAATTAAGTGCTTAATGCTATTGTTGGACTCTGCACATTATATGGAATGGCCGATCCAGTAGACTACTACTAATAATAATCCTACTACTACTACTACTGCACTACAACAACTGCTATTACTACTACACTACAACATGTACTATTACTACTGCACTACAACACCTGCTATTACTACTACACTACAACATGTAATATTACTACTTCACTACAACAACTGCTATTACTACTACACTACAACATGTAATATTACTACTACACTACAACATGTACTACTGCACACAACAACTGTATTATACTACACTACAACATACTACACACTACAACATGTAATATTACTATGTAAACAACTATTACTACTACACTACACTACAACATGTACATGTAATATTACTATTACTACAACATGTAATATTACTACTACACTACAACATGTAATATTACTACTGCACTACAACAACTGCTATTACTACTACACTACAACATGTAATATTACTACTACACTACAACATGTAATATTACTACTGCACTACAACAACTGCTATTACTACTACACTACAACATGTAATATTACTACTACACTACAACATGTAATATTACTACTACACTACAACAACTGCTATTACTATGTAAACAATACAACAACTGCTATTACTACTACACTACAACATGTAATATTACTACTACTACAACAACTACACTACACTACAACATGTAATATACTACTACTGCTATTACTACTACACTACACTACTGCACACAACATGTAATACTACACTACAACATAATATTACTACTACTACAACATGTAATATTACTACTGCACTACAACAACTGCTATTACTACTACACTACAACATGTAATATTACTACTACACTACAACATGTAATATTACAACTACAACAACTGCTATTACATGTAATATTACTACTACTTCACTGCTATTACTACACTACAACATGTAATATTACAACATGTAATAATTACTACTATTTAACACTAACAGTATTAACTACTACAACTACCTTCCGGTTAACATGTAATAATACTACTTCACTACACTACAACATGTAATATTAATAACTACAACAACATGTAATATTACTACTACACTACAACATGTAATATTACTACTACACTACAACATGTACATTCACAACAACATGTAATATTACTACTACACTACAACATGTAATATTACTACTACACTACACCATGTAATATTACTACTACACTACAACATGTAATATTACTACTACACTACAACATGTAATAATACTACTTCACTACAACATGTAATATTACTACTACACTACAACATGTAATATTACTACTTCACTACAACAACTGCTATTTCTACTACACTACACCATGTAATATTACTACTACACTACAACATGTAATAATACTACTTCACTAGCACATGTAATATTACTACTACACTACACCATGTAATGTTACTACTACACTACAACATGTAATATTACTACTACACTACAACATGTAATAATACTACTTCACTACAACATGTAATATTACTACTACACTACAACATGTAATAATACTACTTCACTACAACAACTGCTATTACTACTACACTACAACATGTAATATTACTACTACACTACAACATGTAATATTACTACGACACTACAACATGTAATATTACTACTACACTACAACATGTACTATTACTATTACACTAGAACAAGCACTATTACTACACTGTAATACTATATTGACTAACCAGACAATCCTATTCACCAATTAGGAAATACTGTAAATTGTGTTGATAATAGCCCCTCTGTTTGATCCAGTACATTATTATTTTATGATAGGTGGGGCTTGGTTAGTCATCTTTGGCAGGTTTCGAGTTCCCCTTATAATCTCCTCCATTCGGAGAATACCTAGTCTATATCAAAGGACGGCTGCAAATGGTGTCTTTTCAGTCAAGAAAGACTGTCTCTTTCTCTTACCCTCTGTCTCTCTTAGCCCTCGTCTTTCTCTCTTTCTCGCTTTGAAACCCTCTCTCCCAATGACTGTGTAGGCCTATGGGCTCCCTCTCCCTTCTCCTCCATCAGCCTTTCCCTCAATCTTTCTCTCTTTCCACCTCTCTATTGCCACCTCTCTCTCTCTCTCTCTCTCTCTCTCTCTCTCGACAGTCCCTGAGTAACGGAGGAGATGACAAGGTGTGAGCGGAGAGTCCTGGGGGTACTGAGTGACAGCTGGAGCGACACGGGCCATTGGAGACCATCCCAACACCAGCCCGTCGCTCGCATTTAGCCCTCAACCCAGCCATCTCCAGATGCTGTCTATAGCCAACTGTGCATTCAGTCTCACCACAACTGCTCTCCGGGACGCCTTGAGCCACAGGCTGCAAAACAAAAGGCTGATTGGCCCAAGCATCCCATTTTTTTCCCAAACTGACAGTTATCCACATTTCAATCCAACGGAACACAACGATGAGTAACTTCGAGATGTTTCGAGTCGACAGAGAGGTGGGATGAGTAATGTTTGGCGCTCTAAGAAGGGATGTCTTTTGCAGCCTTCCCTCAACTGGAGGTCAAGAGAAGAAACGTATCGGTTTAGGATCTTTTTTGTTGTTTTGTTTGAAGGCGAAGACATTAGCTGGAAGGCAGATATAACCTGTTGACATTAAGGCAGAGGTAGCTCTGTGATCTATATTTTAACACACTTTTTGGCAATGACCTCCTCCCCGGCTCCTCTTGTTCATGTAATTGGTCTAACTACCACCTGTGCTGAAGAACAAAAGACACCTTATATCCAACGTAATCCTCAGTGGTTTGCTAAATCTCCACTGACTGTTTACACATGCCAGTCTAACCGACAAGATGGTTTATAAAATGAGCGCAGGCAGAATGGAAATTACAACCAGTGATTCATAGGAGTCTTGAATGGAAACGCTTGAGTAAATGAGGGTTACAAAGTGTATTGAAAGCAGGTGCTTCCACGCAGGTGCGGTTCCTGAGTTAATTAAGCAGTTAACATACCATCATGCTGTGGGCCATGTGTGTGTGTGTGTGTGTGTGTGTGTGTGTGCGTGTCACTAGATCTCAACCCAGTTGAACACATAGGAGAATCTGGAGCGGCACCCGAGACAGCGTTTTCCACCACGATCAACAAAACACCAAAAGATGGCAGCATTTCACTGTACGGTCGTATTCGGCACATGTGACAAATAAAATGTGATTTGACATCCCTCCAATAGAGTTCCAGACACTTGTAGAATCAATGCTAAAGCGCATTGAAACTGTTCTGGAGGCTGGCTCGCGGTGGCCCCAACGCCCTATTAAGACGCTATGCTCGTGTTTCCTTTATTTTGGCAGTTACATGTACAAGAATATACATACATTTCTTTATAACTAGTTGATTCATGCAAAGGTGTAATTACTGTGGCGTCAGCCATAGCGATACCAAATTGAAGCAAAACTAAACTCTATATTTAGTGATTCCCCTGACATGGTGAACGTCTGCCTCGGTGTCTCCTAGGTGGCCTTTGTTATAGATAATCCATAATGACTCGTCACATTAAAGGGTCCCCCCAGAGACAGGGGGTACGGATGCCTCTCCTCTGAACAAAAAAAATACATATTTGGACACTGACGTTTTAGCCTAACGTAGTAACTGAAATATGGACACTGGCTGTAGGCCTATAACTCTCACATGTAGCCTAATATCATAGTACTGCTTGCAGTAAAATTTTGCAACAAATGTTGATTTTGTCTCTGGAATAGGAGTGGAAAAACATGATTGATTTATTTCAGCATCTTGAGAGAATGCGAATGCAGTTCGTGACCGTGCAAACGTGCCGTCTTTGTCTGCGACATAAAAGCTGACAGTATTGTTATTATTATGACTATTTCAACCACAGAAAATACCCATCCAAGATGAAATCTTATCAGATTCATTTGGGATCGTTTTCACAGATTTTCATTTCTTTGAAAATGGTCAAACTGATATAATTTGGACATTCCACTGTTTTATGCTGTTTTAGGGTAAAGGTTACGGTTTGGGTTAGGGTATGGGTGTTAATGCTAAATTGTAATTATTTCGCCACTATGGCCTATTTATTGTCTTACCTCCCTAATCTTACTACATTTGCACACACTGTATATAGATTTTTCTATTGTGTTATTGACTGTACTTTTGTTTATCCCATGTGTAACTCTGTGTTGTTGTTTGTGTCCCACTGCTTTGCTTTATCTTGGCCAGGTCTCAGTTGTAAATGAGAACTTGTTCTCAACCGGCCCACCTGGTTAAATAAAGGTGAAATACATTTTTTTTTATATATAAAAAAATGGGTTACGTTTAAGGTTAGGATAAGGGTTAAGGTTAGGGCTAGGTTTAGGGTTAGTAGATCATTCGTTGAAATGTTACTGCAGATAGTCAGGAGAGCATCTACAGATGGACAATCCAAATAAAGCGTTACAGAGAAAACTTTGTCAACTAGATTCAGCTTATTATTGATTCAATTTATTTCAATGTTCTGGATTTTTTTCTTCTTCTTGGGCAACAAGTAATGACAGAAGAGAAGCTGCAGGCCTATCGAATTACAGACTAAGTTGGCTAACAAATAGCTTACGAAATGTTTTTTTTTTTGTATGTTGAAAAACATCTAAAATAGGGGTGAAAGTGGCCTGAGTAGGCTGAGATGAATGGCCGGACCGTGACACGTGCAGAAGGCGTTGGACACGTCAATGACTTCAGGCTACAAGTGTCTCTAATGACAATCACTGAATGTCATTACACTTTCCATGCATCAAATTGCAGGTGTACAGTACATTGTTTTAGATGCTGGAATCATTGTAGAGTGGATCGAAACATGTGCAGGCAGCCTACTTTTTCAAGTGATTTGTTTGACAATCAGATGAAAACATCATGCCTGGTTGTCTTCATGCCACATTAAAAGGTCATACATTTTTACAGTACTGTAGTAGTGTCTTTACCTTTATGCCCATAAAGAAATGTGTTCAGGCACATAGGAGGTCCCGCACCACCTGTTAAAATATTGTTCCGCCGTCCCTGCGTTACCGGTAGTTACCCGTCATCAGACCAATCATACTGAGCAGGCGCACATGATGAAGTCACACCTATGCGCTAGGATTACACTGAGTGTGTGCAGTAGAATGATGCGAAGCGTGCTGTGCAGTGTGATTTTAGCGTCTATATCAAAGTACTGTATTTAATACAGATATTTTGGGTTTCATGGCATTGCATGTGAGTATATTGTGTTGCTTATCTGAAAAATTAGAGAATGTTATTCGATTAAATATGTCGAACACCACCGCTGTTCCTTGACTTTCTTCTGACTTATCTTAAGAGGTCAAAGGCCATGAAACCGCTCTACTTCTTTAGATTACGCCTTACAAATGTAAACAGGCTGTACAAAGACATACAGTTAGGTTTTAAAAATACATTTGATGAAATCTGTCTTTTTCATTAAACTACGAAAACGGGATAATCTAGTTTTTGACTTCCGTTGTGTTTTTTTTTTATGCAGCAGGGGCCACCGACGTTGCCATAGAAACCAGGAGTGAGGTAGAAAATCACCAACCATCATTCCATTTCATTGTTCGGAGTAATGAGAAACTACACATCATTGTGAAAAGAACTATAGCGTTAACTGAAAGCTTTCTTTGAAGTCTTTTCTCAAGTCGTTTTGAGGTCGCATTTTGATTTGATTCCAAAGAATTCCCATTTTCAACCTCTCTCGAACCTCCAATATCCTTCACACCTGTCTTTCAGATGTCATTAGCTCATTTGAAAAACATGGCCTTTCAAAAAGAGGCCGAAGACAAAACAAACCACGGGTGATATATGGGTCATAATAACTGGCTACAACAGGTATCAACTGGCTACAACAGGTAGCAATTTCAGAGCAATCCTTCTGAACAAGTGGACACTTGCTTATCTCTTTTCTCCCTCTTTTTGCAGTCTTTTTCCAGTTCTTTCATTCACTCCCCATCCTCCCTAAGGCTACCTTCTCCACCCCTCCTATTCTTTCTCTGCCCCCTCCCTTCCTGTCTCCCTCTTTCATGTGAGCATATGGCCCTGTGTAGCGTAATGCTAAACCACCGGTCTGACAGGCAGAGAGCGCTAGCCACCTCTGATCAAACAGGGTGAAAGGGGAGGGGGTGGGGGGGTTCTCGGATCATGTCCCCAGGGAACCTGCCTGTTGGGAGGCAGGACAGGGGGATGAGAAGGATGGGGAGGGGGCTGAAATGCTGAATCATAGACACGGGCAACATGCGATTGTTCATTGAGATTCTGCACTGTCCCCCTCCATCCACCAGCTATTGTCAAACCAGGCGTAAAGTAGGGCATTGTCTAAGATACATACACACCGACTCAGGCGTATAACTACAGAGCAGTCAGAAAGATACACATGGGACTAGCCTGCGGTGGTGGATTTGCAAAGCAAATCAATAGGCTGATTCTGAAACGGGCCCTTTCTTCAGCAACACTACTCGACTCACTGAATGGAGAGCAGTGTAGAGAGGGACCTGCCTAATAATTACCCCCTGGGGAGAACATGCAGTGCAGTGTAAGGGCAAGTATGCTTCGTCAATACACACTGTCCCTGCATAATACTCAACCAGTCAGTCATTCAGTGTACTATTTCTGCTTCGCTAGTGTATGAACTTGCGTTTGGAACAGGTCACAAATCCAAGCAGATACTCACTTAAACACACCTGCATACTGAATATAACCAGATAATTAGGCAAACATAGGTTTACCTGCTAAGAAGCCGCCTTGACTTCCTGGCAAAGTACTAGTGCATAAAGATCTATTTAGAGCTAATACTCTGAAGCAAATTGATATCCTGTTATATAAGGGAGGTAAATATGGACTTTATTCATGGATTCTGGCGCCGGAGTGAGATTTTGCTTCCTGTTAATGAGGTTGTAGTCTCTGTTGGCCTCCAGGAGACCTTTTGTATTCGGGGATACAGACTCGTATTTGTACACAGCTGCCGATTCACAGCCCGATTGGTGGACTTCTTTTTGTGTAATGAACACGACGAGGGAACATTATGTAGCCCTGCCGCACTGAGTAAATTTCACATTTAATTACAAAGACAGAGAGACCTGTAGTCTCTCGTCTCGCACGAAAAGACCTGCACTGATACAGTACACACACGCACGCACGCGCGCACGCACACACACACACACACACACACACACACACACACACACACACACACACACACACACACACACAAAGAAGACACACAGACTCTCACAGATACCCTCAAGCTCCTAACACACACATAAACTAAATTAAATGCATGCTCTCGCCCATATTTGCACACTGATAATTACCTGCTTGCTCAGGCATACACACACAAGGACCTGCATCATCACACATGCGCAAATGCGCACACAGACAGACAGACAGACAGACAGACAGACAGACAGACAGACAGACAGACAGACAGACAGACAGACAGACAGACAGACAGAGACACACACACACACACACACACACACACGCAAATCGCTTTTGTAAGCCTTCGTTGTATAATGCCTCCACCCGCTGTCCTTCACTGCAGCCACTTGTGTATGGGTGCTTTTTTGTTCAGTGTTTTTCAAACAGAGTGATCGCTTGCCAGGCAATTTTTAGCTCTGGTCGACGGGTGGGGGGAATTACGCAACGGACACTGTGCAAACTGAGACCCCCCCCCCGTCTCTGCTTCACACCATTGCTGGACCATGACACCAATAAAATGTTTGCCAATCCTCTCTCCTTATTTCTCTCCTTTTCCCACCACCTCCCTTCCTCTCCATCTCCCTCCTGGTCCTCTGTTGCCACGGCAGCAGTGTGAAAAAGAGGGAGCGAGGGAGGGACAGGAGAAAGAGAGGGAGGAGAGTGAGACATAAAATGCCATCTTGGTCATTTTGATAGTCAGCCTGCCTGTGGTTGTGTGTACGTGTGATTGTGCGCCTGTGTGGATGTGAGTGCGCGACTGTGCATGTGTTAGAGAATCTGTAATAAAGCTTTAGTAAGAGATCGAGATGGTGAGCTTGTTAGTGAGTGGATGAGTGATCGGAATGACAGACAGACAGCCGAGTTAGTAAGTGATTGAGCGGTTGAGTGAGTGAGTCATAATCCGCTAGGAAAGGTAACTAACTGTACAAGGCTACTAGTTAGTTTGGGCGAGTAACTCAAAACAACACACTAATGGGAAACTTTTAATAATTTGTGGTGGTATGTTGGAAGTTTCTGCGCCACAAAAAGAGTGTCTCTGTTGTGGATCAATGGTGTGTTGTTGTGAAGCTTGGTCACACCCTTGTCAAATGTTGGAACTACACTGCGGGCAGTTTTTTCTCTGTGGTCCCAGGGTCGGACGATCCTCGCTCAATATTTACTAGCTGAAAACACCAATTCAGAGAGCAGAAATCTTCACTGTTAGGATCTCACACAAAGGAGACAGTCAGTTGTCCAGCCTAGATACCAGAAAAGGAACCTGCAGTACTTGAGTGTGTCTAGCGATTTGGGCGTTACTTGGATGACTGTTAGAAGACTTACAGCAACTTTCGAGGGGGGATATCCATTACTGTATTGATCTGTTTGTATTAGTGTTGGCATCGATTTGTACTGTATATAGCTATGTGTCCACACAAACATGTTTCTAGTATACTTGATAGGTGTCCATCCTGTATATTGCTTGTTTGTGTGTGTGTGTGTGTGTGTGTGTGTGTGTGTGTGTGTGTGTGTGTGTGTGTGTGTGTGTGTGTGTGTGTGTGTGTGTGTGTGTGTGTGTGTGTGTGTGTGTGTGTGTGTGTGTGTGTGTGTGTGTGTGTGTGTGTGTGTGTGTGTGTGTGTGTCAGTTTCTAGCTATATGTTTCTGTGGGTGTTACCTCTCTCCGTAACCTCGCTCTAGAGAGTCTCCTCTCTCTCTTCTCTCTGGCCAATGTGTGACATCATGCCCGGGCAAGAGCGATGGCTTAGGTAAACAACAGCTATTAGCGGTGGCCAGGGGCGAGGAGAATCCTGGCGCACAAAAGGCTGACATTGACTGCACCACATTGGACTAATGTGAAGCGCATAGACCACACCGTTCCAAGACTCACCTTCAATAATGACGCTGATTCATGCTCCTATTGTTATTACTGTCAGATACGCTTTCCACCTTAAAAGCAAACAAAATCGTCTGAAACACCCGCCTCTGTCTCCTATCCCCTGCCCACCTACCTCCCCCTGTGCATGTTTGATTCTCGGTTACCTACGCATATGCTGCTTTCCCTTTTATGCGTCCTCTGTTGCACTCGCTTCTGTTTTTAGCTGACTACAATGGGCCTTGGAGGTTTCAGACTCTGTGTATTCTCTTTTTTTTCTTGACTTCACCCTCCTGTCTTTCTCTTTACTCAGTCTGCCACTGCACTTCACATTTCTACCTTTATACCTCTGTCTACGTTTTCACTCAAACCAACTGACAGATGATAGCTAGGACCACAGAGATACAATGCATTCAGAAAGTATTCAGACCCCTTGACTTTTTCCACATTCTGTTCTAATATGGATTAAATTATTTGTTTCCCTCATCAATCTACACACAATACCCATAATGACAAAGCGGAAACAGGCTTTTAGAAATGTTTGCTAATTTATTACAAATAAAAAACAGAAATACCTTATTTACATAAGTACATAAGACACTTTGCTATGAGACTCAGAATTGAGCTCAGGTACATCCTGTTTTGGAAAGGCACACACCTCTCTATATATAGTCCCACAGTTGACAGTGCATGTCAGAGCAAAAACCAAGCGAGGGGGTCGAAGGAATTGTCCGTAAAGCTCAGAGACAGCACTGTGGAAGGGTACCAAAAAATATATGCAGCATTGAAGGTCCTCAAGAACACAGTGGCCTCCATCATTCTTAAATGGAAGAAGTTTGGAACCAACACTTCCTAGTGCTAGCCAGCCAAACTGAGCAATCGGGGGAGAAGTCCTAGGTCAGGGAGGTGACCAAGAATCCAATAGAGTTCCTCTGTGGACACAGGAGAACCTTCCAGAAGGACAATCATCTCTTCAGCACTCCACCAATCAGGCTTTAATCGTAGAGTTGTCAGACATAAGCCACTCCTCAGTAAAAGGCACATGACAACCTAAAGGACTCTCAGACCATGAGAAACAAGATTCTCTGGTCTGATGAAACCAATATTGAACAATTTGACCTGAATGCCAAGTGTCACATGTGGAGGAAACCTGGCACCATCCCTACGGTGAAGCATGGTAGTGGCAGCATCATGCTGTGGGGATGTTTTTCAGCATCAGGGAATGGGAGACTAGTCAGGATCGAGGGAAAGATGAATGAAGAAAAGTACAGAGAGATCCTTGATGAAAACCTTCTCCAGAACGCTCAGGACCTCAGACTGGGGCGAAGGATCACCTTCCAACAGGATAACGACCCTAAGCACACAGCCAAGACAATGCAGGAGTGGCTTCGGGAAAATACTTTGAATGTCCCTGAGTGGCCCAGCCAGAGCCCGGACTTGAACCAGATCAAGCATCTCTGGAGAGACCTGAAAATAGCTGTGCAGCGGCGTTCCCCATCCAACCTGACAGAGCTTGAGAGGATCTGCAGGGAAGAATGGGAGAAACTCCCCAAATACAGGTGTGCCAAAGTTGTAGTGTCATATCCAAGAAGGCTGTAATCGCTGCCAAAGGTGCTTCAACAAAGTACTGAGGAAACGGTCTGAATACCTATGAAAATCTTTTACATTTGTATTTTTAATACATTTAGAAAATTTCTACTAACCTGTTTTTGCATTGTCATTATGGGGTATTGTGTGTAGATTGATGAGGGGGGGAAAATGATTTAATCAATTTTAGAATAAGGCTGTAAATTAACAACATGTGGAAAACATCAAGGGATCTGAATACTTCTCGAATGCACTGTAAGTGGTTGTCCCACCTAGCTATCTTAAGATGAATGTGCTAACTGTAAGTCGCTCTGGATAAGAGCATCTGCTAAAAGACTGAAATGTAAATGTAGATAAAACAATGTCTGGAACTGTACGTATTTATGGCTAGGACTGTTTCGATTTTGGGATATTCCTCATGGCTTTGAGGTGTTCACAGGGGCGATGAAGAGGGGGAAAGGAATGGATAATGGATGAGAGGTTTAGATTATTGGAACAAAGCTAGGCATTCCTCTTTGTCCCCCTGCCTCTCCGTGTTTCACCGTAGGTAATTAAGATCACAGCTTTTATGGTTCTCTCGCTCAACAATGGATAGCTCCAGGGGCAGCGAGTGCCATGCCAAATCTCAGTTGAAACCTGGCAGATCCTCATATTGTGAATAGAATACAAATGTTCACACACATGCATACCTACATACACACGCCCCCCCCCACACCCACACACACACACACATCTATAAAGCATGAGTATCTGACAACCAAGCCTGTCAATCAATCATACTGACAATAAAACAAGCATTCTACAGCAAGTCAGCCATTGTCAATCACAATAGGCTTCCTCCTTTACCTCGCTCTCCTTCTAGCTATTCACTAAAACATTTGTCATCCATTATCACAAATGATCAAATTGTCTATCAGGCTTTTCATATGCTGCACTTACAATGCAATCAGACAGAAATTACATTAAAGTACATGACAAGAATTCTTCTCTAATTTTCATTCACTTCTAGTGTACTAAATGTAAACCCTGGCACATGTGTCTTCAGAAACAATGGCAGAGCTACATAAAACACCGCACAGTGGATTGTGTGTGTAGCGAAGTTCCCTTGAACACATAGCTCTGTGCTGTTGGCTTTTAGATTGTGTGGAAATTCTGGTAATTTCTCAGTGCGTGTTAACCTGGAGAGCTTTGGGGCGAGTGGATTCAAATAGGGTTTGTCATTATCTCTCTTCTCTCACTGTCCAATCTGCAGCAGAGTCATTTTAGGAGACTGGGGGAAAGAATTGTGCAGCTCAGGAGGACATTACACATACAGTATCATGATGATAAGACATCAACACACACTGAAACAAACATACCCACATCCACTCACACATTTCTCTCCCTGAAGCACACAAAAGTCAAAACACGGATACACACACATTCATATTGCATTAAGCATATACACATGCAGCATACTCTTAACTCATAGGTATCTGCACATGTATTCTCAACATGTAGGCACATAATACAGACTCTCCCGGTCTCTTAATAAGCACCAACATCCGGAGGCGGAGACATAAATATTGCATGTGCTGTAACTACACACATGTATAGCCTACTCTAAACTAATAGGCCTGAACTCTCAACTTATGGGCACATACACACTCTCTCACTCACATAACGCGTGCACCTACGCACCGAAATACTCGGAGAGAGGATGACACCATTGATTTTTAGAGGCGCCAAGAAAAACACTGAAACCAAATGCACATACGGTATACCCCTGTTGTCAAGGATCATCTCAGTGAATGGGAACGGGTTACTTTATTTACAAAGCTGTAGAGCCGCTGAGACATTTCCATCACGGAAGTGCTTCAACTTTGAGCTCTCTCTCTCTCTCTCTCTGGCAAAAAAAACCCCCAGCAGCATCACCTTTTGTCATGTAACAACTGCAATCATATGGGCAGACGGGAAGCGGCTTTGCCTCACTTAAACAGCTTCATCTCGTCTAAAGGACGAATGAAAGTATACCTAGTATGGCTTTTCTTCATAGACCACTGCTTACCTAACAGGTTTACCAGGTAGATACTTTGAAATTGCTATTATTATATATTCAATTACTTTCTATGGTATAAAAGTAATCACTTAATTCCATAGTAAGGAGTCAGTTAATTTCGGATTAACTGACTCAAGGATCACTACCGTTTGGTACCAGGTAGTTACCAATTGTGTTTAATTTTTTCAGGTAAGTATCAGAAATGATCCCTTTTACCATAGTTTCTTAGTTAATCCACACCAGGTAAGTACTAGCTTAAACTGGGCTGTAATATAAAGCGCCATGGTATAACTCATGCTGCTGTGACCTTTTCATTCTAGCCATTACAAGGCTACGTAATAGAGTCGTGGCTGAATAAAGATAAATGTCGCTCAGGCCGGGGTAATGTGTCTATTATGTCCGCCTCATTTTGTTGACGGATGTAATGTGGGGGTTCTCTTAACATCGCTTTAGCGTAAATGACCTAATTTTGCGCCCAGATGTGCCGCGACCCAGAACGGTGACCTCAGTCGAGATCATTACAGCAAACCAAAGCAAAGATTTCCCCATTTTACAAGATCAATTCTGAGCAGCACCTATACAGATCCACTGATCTTCACGTCGCACGAATGATCTGACCTCATGTGTGGCGTATGAACTTAGCACGTCCACATCTTGTAAAGAATTGATCGGCGTATGCAAGTATTACACCATTTAATTCCAGGAAATTCCAAGAAATTAAGAGAGGTAAATGGCTCCTAGAAAGCACTTGGAGTTATGCCATATACTTCTCTAGATATGATATGGTGCCCTGAATGACCTTGATGCTGCGAACCACAGACCTTTGGCGATCTCAGTCTAGATGATTATATACATACTGTATAGCATACCATCAACTAACCTTAGCCATGGGGTTTTCATAGGCTACTGACATCCCATGAGGAGATTATACATCATTTTACAAGTACTGTATATTTTCAATGACTTTCCTATCTTTATTTCTGGTGGAAATAAAGTAAGATGTTTAATTGTCACATACATCGAATAGGTGCCGTGAAATAAAGGCATGTGACAGTCAGAATATATGAGAATCACGTGGATGATTAAAGAGGACATACGAAATGTCATAGTATAAAATGAGAGGTGCATATTACAGTACGTTTGCACAGATATATTGATTCTACTTGCAGAACTGATCAGTTGAAGGTGACAGATATTAGATAGTCTTCTGTTGTCCTCTTATCAATTCATCTTTAAACCTTTTCATATTCTGCAAAATATCCAGTTGACTCCATGCTTGATTACCTCTTCATTTTACCTGATCATTCCATTATGTGGAAACTGTATGCAATTACCTTTTCAATGAACCGTTCTGAGTATTTTGTAACCCCGTACAACATCAAATTAATTTTGTCTTTTTTTTTGTGTGAATTAAACGAGATCAAAGGAAAAAGATTGGCTCCACGAACTCTATGTTCTGTTACAGCTCGATTTCATAGTTTTAGATGAAGATTAAACATCAAAACGAGATCCAAATATCCATAACCTCCATTCACACTCTTAGACACGCATACACACACAGTTACCAAAGACAGACACTTGCTCACACACAAACAAACATATATGCCAGACACTCGCACGTCAACGCCAACACACACACACACACACACACACACACACACACACACACACACACACACACACACACACACACACACACACACACACACACACACACACACACACACACACACACACACACACACACACACACAGAACGTGCAAAAACATTGGCTAAAACATCCCAGAGCAAATGACTATTCCTCATTTCGTGTGTTCCCAGGCTTAGCCTCCCCTACTCCAAAGCAAACATAGCTCATGTTTATTTATGATATGCCAATAAGGAGCACTTCAAAGAATTGTCCGGCCTGAAAAATCTCAGAGGTGTTCTCACAGCGTCTGTAAATTAGACCCATAATTCTGGAGAACCGATGCACCATCCAAACCAATCAGACAGGGTCTGCCACTGCACCAGAGAGAGTACAACCACCAACGATGTCCTTTGGTTGGTAGCACTTTACATTAATGAATGTGTGAAGGGTTTCTAAGTAGTTAATAAGCTGGTTTCACAATAGCTCGTAAAGAGTCTGCCCCACTCTGAGGGACCACCACCACCACAAAAACATACATATATTTCTGTAGGTTGCACTATACATGAAGGTACCACAAATAGCTATAAAAGGGTTTCTAAGTAGTTAGCTACTGGTAAGGGGTTGTTTTTAGTTAACAAGCAGATTTGTAAGTAAATAACAGCTCATAAGCGGTTTATAAGTAGCTAGTAAATGATTAACTAGAAGTAAATGAGATGGAAGTTAATAAAGGATTTATGAAGGATGTATACGTATTTCATCAACTATTCAGGACCTTCAAAATGATAAATGAATGGGTGAAATGTTGTGATCTAATCATTTCAGTGCTTGCCAAATAGTGTGATTCTTTAAATGGTTACCGTGGTTCAATGCTTGCCAAATAGTGTGATTCTTTAAATGGTTACCGTGGTTCAGTGCATGCCAAATAGTGTTTTTCTTCTGATGCATGGCTACTGTTATGATATATTTCTTTATTAGCATATTAATGCCTGTAAGTTACATCGCAGTGTGGAACGATGCAGCCATTTCACGAGATGGCTGCATGTTTTTATTCCCCTATAATGACCAGATATGTGCATTTCGATGTCAAGCCACAACTATATCCTCGCCCTTGTCACATTGCTAATGGGGAGAGGAATGGGATGCAGGGCGGTGAACACGTTTTAATACATCTCTCGCATAGATGACTGAATATCCTCGTAATAGCCCTTTCTCTGGGAATCAGATCCTCCTGCAAGGACCTCTGTTGCAATATTGAAAAGGGCCTGGAGTGGAAGTCCTTATGCTTTCTTAGTACCATCGCTGAGCACATAAACAGTGACGCGCAGTGATAACATTATCAATGTGGTTCGACGTTTCTCTCTGCTTATAATAGCACATGATTTAGGAGATGAGTCGTGCAAGTTCGACGATTCATTTCTAGATGTTTTGTATGCTTTTTATGGGCAGCACCTCAATGAAAAATAATAATAACTCTTAAAATGCTCTCGAAATGTAAATGATTGTCCCACTCTTCTTGGAAGGTCATATCCCCCCCCCCCCCCCCCCAAAAAACGTAACCGTAACACATCTTTCTCTGACAGCTAATCAATGGCTTTTGATTGGTCCCTATCGCAGCTGCCAGAGTGGTCGTCACAGACCAGGCATAAAAGGGTTCCCTTGACACAGGAAATAGGTTGCAGTCAAATATCCACCTTTCAACCCACTACTGATTTACGCTCCTCTCCATTAAAATCCCTCTTTATGTCCATTATGGGAGTCTGATCCCCACAATGACTTTGTAGAGGTGACTCACAAACATTTTTTTTTTTTTTAGGTGTCGAATATTGTGTGCTAAAGGTGTGAGATCATGTCCGAATATGTAGGCCTTGTTACATGCTTTCCCACATATCAAAGTGCTGTTGTAGGTACATGTGGTGTAGAGAGGTGTCAACAACATAAGTTAGGTTTCCATCCAATTGGCGACACATTTTCATGCAAATATTCAAAAATCTGCATAAAAACAATATGTGCATTTTCCCACCAGAGATGTGTTTCTATCAAACTGACTTTTTGCAATAAAAGGCTGTGGGTGATGATGTAGTGCACATACAAAAATAATGTTGTAGTTCAATTCCCATGTACCGAATAAAAAAAATAAGTTAAATGGGTGTCCATCGCATTTTCAACTCAACTGATGGTTTTGTCACAAATTGGGTTACAGTGTATAGCGATGTACCCACTCTGGTCTTGGCACGTGTGAACTAGCCAAAAGTTTGCAGATACAATGCGGGCAGGCTACTTTACATGATGAGATTATTATGGACAAAAGAGCAAGATTAACAAATAGAAATAAAGTAGCCAAGCATCAATCATCATGTCACCAGTATAAGACCCTCGATATTTATTGGAAAGGAGCATCAAGATCATCACCGTGCACTTTCACCACCCTGTGAAGTTCATCACTTATTTCATCTGTTGCCTAATAAACTGCATGGTTTCCTGGGTGGTAGTGGGAGGACCACTATTACACTATTACCATCATTACGTGATCCCAAGTTTACTTTGATATGATGACTATTATACTAGTATTTGTGATTTCGCACATTATTAATTTTACAGACACAAAAAGTTTCCACCTTGTTCAGCATATTTTGTTTTGTCAACATTTGTAAAGTTTACCGACAAATTTGCTGTTTCCATCAGGCCTGTCCGTGACATGTACTTTACTCACGTGAAAAATGTTGGATGCAAACTTGTTTACTGATACAAAATATGGGGCAACACTTTCCTTGTCATATTCTACAGAGAGTGTTTTGATTGGACAAGCAGATTATACATCCGTGTTCCTTTACCAATGGAGCGTGGCGATAGATAATTAAGGCTCTTTTCCGTGTGATGTTTTTCACTTGCCCAAAACAACCTTTAGAGATGAGAAAAGGGGTTTGCAAGGAAGTTTTTCCATATCAGACCTGGGTTCAAACGTGTATTTCCTTACTTTCAAAGACATTTGAAAGTATTACAATATTTTTTTCCTGAGAAGACAAGTAGTTGAATATTGAAATGTATTTTGAAATACACTAGTACTTTCAAATACTTTCTAACTCAAATACACTCCCATGCATTTAACCCAGGTGTTTTAAAATAGTATTTGAAATAAGTAGTTGAAAATACTTTCAAATAGTAACCTTGACTTTTCCACATTGTGTTAAGTTTCAGCCTTATTCTAAAATGTATTAAATAGTTTTTTCCCTTAACAATCTGCACACAATACCCCCTAACGACCTAGAATATGTGGACATCTATAAGTACCTAGGTGTCTGGCGAGACTGTAAACTCTCCTTCCAGACTCATATCAAACATCTCCAATCTAAAATCAAATCTAGAATTGGCTTTCTATTCCGCAACAAAGCCTCCTTCACTCACGCCGCCAAACTTACCCTAGTAAAACTGACTATCCTACCGATCCTCGACTTCGGCGATGTCATCTACAAAATAGCTTTCAATACTCTACTCAGCAAACTGGATGTAGTTTATCACAGTGCCATCCGTTTTGTTACTAAAGCACCTTATACCACCCACCACTGCGACCTGTATGCTCTAGTCGGCTGGCCCTCGCTACATATTCGTCGCCAGACCCACTGACACCAGGTCATCTACAAGTCCATGCTAGGTAAAGCTCCGCCTTATCTCAGTTCACTGGTCACGATGGCAACACCCACCCGTAGCACGCGCTCCAGCAGGTGTATCTCACTGATCATCCCTAAAGCCAACACCTCATTTGTCCGCCTTTCATTCCAGTTCTCTGCTGCCTGTGACTGGAACGAATTGCAAAAATCGCTGAAGTTGGAGACTTTTATCTCCCTCACCAACTTCAAACATCTGCTATCTGAGCAGCTAAACAATCGCTGCAGCTGTACATAGTCTATCGGTAAATAGCCCACCCAATTTTACCTACTTCATCCCCATACTGTTTATATTTATTTACTTTTCTGCTCTTTTGCACACCAATATCTCTACCTGTACATGACCATCTGATCATTTATCACTCCAGTGTTAATCTGCAAAATTGTAATTATCCGCCTACCTCCTCATGCCTTTTGCACACAATGTATATAGACTCTCTTTTTTTCTACTGTGTTATTGACTTGTTAATTGTTTACTCCATGTGTAACTCTGTGTTGTCTGTTCACACTGCTATGCTTTATCTTGGCCAGGTCGCAGTTGCAAATGAGAACTTGTTCTCAACTAGCCTACCTGGTTAAATAAAGATGAAATCAAAAAATCAAAAACAAGTTTTTTGGAAATGTTTCACATTTATTACAAATAAAAAGCTGAAATACTTTATTTACATATGTAAAGACCCTTCGCTATGCAACTTGAAATTGCATCCTGTTTCCATTGATCATCCTTGATTGGAGTCCACCGGTGGTAAATTCACACATCTGTCTATATAAGGTCCCACAATTGACAGTGCATGTCAGAGCAAAAACCAAGCCATGAGGTCGAAGGAATTGTCTGTAGAGCTCTGAGACAGGATTGTGTCGAGGCACAGATCTGGGGAAGGGTACCAAAAAATGTATGCAGCATTGAAGGTCCCCAAGAACACAGTGGCCTCCATCATTCTTAAATGGAAGAAGTTTGGAACCACCAAGACTCTTCCTAGAGCTGGCCGCCCGGTCAAACTGAGCAATCAGGGGAGAAGGGCCTTGGTCAGGAAGGTGACTAAGAGCCCGATGGTCACTCTGAAAGAGCTCAAGAGTTCCTCTGTGGAAATGGGAGAACCTTCCAGAAGGACAACCATCTCTGCAGCATTCCACCAATCAGGCCTTTATGGCAGAGTGGCCAGATGGAAGCCACTCCTCAGTAAAAGGCACATGACTGCCCACTTGGAGTTTTCTAAAACGCACCTAAAGGACTCTCAGACCATGAGAAACAAGATTCTATGGTCTGATGAAACCAAGATTGAACTCTTTGAACTGAATGCCAAACGTCACATCTGGAGGAAACCAGGCACTATCCCTATGGTGAAGCATGGTGGTGGCAGCATCATGCTGTGGGGATGTTTTTCAGCGGCAGTGACTGGGAGACTTGTCAGAATCGAGGGAAAGATGAACGGAGCAATGTACAGAAAGATTCTTGATGAAAACCTGCTCCAGAGTCCTCAGGACCTGACTGGGTGACGGTTCACCTTCCAACAGGACCCAAAGCACACAACCAAGACACCGCAGGAGTGGTTTCGGGACAAGTCTCGGAATGTCCTTGAGTGGCCCAGCCCAGACTTGAACCCAATAAAGCATCTCTGGAGAAACCTGAAAATAGGTATGCAGCGATGCTCCCCATCCAACCTGACAGAGCTTGAGAGGATCTGCAGAGAAGAATGGAAGAAACTACCCAAATACAGGTGTGCGAAGCCTGTCATACCCACGAAGACTCAAGGCTGTAATAGCTGCCAAAGGTACTTCAACAAAGTACTAAGTAAAGGGTCTGAAACCTTTTTTTGCTTTCATTATGGGTTATTGTGTGTAGATTGAGGAAATAGGGCTTTCGAATAAGGCAGTAACGTAACAAAATGTGGGAAAAGTCAAGGGGTTTGAATACTTTCCGAATGCAATGTACAGGAAATGATTTGAAATTACTTTCAAATACTTCCAACAGAAGTAGTAGATTCAGGCCACATTATTTGAAAATATTCAAATACACATAAAATAAGTGTTTAAATAACAAATACTCAAATACATATATATTTGAACCCAGTTCTGGTCCTTATGGATGATCCCTTTACTTGATTTATAGCTCATCTGTCTCTTTCATACGGCAGGGGGATTGGCTGGACAAGTTTGCCGGACAGACATACATTTGCCAGAAGGCATTGGCTGTGCTCCAATGATTTAAAACGGCTCTCTTTCCTCATCATTTTCCTTCATGAACTTAGGTCTTAAAGTGCATGAGAGCAATATGGTGGATGAAGCCGGTCCATTACCTTCACCAATCATTGGTCCTGAAGTAGACAAGTAAAAAGTAGCCATTAAATGTATTGGGAAATGGCCATTGATTTCCCCCCAGTACCTTCGGCCTATAGAGATGAGTGCCTTCCCAAGGCCAGTAACGATGAGTGTGGGACGGCCCGGTAGAGCCTTGGGAAATCAGGCCGTAATTAAAGAGTCCAAGGCCCCTCCACCTGACGTAACCAAGGCAAAGAGCTGCCTCGTTACTGGGTGGCGATGTCATTGCTGGTCCCTCCTTGTTAGTTAGTAAATACCTTGCCAGTGGATACTGACCAGTGGATACTGTGGGGGAACAGAGGTAGAGGACGAACGAACATCACAATTTAGTGAACAATTCAGTGTTTGGTGAACACTGACCTCAATAACTAGCTTGTTAGTGATTAGCTACCATGTGTGAACTGCGCCATTGTTGGTGAATGTTAGTTGGTCAGAGACATTTACTGAGTAATGGCTGTGCTGCCAAGCTGAGACATTGATGCTTGGCGAATGCTGATGGAAATACCCTGATAACTGCACCACTTTCGCACATTCACAATTAGGCTTTTGTTTTTACTGAGTATTAATGCAATCAGAGGTCAGCGAACAGCTGTTTTTTCGTATGATTCCCTAATAAAGCTTGACATTTTTCTATACCCACAAAAGGTAACTATGACAACAGTTCAAATCTAAATCTGGTTTCTTTACTCTACCACTCAGTGTGGTTGATTTATTCCACTCTACAGCACCCAACACACAAGTAAACTAAACAAACTCTGGATATTTTCCACAAAGATCTGACAGTTGCAGATCAGCAACCTTTTGAAACTGTAACCAACCACGTAACAAGGCACTGACTGAACAGCAACCATCCCAAACAGAGACATCAAGAAGACCTTTGCACTTGACAGTGATTGGGATCCTATAGCATTGATCCTTTGTAATAGTGAACAAACAGCATCGGCCTGAATAACAAGGTCAATCACCCTTAGGATTGGGCTTTAATGCTCAAGGGCAATCACTGACCAAGACCCCTGACACTAGCTTTATGATGCTTGAACTAACAAGAGCCTTTGAGAGGAATGTTTACAGAAATGTGAAAGAATCCAACAGCCCTGTGCTGGATTCAATTGGTTTTGGCAGAGAACTCAAGATAACATCCTGAAAGGGGATCCATTCACTGAGTATTTTGCTTCACTGCAGGTGTCCTTGACAAAGCTCAAAATACGAATATGCTGATTGATTGTCATCTGCTATAGGCAAAACCATTTAAAATGTGAGGAATGACTCATTTGAATACACAATTACACCCCGTACTGACTCACAGTCTTTTAAAATCCATCTCGTTAAGGCCCAGTGCAGTCAAAAATCTGATTTCCCTGTGTTTTATATAGTGCCTTCAGAAAGTATTCACACCCATTTTTTCCACATTAAAATTGATTTGTCATTTTTTTGTCAATGATCTATACTAAATACACTGTAATGTCAAAGTGGAAGAACAATTCTAACATTAGTAAAACATTTATGAAAAACAAAACACTAATATATCTTGATTAGATAACTATTTAAACCCCTAAGTCAATACATGATAGAATCACCTTTGGCAGCGATTACAGCTGTGAGTCATTTCTGGGTAAGTCTAAGAGCATTCTGCACCTAGATTGTGCAACATTTACCCATTATTCTTCAAGATCTGACAAATTGGTTGTTGATCTTTGCTAGACAACCATTTTTAGATCTTGACATGGTTTTATAAGCAGATTTAAGTTAACACTGTAACTAAGCCAAATATTCACTGTCTTCTTGGTAAGCAACACAAGTGTAGATTTATGTTTTAGGTTATTGCCCTGCTGAAAGGTGAATTAATCTCCCAGTGTCTGGTGGAAAGCAGACTGAACTAGGTTTTCCTCCATGATTTTACCTGTGCTTAGTTTCAAACATACATACCCATGCTTAGTTGTGCTTAGTTTCAAACAAACATACCCATAACATGATGCAGCCTCCACTATGCTTGAAAATATGTTGAGAGGTACTCAGTAATGTGTTGTATCGGATTTGCTCCAAGCATAATGTATAAGGGCACAAGGCGAGACCCAGATGCAGACACGGGAGGCAGATGGTTTGAGTCTTTGATATTTATTGTATCCAAAAGGAGTAGGAAAGAGAATGGTCGTGGACAGGCAAAAGGTCAAAACCAGTTCAGTGTCCAGGAGGTACAGTGTGGCAGGCAGGCTCAAGGTCAGTGCAGGCAGGCTCAAGGTCAGTGCAGGCAGGTACAGAGTCCAGAAAACAGGCAAGGGTCAAAACCAGGAGGACTAGTAAAAGTAAATAGAAAAGGCAAGCGCACGGGAAAAACACGCTGATTGACTTGGAACATACAAGACGAACTGGCACAG
The DNA here is from genome assembly GCF_036934945.1 of Oncorhynchus masou masou. NCBI lineage: Eukaryota > Metazoa > Chordata > Actinopteri > Salmoniformes > Salmonidae > Oncorhynchus > Oncorhynchus masou. Next base: position 36,965,325 of record NC_088223.1, on the reverse strand, counting down.
AGAGAAAGGAAACACAATGTTATATACACTAGGGATAACAAGATACACCTGGAGGGTTGGAGAGTGACATAATGGGAGGGGGTGGAGAGTGACATAATGGGAGGGGGTGGAGAGTGACATAATGGGAGGGGGTGGAGAGTGACATAATGGGAGGGGGTGGAGAGTGACATAATGCTTTGAATGCAGGACAAAAAGTGAATTGCTTTACCACATTTTTTGCAGTATTACTTTAGTGCATTGTTGCAAAAAGGATGCATGTTTTGGAATATTTGATCCTGTACAAGCTTCCTTCTTTTCACTCTGTCAATTAGGTTAGTATTGTGGAGTGAGTACAATGTTGTTGATCCATCCTTAGATTTCTCCTTTCACAGCCACTAAACTCTGTAACTGTTTTAAAGTCACCATAGTGAAATCCCTGAGTGGTTTCCTTCCTTTCCAGCAACTGAGTTAGGAAGGAAACCTATATCTTCGTAATAATTGGGTGTATTGATACACCATCCAAAGTGTAATTAATAACTTCACCACCATGCTCAAAGGGATATTTCAATGTCTGCCTTTTAATTTAAACCCAGCTATCTATATATGGGTGTTCTTCTTTGCAAGGCATAGGAAAACATTTTTTTTTTATTTGATCCATTTTAAATTCAGGCTGTAACAAAATGTGGAAGAAGTCAAGGGGTGTGAATAGGTACACCCATCTAGTACTAGGTCAGATCGCCCTTTGCCTCCAGAACAGCCTGAATTCTTTAGGGCATTCTTCAAGATGTCGGTACATTCATGCTGCGTACAGCCAGTTCCATCTCATCTGAAAGATGCTCTATAGGGTTGAGGTCTGGGGACTGCGCAGGCCACTCAAGTCAACTGAACTTACTGTCACGTTCCAGGCAATGTTTTTCCAATCAATTATCCAGTGTTGGTGATAACGTGCCCACTGGAACTGCTTCTTCTTGTTTTTAGCTGAAAGGAGTGAAACCCGGTGTGGTCGTCTACTGTGTGTTCCGAGATGCAGTTCTGCACACCACTGTTGTACTGCGCCGTTATATGTCTGTTTGTGGCCCGTCTGTTAGCTTGCACGATTCTTGCCATTGTCCTTTGACCTCTCTCATCAACGAGCTGTTTTCGCCCACAGGACTGTCGCTGACTGGATGTTTTTTGTTTGCGCACCATTCTCGGTAAACCTTAGACAGTGTTGTGCGCCCAGGAGGGCGGCCGTTTCTGAGATACTGGAACCGGTGCGCCTGGCACCGACAATCACACCCCGCTCAAAGTCGCTTAGGTCACTCGTTTTGCCCATTCTAACACTCAATCAAACAGTAACTGAATGCCTCAATGCCTGTCTGCCTGCTTTACATAGCAAGCCACGACCACGTGACTCACTGTCTGTAGGAGTGACCCATTTTCGTGAATGGGGTGGTATAATCAAAAAAACTGTCCAGTGAGTATATATTTCCACACTATGGCAATACTGTCAAATTGTAAAAATGATGATAATGCACTTTTAGTGTAGGAGCTGTTTGAAAAGAATGCCTATTTTGGTGGGATGGAGTTTTGGCCTGCCTTGTGACATGATAAATTAGTTGATAGACCACACAAAAAGCTTATTTCTCTCAAATTTTGTGCACATCTTTTTTTACACCCCTGTTAGTGAGCAATTCTCCTTTGCCAAGATAATCCATCCACCTAAAAGGTGTGGCATATCAAAAAACTGCATGATCATATCACAGGTGAACCTTTTGCTGGTGACAATAAAAGGCCACTCTAAAATGTGCAGGAGTATTCCTGTCTGTAATAAAGCCCTTTCGTGGGGAAAAACTCATTCTGATTGGGTGGGCCCGACTCCAAAGTGGGAGAAATTGTTCAATGTTGCGTTTATATTGTTGTTCTATATACAGTTGAAGTCGGAAGTTTACATAAACTAGTTTTAATGACTCCAACCTAAGTGTTTCAACCACTCCATAAATGTCTTGTTAACAAACTATAGTTTTGGCAAGTCGGTTAGGACATCTACTTTGTGCATGACACAAGTCATTTTTCCAACAATTGTTTACAGACAGATTATTTTACTTATAATTCACTGTATCATGGGAAAATCAAAAGAAATCAGCCAAGAGCTCAGGAAAAAAACTGTAGACCTCCACAAGTCTGGCTCATGCTTGGGAGCAATTTCCAACCTCCTGAAGGTACCACGTTCATCGGTACAAATAATAGTATGCAAGTATAAACACCATGGGACCACGCAGCCGTCATACCGCTCAGGAAGGAGACATTCTGTCTCCTAAAGATGAACGTACTTTGGTGCGAAAAGTGCAAATCAATCCCAGAACAACAGCAAAGGACCTTGTGAAGATGCTGGAGGAAACAGGTACAAAAGTATCTATATCCACAGTGAAACGAGTCCTATATCGACATAACCTGAAAGGCTGCTCAGCAAGGAAGAAGTCACTGCTCCAAAACCGCCATTAATAAAAGCCAGACTCGGTTTGCAACTGCAAATGGGGACAAAGATCGTACTTTTATGGAGAAATGTCCTCTGGTCTGATTGAAACAAAAATAGAACTGTTTGGCCATAATGTCCATCATTATGTTTGGAGGAAAAAGGGGGAGGCTTGCAAGCCGAAGAATACCATCCCAACCGTGAAGCACGGGGGTGGCAGCATCACGGTGTGGGGGTGCATTGCTGCTGGAGGGACTGGTGCACTTCAAACTAGATGGCATCATGAGGGAGGAAAATGATGTGGATATATTGAAGCAACATCTCAAGACATCAGTCAGGAAGTTAAAGCTTGGTCACAAATGGGTCTTCCAAATGGACAATGACCCCAAGCATACTTCCAAAGTTGTTGGCAAAATGGCTTAAGGACTAAGTCAAGGTATTGGAGTGGCCATCACAAAGCCCTGACCTCAATCCTATAGCATATTTGTGGGCAGAACTGAAAAAGAGTGTGTGAGCAATGAGGCCTACAAACCTGACTCAGTTACACCAGCTCTGTCAGGAGGAATGGGCCAAAATGAACCCAACTAACTTATTGTGGGAAGCTTGTGGAAGGCTACCCAAAACGTAAAAAATGTAAAGGCAATGCTACCAAATACTAATTGAGTGTATGTAAACATCTGACCCACTGGGAATGTGATGAAAGAAATAAAAGCTGAAATAAATCATCTCTACTATTATTCTGACATTTCACATTCTTAAAATAAAGTGGTGATCCTAACTGACCTAAGACAGGGAATTTTTACTAGGATTAAATGTCAGGAATTGTGAAAAACTGAGTTTAAATGTATTTGGCTAAGGTGTATGTACACTTCCGACTTCAACTGTACATGAAAAAGGTAGTTTCACCTCACTATCTAACGGAGCTCAAGAAGATTTCAAAATTCCAAAAGGTGTCAACAAAGATGAACTGCAATAGAAGAGGACACCGTGGGAATGCTAGCAGCTGCGTTTTTTTGTCCCCACTCTCTCGATTTGACTGCAATGCTGACATTACAGCACCTAGGAAGGCTCTCGAACTCTATATTTGTAACCTCTGCCACTGGCCGACTGGGACATCCTTTACTGCCGTCATCGAGTATGTGACAAATTGCTAAACAAAATGGTGCGATCCGATCCACCAATAGCAGGGTGACAAAACCCAGCTGAGGCTGTCCCACGAGGGCATGCTTTGACCCAAACGCCTGTCCTGCTCCACTGTCCTCCGCCTTCCACCCAGCCGATAGTGCTTCTTGGTGTGTGTGTGTGTGCTCGTACGCCCTCTCTGTCTGCGTGTTTGTTTAGTGGCAGTGTGTCTGCAACATGTGCTGACCCCTGTGTGTGCTGCAGAGCCTGGAGAGCCAGCGACGTGCCGCAGTAGAAGCAGCATCCTGCTCCAGTGAGCAGCTTTGACGAAGGGTTGAACGCTGCACACACACCCCAGCTAAGGTGCTCATCAGTTGAGGTAAGGCCACCACGCATATAATCACTCCAACCTAATCTTACCCTACTAATCACTTACCATGACTGATATTAGCTATCGGCGCCCTGGCAGAAGTTTCAGTGATGTATCATTTCTGGCTGTGAATTTGGACCTCTTTATTTAGCGTGAGACGGTGCTTAGAACGTGTTGCCAAGGTTGAGAAGAATAGATGAGTTCAGAGAAATTGTTTTGTTTTTGTTGTTGTTGAGGAAAACAATTGATGCCCATCCAAATGAGTTCCTAGCAGCACACAATCTGGAATTTGTTTTAAACATTCATGCACACACTTGGCTTATATCCACCTCGTATCAATTTCAAACACAGAGCTGTTGTATAAGAATGTAAATGCAGGTTGCATTGTAGTTCATCCCAGATTGGCACTGACGTATGGGTGGATGAATCAGCATAAATCTCACTGACATATCACTATGAATGGATCAACAGAGTGGTGTTCCGTGTGACGGACAAAAATCCTCAGCGATAAACAAAACAGAATCTGATCGCTGACATGACTCACCGTCACTGAATGATTGCATGTCCAAGCTCGTATAACTGTCATTAAATCAACATAAAGCCATTCGATTTCTGATGATATCCAGATCCGAAGCTGACCTCAAAAACATATATTCTGTAGCGTCAACATCCGAAACGTCAACTCTGCAACCAGAATAAAAGGGCAATAGATTGACAATCCATATTCAAGTCTTAAACTATTGTACAAACCTCCCGACTTTTCCCGGGCAAGACTTATGTCCAGAGGGAGAAAAAAACCAAGCAATGTTCCCACCAAGTGATTCACTGTAAAGAGGGGTGATTTTCCTCCGTCTAGTCAAGCAGAATGTTAATATGGTTTTCCAATTAACGACCATGGCCCTGTGTGTGTTCCCTGGAAAGTGATAGAGGTCTCAGCACCACAATATAGAGAGCTCTGCAGAACTAGGAGGTGTCAGTGGAGTTAGGATGAAAGGGCACAAAGACAAATGATCTTAATCGTATCATACACCACCGGTTACTTATTGGAGGAAATAGCCTTCTTGGTGCTTCCTTGAAATTCAGTCGCTGTAGATTGACCATCTATTGATAGACCTTGGGGAATTTAATTCTGTGGGACCATCAATTACTATCCCAGGGTTAATAGTATACTGTACCTGTAAATTGTATGAGCATAGTCCTGCTGCAATGTGGACTATTTAGCATTTTCGTTTTACAGTTGGATGTTACGTACACTCTGTATGAAAACATGCTGCTGTGTTTTCCTATGGTAGCCTAGTGAAGTGGTAAGCACTCAATACACATGTATGTAAAGTGTAGACCATCAATGTAAATCGTGGGCCATCAATGTAAAGTGTAGGCCTTGCTTTGGCACACACAGTACACAAAAATGCACATACACGCCAGGGTTGGGGATCTACATTTCAAACATTTAACAGACACTCATCCAGTGTGACTTACAGTAGTGAGTGGATATATTTTTCATACTCGTCCCTTCGTGGCAATTAGACCCACAACCCTGGCATTAAAATCTCCATGCTCTACCAACTGAGCCACACAGGATCTGCTCAAATTACAATTTAATAATGGAAAAAAGGTTGTTTATTTTGCATGACTTGGTAAACTGAAAAGTAGAAGCTATTCATTTCAAAAGGTTATACATTTTCTGAATTTGTTATTCAAATCACTTCCTGAATTGACTGCCTTCAATTTCAAATTGAGCCCAGCCCTGATACACACTCACACAGCTTGAGAGCTTGTACATCAACACACTCCATCAAACACATTACTAAAAAAAAGGAACACACACATATACTCAACAAAAATATAAACGCAACATCCAACAATTGAATTTTTTTTACTGAGTTAGTTTATATAAGGAAATCAGAATTTAAAATATATTTATTAGACCCTAATCTATGGATTTCAAATAACTCGGCAATGGTGTAGCCATGGGTGGGCCTGGGAGGGCATAGGCCCACCCACTTGGCAGCCCACCCACTGGGGAGCCAGGCCCAGCCAATAAGAATGGGTTTATCGCCACAAAAATTCTTTATTACAGACAGAAAAACTCATCAACTCGAACGATCCCGCAGGTGAAGACGCTGGATGTGGACGTCCTGGGCTGGTGTGTTGAGGCCGGTTGGATGTACTGCCAAATTCTCTAAAACAACGTTGGAGGCAGGTTTTTATATTATTATTTAAAAAAAATGTTTACCCTTTTTCTCCCAAATTTCGTGATTTCCAATTGGTAATTGCAGTCTTGTCCCATCGCTGCAAGTCCCATACGGACTCGGTAGAGGCCAAGAGCCATGCGAGCCATGGGGTCCCCCGGTTCTGGCAGGGTGCGTCACAGCCCGGGATCAAACACGGATCTGTAGTGACGCCTCTAGCACTGCGATGCAGTGTCTCAGACTGCTACGCCACTTGGGAGGCCCTGTAGGCAGCTTATGGTAAAGAAATGAGCATGAAATTCTCTGGCACAGGGAATGGTGGACATTCCATGCCACTTGAACACACAAGACATCTTTTGCATTGTGTTGTGTGACCAAACTGCACATTTTAAGTGGCCTTTCACTGACCCTAGCACAAGGTGCACCTGTGTAATGATCATGCTGTTTAATCATCATCTTCTCCTGTCAGGTGGATGGTTAATATTGGCAAAGGGGAAATGCTCACTAATAGGGGTGTAAACAAATTTGTGCACATCATTTGTGAGAAATAAGCTTTTTTGTGCGTATGGAACATTTCTGGGATTGCGTTTATATTTTGGTTCAGTATAATTACAAAAGCACATTGCATTGAGGACACAAACATACCAGTATAATTCTCTACAATCATCCACTAAGTATCTCAGGAGCATCATTCATCAACACTACTGCCTCACTCACATGTAGATACGTCTTTCTCACACACACAGAGAGAGACAGACACACCGACTAAATCGTCTACCCTTTAAATCGAGAGCATTAACACAAGCTCACCACTATAATCAAAAATAAGGGAGAGAAGACTTAAAAGGAAAATTCCACCCCATAAATATCTTTTGTTATTAGTCCATTGTTGACATCGTCCCAAAATGTTTCGCTTGTCAGCACAAGTTTTGAAGATATACAACTTTCAAAACACAGAAATCATCCCAATATGATGCTGCGTTTTCAGAAAATGCTCACTTTTGAAATGAATAGCTTCTACTTTTCATTTGATTGAGTTCATTCAAAATATACAAACCTTTCTTCGATTATTGAATTGTACTTCCTGTTTACTTCCTAAATTGACTGCCTTCAATTTTCCTTTAATAGGAGGCAAGGTGCCTGTAGACACACAATGACGTACTCACACACCAAAAGAGAGGGGAGAGAGAGAGAGAGGGGAATACTCACAGAATGAATCAGACGACACCAGGAGCCGATATCAAAAGATTCCCGGGGATGCAAGCCGGCTTACTCCTGGCAGGAAGTAGGATACCCCACGGATAACAGGAATGGAGAAAGAGGAGTAAGATCCGAGAGGAGGGGGAGGGAGGGGTGAAGAGAAGGGGGGTCAGGGGGGGGGGGTCTCTGGGTTTGAAGTAGAGGTTTGGAAGGATTTTCTAGTTCCTTTCACCAAGCAGTGTTTTCTTCTTGATATGGTGATAAGATATAGTATGTGGGAAACCTATATAGGAGTAATGTCCAACCCTTAGGGATGTCCTTTACTAGGAAAAGATTCCCTTCAGGTGGAAAATGAGGATTTTTGTAGGGGAGAGAGAAATATCCAACAGCAGTGGGAAAGGGGATGCAGACAAACGGAAAGGGAAGTCTCTGACTTTCTGCCCTGACGGAGCAATGAAGAGATGGCAGGATGAAAGAGTGTGTGCTGCTAACATATATAAGAGCTGGGGAGGAGAAAGACCATTCTGTTTCAATTGAAAAAAAAACAACCGTTTCTCTCTCCTGCCTTCCCTTTCGGCAAACGAGCAAAGGCCTTCCTTGCCTCAACCAGAACAGCCCTCAAAAAGGATCTCGTTCCCGAGTTTAAAAGAGGGGGGAGAAAACTAACTAAATTAAAGAGGAAGGCGATAATGACGTATCTGTGGCACCTGTTCCCCTCTCGATTTCGGTTCCCTCTCACTCGTCCTCTTCTCTGTATATATCTCTCCCACCTGACTGGCAAGATTAAGGCATATAAATTATAAATTATCTTAATTGGCCCCGATTGTGGCGACAGTCCAATCTTTCAGTCAATAGTTCCCCCCCCCCCCCTTACACTCTTGCCTGAGGAACAACGAGGCAGGCAGTGCAGGGAATGCCAATGACACTGGTGGGTGTCAGTCTAAAAAGGTTGGGATCCTACAGTTACCCCACTATCTGACTGAAATGCCCCCCCCCCTTATCTTTACCCAGACCCCCCCACTCTATCCATCCGCCTGCACAACCTTCCCTACGGATTCTCTCCCGTCTCTCTGCTCTCCTGTCTCCTCTATAACCGGGCTTCTGCAAATATCAGCCTGACTCTTAGCCTCACTCTCTCTCTCACTTTGATCTTTTTAGATTCTCTACACCTGTTCCCCACTTGACTCCCTTTCTTTGTTACTCTCTTTTTCTTTAACCAGACTTAAAAAAAAAAAAAAAACTAATGTCTTTGTTTCAGATGTCTTTTTCACCGGTAGGGCCAGAAGAATTGCATGCTGCCTCTTTGATTAAGCCAATCATAATTACTCAAAAGCTAAAACTGACACGATGGCAATATGAGAGAAGAGATGGGCAAATTCACTCCCAGTTTTGGGTACTGAGAGTTAATCCACTGCTTTGTAGATCACAGCATGATACAAAAAGTATTTACGTTCAACCAAGATTACCTGGAACGATAATTCACCTCGTGTGAGACATCATGCCACAGAATCCTTGGCAGGAAATTCTTGGGAACTGATGGGCTTTCCTGTCTTTTAGTTCTCACATCCACTTGTGTGAAGCTGTAATCATACAGAAAAAAATGACACCAAGTCCGCTCTTCATTCAACGTGGCAGCAAATGGAACGGGTTGCCATAGCACCCCCCAAAATAAATCCAGCTTGATGCAAAGTCTTAAGGTGTGAAGGACGCTGGGTACTCTAGAGGTTATCACACAGAAGAGTGGCCCCGTGGAGGGAAGTGTGGCCCTTGGCAGGGCAGGAAATGGACACCATGTGGAAAGGTCTCCAGGGGTGATTTGGAATCTGTAATGAAAGAGAAAGGGAGATTAAGAGGGTAGAATAGAGAGCGAAAGAGAGAGAGAGTGCAATTACACTGGCGTCTTGCATTTCAACATCATATATCCACAGCCATTATTTACAGTATGTCTCCTAGAGAACGCAATGTAAAAAATAAAATAATCGAATTTGATTTAATCTTATTCCATTTAATTATCAAGGGACCATGCTTAACTACAACATCAATTTCCGTAGAGCTTCATAATAGCAGGCACAGTCACCTGTCAACATAAAAATGACCTTTGCAGTTGCGCATACTATGACCTTCCATCCAATTAAAATAACGCATAGTTCAGCGGACTTGAATGTAAACACCACTTGCTCAAATCAGGAATGAATGATAGTATAACTTTCCCGCCAACTTAAAACGATAAAGGTTACATAAACCTTAATTTTTTTTTTTTAAATGCCTCCCACAACTTAACATTTTTTTACAGAGTTTAGTATCTCTCACTAATGTCTCTTTACAATGCAGTACATACATGTCTGCTCTTCTAAGTAAGTGTAACGTCGACATTTACACATGCATCTGCTGCAAACGTACACTCTCTAAATGTTCTCTAACTGTTGTTATTACATTCCCAGCGCGGTCATATCAGAAACATTACCACCAAGGGCGTTAGTTTCAGAAAACGCAGAGGCTGGTCAGGGGGGGTCAAAAAAATAAATAATGTAACACGTGTTTGTGCAGCCACAGCGGTGGACATAGGAGATGATCCGTAGTGAAACGTTCCGTAATATTCCACCAACGTTTTAGTAACAATTGCTTAACGTTAGTTCCCTTTACCTAACGCCATCAGTGGCAGCTGGAGCCGAACAGCCGCAGCTTGCCTGCCATTGCGGGGGATGGTGGTCAAGTGGCCTCTATGATCCCCATGTTGCTACCGACGAGCGGCTACACTCCGCACTTAGCACTTAGATCTACCCGGCATCACAACACTCCAGCCGAAAGTGCATCTGCAGAGTACAACAAGCTCCAATGTACCGATGGGGAACGAGTTCTATCTGTGGATGTGGATGCTTTCAATTCTTGTGAGACAGATGATCGACAGATGTCTGAGTGTGTGAGAACGGAAAGTGTGTGTGCTGAGTAGGTGTTGGGAATTCTCATGTGACGGTAAACGATGATGGCAGGCAAATTAGCTGGATGCAGAGAAAAGCTACAGGCAAAGGATGCCCCTTATAACAGATCTCAGATCAGCTCTTCCTCATCCCTGCTCTTACCGTAAACCATCCTGAGATAAAAAACAAACAGGCCCTGGATCTGTGCTTATGGGCAACTGCAATACGAGTATGAATGGCTTTCCAGTGGAATACACACGGTTTGAGCCTTTTAAACATGACTAATGTCCCCTAAGCATTGTCTGATTTATCTCTGTTTACATCATCTGGGTTAGAAATTGAGGCCCAGCCAAAATAAGTGCTGGTTTGCTCCGATATCATCTCAACTCTATTTCAATGTCATTTATAACTTCTGTTTCCAATCCCATGAGTCATTGTTTTTAAATCACAGTTCTCCCCATTTTTCTCTCCATTATTCGCCAGGCTAGGCTTCAGGTTGTTTTAGTGGCAGGCCATCTTTGCATCTTTCTACGCTGAAGCACCATGCACTGTATGTCTCAGAATGGAGAAACCTGTGGAACGGCCAGATGGCAAAGCAGTGTGTTTGTGTGCTTGTGTCTGTACCCCTTTGTGCATCTGTGTTTTCCTGGTTGTTTAAGTGTGTTTTCCTGGTTGTTTAAGTGTGTGTGTGTGTGTGTGTGTGTGTGTGTGTGTGTGTGTGTGTGTGTGTGTGAGAGAGAGAGCGTGAGTCAGGCTGTGTTTGTATGTGCATGAGAACTCACAACATCCCCTGAGGTGTAGCTATAGTGTTATTGAACAAACACCGCTTTGTCATTGCTGTGTTCTATCCCCGAACGCCCCCTGCTATATATATATGGCACAACACTACCCTGCTTCAGGTGTTTACACCAATGCAACAACCAAACCTACCATCACTCCATCACACAGAGTGATGGTGATATCAGTAGCAGAACACAGCTTGTGCTATTATCACCCTCAATCACCCAGAGTGACGGCTAGCATCAGCATACAGCCACACATTCCTTATGGCTTTTCAGACACTGACAAAACTATATTGGGGTCAGTGGAGCTGTGGTGATGGTAGTGGTGAATGGTATATGGGGAAGTCATGGAGATGGAGTAGGGGTGAGAGAACTGGGGGGAAGAGGGGGGGGGGGGTGTCTGGACAAATGGGGATGGCGGGGTAGTGAGCAATGTTGTTTTTTTTGCTGTGAGCAACGGTTTTTGACCCAAAACTCCATGGTTTAGGTTGCATGTCAGTTGACGTCCAGTTTTGTTCCTATGTATGCGCCCTCGATGGACGGCTCGGTGGGTGACGGTGGGAATGAGTGATGTGAGAAACAAGGGAACGAGAAAGAGGAGGAGAGGAAAAGAGGGGAGCGAAACAGTAAGGTGATAAAATGGCTGATGGATGACAGTAGTCGATTTGGATGAGGGGTGATTGATGAGAGACAAATGGACAAATACCAACGGTCGAGATAAAGACGTGACAGAAAAAAAGGGAATGAGAGAACAGGAGGAGAAGAAAGGGGGAGAAAAGAGGAGGGAAAAACCACACTCACCCATCTCAGTCCCCTCTCCATGGGCGAACGAACGGTTGCCCCTGCGAGATTAGCGGTTGCCACGGAGAACGAGTGAGGGAGTCTCAGCCAAATGGACAGCTATAATGAGCATGTGCACCAGCGCCGGGAAAAAGTAGAGATAGAAGGGGAGGAGGAAGGGGGAAAAGAGAGAGAGAAAACAGAGAGAAGAGCAGAGGAGAAACACTACGACCCCATCAGGACTGTGTCCCTTAAGCCTTTCTTGAATTCCCAAAAATCCGTCCCGTCCGAATCCCCTTTTCCAAACAGAATGATAGATCACTTTCTTTCCAAGAGGCAACCACAGCTCCAGAGTCTGACAGGCAGACAGATACACACACTCCCTCTCAAATACATGCAGGGCGAACGCTGTCACAATGACACCCCGAAACGGCTCCCCAGGCTGTCACAAGAAGAGAGAAATTGCCCTCTTCCTCTCTGTGCCTCTGTGGTGCTAGTCTTGTTCATACAGACCAGTCATTTAGAGATGAGTGAAAGCCTCGTAATTGCTCCTCTGTTCCCCGTTTTCTTTTTGACTCCTCTCTTTTCTATCTAACACCTCTCTTCCCGTTGTTCCTCCGCATTGAGCACGCTGTATTTCCACAGTGTGTGGCTAGCGAAGGAACTGACTGCAATCACCAGCAGCAAGCTCTTGCTCGCTCCCTCTGCATCTCAATACCTCTTCAGCTCTCTTCAATTCAACTAGCTCTCTCTCTCTCTCTCTCTCTCTCTGTGTCAAATATCAACTGGCTGCCACCCGTTCATCCCCTTCTGTCAATCAAGGATACATAAAATAAATATCAGCCAGTCTCTCTCGCTCGCTCTCACACACACACGTGCCTGTGATGGATTCTCTCACATGGCCATTCATCTTCCTTATGTTGTTTAACCACATTTGTTTGTTTCACACAGGCAGGCATATTGTAACATACTCGCACAGTAACACACTGACATACAGATGTAGGATCTTAATTTGATCATCCTGGTGCAGGAGAACGTTTCTACAACGCAGGAAATGTAAAACTTGTTGTGTATTTGAGGTTTAAAATTTCTTTGAAACTTTGACATTTCTGACTTGATTTTCCATTACGAAAAGTGTATTAACCCCTACAAAAATGTACACTCATTATAATCCACATAATAATTCACATTTCCGGTTGCTGCAGGATTATTTTCCTGCTGTAGAAAACTGGCTCAAATTAAGATCCAACATCTGTAGAACTACACTGAAATTCCATGCACAAACAAACACACAGACATATATCAATGTCTATCCACACACTACAAAGCACACCATATTCTGTTTATGAGTCACAGGAACAAAACGCACATACTGTACACACATGAATACACAAAACACACAAGCTATGTGGTTAAACAACATAAGGCAGATGAATGGCTACAGGAGAGAATTCATCGCTGAGGACACGTGTGTGTGTGTGTGTGTGTGTGTGTTCAACAGTAGCATCCAGTGAGGGTAGAATAGTGAAAGGATTGCCTGATCACAGGGGGAGACAGGGCTCATAAACCTGCCCCACTGGAGTGCTACGTCCCTCATAATTAATGAGACTTTTCCTTTTTTTGTCCTCTCTTAAGGCAGAGCCCCCTGGGTCATGGTGTATAGGTACTCCTCTCACCTCTTTGTCATCCTCTTACACACACACACACACACACACACACACAGTCACATAGGCTATAGGAATCACAATAAAGCATTCGATACGGAGAGCTCCCTAAATCAACGGTACACACAACTCGATATCCATTTTTATTTGGTCTGGAACTAGTCACGGCGTGTGGCTGCCACTGGGTGCTTAAGACACAGCAGGAAATGAGAAGCACTCACTGGGACGTTATTGACATAGAGAACATGGCTAGCTCCAGATCTTTATATGAGATTAGGACAAATGACAGGGAGAGATAAAAGCAAGAAAAACTGAATAACTGAGGAAATAAAATGGGGGAAAATTGAATGTGAAGTGACGCAAATTGAGTCACGACCGATCACGAAATCAATACTGCCTAGATATTCAGAAGGATGAAACATGACCGGGAATTTCTAGTAGATCAGAATAGAAACTATAAAACTAATCAGAACCAGCCTAGATGTATTGGAAAACAAGTACATGAGCCACATGCAAATGTCAAGCCACATTCTATGGTCTGCAAGTCACACATACTAAAAATGAACGCACATCTACACACAGACAGACAGACACACACACACACACACACCAGCACACGCTAATGCATTCACACACAAGCACACCTTGACATTAGTGTCCCCTGCTTAAGGGCAGTGTGGTCCCCACGTCTCTTTATCTGCATGTATAAATTGTGGTGTTCTATCGTCCTCGTTCACCCTTCCGGTCCTCTCCTTTCAGGGCCCGTCTGCGTGGTCCCACTGTTCACCACAGCCTGAGAACACTATGGAGGGGAAAGCCAGAGAGAGTGAGAGAGTGTCAGAGAGGTGTGCTAGGAAGATTACGAAGGGGAAAGCCAGAGAGCGTTAGAGGGTGAGGGAGAGCAGGGGAGTGGGGGGGGGGTAAAAAAAAAGAAGAAGCAGAGAACTGACATTCAGCCCCGGCGCCATACCTCTCCTGTGGAATAATGATTAGGCTCTCAGCATGCCAGTCACTATCAATGAGTGAGTGAGCAAGAGAGAGGAGAGGAGGGAAGAGCAGAAGGAAAGCAATGCATTGGGGGAGAAACAAGGTGAATAAGAGAGAGGGTGGAGTGAAAGGGGGATTGAGCGGGGGGGGGGGCTATTAAAAAAAAAGAGCCCGGGGGCCTATGATTTCTTAATCTGGCCAGGACTCTCACACATGCACACTCACAGCAAATCACTGCAGGTAGCACCCATTCTCAGCCACGCCAGATGATGCGTGTATGAGTGATGCTGTGGGGAGGCGGCGTGGCAAGGATAATCATAGGTCAACAAGATGGTGCACAGGACTTGAATTATGTGCAGAAAATAACACTGTATGACTGTAAATGTGAGGATATGATTCTGGACTAAAAACTACAGAGAAAAGATAAACAGGAAGAGATTGTCCCCTCAAACTAGGAAGAATACATCCTCTCAAAATAGGAAGCACATATCCTCTTATACCAGGTTCCACACACAACTTCGACACAACACTAAAGGGACACATTCACCGATTAAAGGGACTAGCTGTTTCCACACTTGCCCTTTTCCAGAAGTGGACACATTTCCGCCTTTGTTTATGTGGATGAGCTAGTCACCCATCAAACAGGGGCCATTCTAGGTCTCAGCTGTGGTTGCTAGGTAGTAGGGGGCCTAATCAGTGTTACATGTTAAAGCCTCCCCCATTTTCCCATTCCAGACAGGCAACACCTGACATAAGCGTCATGATTTGGCTTATTTTGCATGACGCAAATTGAGAAATATGATCTGGCAGAGAAAATGAATTGCTGAGATTTCACTAGCGTAATGCCTAGATGAGATGATCTATCTGGTTTGCGTGGCTACTCTAGCGCCTCGTCCAAATTTGAAGTGCGAAGAAGACAAAATGAAGTAACAATGACGAATAGCCATAATATAAATTCTGAAATCACGATTGAGCAGAAATAGACTCTGAATTTTGCTCCAATGAAGCTCCGAAATGACAAAAGGGAGTTACACCATTGAAGTTGACATGGACAAAGTGGTTATGTGACGTGTGACAAGACTTTACACAAAACTGTTGGAAGGTTAAACGCTCCGTTTCACTACCCTCTAGATTCTTACCTCAGGAGTGTCGAAAACAAACCAAGCTTGAACTTGTTGGGCTCCAGCCTCTCCAATGTCTGTCACAGGAATCACATCAGTGGCAAGAGTTGTTAGAGGCTTTACTGCTTAATGTAGTAGACACATGAAGCAAGTGCACCATACCCCCGTCTCAAGGCACCGATGCTTGTGTCCAAGAATTGCTGACATTTGTTGGATCTTCTAGACTTTAGCTGGATTTCAGAGCATGCATGCACACATAGCAAAATAAAAAATGTAATGCTCTTTAGGGCTTTTCACACTACTGACCCAAACCAAGCTGTACTGAGCCGGCCTGGTTACGCATCTGTACTGACCCAAACCAAGCTGTACTGAGCCGGCCTGGTTACGCATCTGTACTGACACAAACCAAGCTGTACTGAGCCGGCCTGGTTACGCATCTGTACTGACCCAAACCAAGCTGTACTGAGCCGGCCTGGTTACGCATCTGTACTGACCCAAACCAAGCTGTACTGAGCCGGCCTGGTTACGCATCTGCCGTGATTGCTTGAGCTGTGCTTAAAAAGGAGAACGTGAAAAGAGAATATCCAAGCCAGCAATTTGGTTCGGATAAGCACTTTAGTCTGAAACAGGTAAAAACGTGAAGACATTAGCCTCATTCATTCTTGATCTGACTAAATCGGAATAATACGACAAAGCAAATGACCGCCACTTATCCTTCATTTCAAGGTTTATATCAGATCAACGTGCAGCCATTCCATTTTAACGACACCCCCTGCGATGCACACACACCATAGGAAGTGAGGGCACTTCAAGCTTGATGCTTCATTTGACAGCACAAGTGTCTCATTGACTTAACTGCCTACATGCCCATCTGCCCGCATTGCAGACATGCTCCTGGAAAAACAGATCAATTTCAGTTCCAGTCTGACCTGGTGTCAAAATTTGCTGGCGTTCTAAACAAGCCTGGCTGGGACTGACACCATTAGCACTTGGATGCCTCTAACCCAGACAGCTGCCAACAGTCTGCATCTTTAGACCTCCCTCCCCACCGCATCAACTGCTGTCAAGGGATTTGTTACCACAAATATACCACTAAATAGCTTTCCCATGCCAAACAATCTCTATCTGAATCAAAGCCTAGTTTACCTAGCTTTGGGGACCCTTTTCGTGAGTGGGTTTTGTAATTCACAGATCCATCAGTTCACCTCGTTCTTAATTCTCACTCTGAGCAAGGAAGAACAGGTCATTGTTGACTAGTAACAGTGAGAACTATTTAGAAACAGAAACATTTTGTCAAGCAAGCACTTTAGTGAAGGGCTTACATTTATTGTCTTTCCAATAAAACCCATTGAATCGTTTGAGAGAACCCCCATGCTGTCTCCCTGCAAAAGGATGCAAATTAAATGGAAAGAGCATTTTATTCAAAGAAATAGAACAGATTGTGAAGGCACTCTGTGTCAAATTGAGATTGAACAGGCTCAAAAACATTCTCTAGAAATAACTTACTTCAAAGCCATTCTATACATCTGTACTTAAATTGAGAACTGATCCTCGTAATCCTAACACCGCACCAACCCTTCACATTTTATTTATTCAAGTCCCACTTCACTCCGTTCCCCTCACTCCCTGCTCTCCACCCACTTCTTATCCTCCTTTTAGATTGTGACAGTTCTTCTCAGAAATGATTTTCATCCAGGTGTCTTTGGCAGCCTCTTGTGAAATGTCTGAAGTTGCATCAACTTTTCACCCGCTGCTCACCAGGCTGCTCCACGATGACCTCGATGACCACAGTCCCGGCCTGCCCATTGCCCACAGCAACTGAGGGGTGCAGGAGGACAAGGGGAGCAGATACGGAAGAAGACCCTCCCTGAGAGACCACTTGGGGCTGAACAAGTAAGATCGTACGCACAGCCGCCTGACCCTCCATATTGTCCATATTCCCCTGTATTTTGAGCCCTATGACAGGGGTCTGCTCTCTGATGCCCTCTTGTGGCTGTGTGGGGGGGCAGCAGCGGTGGGTCTTGCGGTGCTTTCCCAGGTTGGAGAGGGAGCGGAAGGCCCGGTGGCACACGGGGCAGGAGAATGGTTTCTCGCCGCTGTGAGTGCGGGCGTGCTCGGTGAGGCGGGCGGCCAGGACGAAGCTCTTGCCACAGACACCGCAGACGAAGGGACGTTCACCGCTGTGCAGACGCTCGTGGTCGCGCAGGTGAGGGATCTGTCGGAAGCTCTTCCAACATTGGGAGCACTGCGGAGAGGAAGAGGAGGAGGGTAGGGCAGGAAGAGGGAGGCAAGGTTGGAGTAGGAGGGAGGGAGGGAAAGATACAGAAAGACAGTTATTGCTAATGTGAGCACTCAAAAACATTATCAGGTAGAGGGAAACAGCGTTTAAGTGAAAATACTTTGAAAAGGCTACCTTACAATGGCCTTTAGATACTGGCCCAGAGTGTTCAAAGATTAATAGTGGTCTAATGAGCTGCTAAGAGCTTTATACTCAACACCCTGAGCCTGGAGTGTTACCCAATAGACGGTTGCTAGGTGACGTACAGTGCCTTGCAAAAGTAGTCATCCCCTTGGCGTTTTTCCTATTTTGGTGCATTACAACCTGTCATTTAAATAGATTTTGGGGGGATTTCATGTAATGGACATGCACAAAATTGTCCCTATTTGTTTAGTGAAATGACAAAAATAACAATATTTACAAAAAGTTAAAGAAAAAATACAAAACGGAAAAGTGGTGCGTGCATATGTATTCACCCTCTTTGCTATGAAGCCCCTAAATAAGATCTGGTGCAACCAATTACCTTCAGAAGTCACATAATTAGTTAAATAAAGTCCACCTGTGTGCAATATAAGTGTCACATGATCTCAGTATATATACACACACACACCTGTTCTGAAAGGCTCCAGAGTCTGCAACACCACCAAGCAAGGGGCACCATGAAGACCAAGGAGTTCCCCAAACAGGTCAGGGACAAAGTTGTGGAGAAGTACAGATCAGAGTTGGGTAAAAAAAATATCAGAAACTTTGAACATCCCAATGAACACCATTAAATCGGTTTTTTTTTTAATGGAAAGAATATGGCACCACAACAAATCTACCAAGAGAGGGCCGCCCAACAAAACTCATGGACCAGGGAGGAGGGCATTAATCAGAGAGGCAGCAAAGAGACCAAAGATAACCCTGAAGGAGCTGCAAAGCTCCACAGCGGAGATTGGAGTATCTGTCCATAGGACTACTTTAAGCCATACACTCCAGAGCCGGGCTTTACGGGAAGAGTGGCCAGAAAAAAAGCCATTACTTAAAGAAACAAAAAATAGGCTAACATGTTTGGTGTTTGCCAAAAGGCATGTGGGAGACTCCCCAAACATATGGAAGAAGGTACTCTGGTCAGATGAGACTAAAATGTAGCTTTTTGGCCATCAAGGAAAATGCTATGTCTGGCGCAAACCCAAAACCTCTCATCACCCCGAGAAAACCATCCCCACAGTGAAGCATGGTGGCAGCATCATACTGTGGGTATGTTTTTCATTGACAGGGACTGGGAAACTGGTCAGAATTGAAGGAATAATGGATGGTGCTAAATACAGGGAAATTGTGGGAAACCAGTTTCAGTCTTCCAGAGATTTGAGACTGGGACAGAGGTTCCCCTTCCAGCAGGACAATGACCGTAAGCATACTGCTAAAGCAATACTTGAGTGGTTTAAGGGGAAACATTTAACATTTCTTGGAATGGCCTAGTCAAAACCCAGACCTCAATCCAATTGGTATGATTTAAAGATGGCTGTACACCAGCAGAACCCATCCAACTTGAAGAATGGGCAAAAATCCCAGTGGCTAGATATGCCAAGCTTATAGATAAGGGGGTGAATAGTTATGTACGCTAAAGTTCTGTTATTTTGTCTTATTTCTTTTACAATAAAACATATTTTGCATCTTCAAAATGGTAGGCATGTTATGTAAATCAAATGATACACCCCCCCCAAAAAAATACATTTGAATTCCAAGGCAACAAAATAGAAAAAAATACCAAGGGGGTGAATACTTCCGCAAGCCACTGTACAACGCCTCCTATCAGCCATGTTGGAAGACCACCATATCCATTCTTCCGACGACAACAGCTGAGTGGCTACCCCAAAGTTCATGATAACAGTGCCTAAACATCACCACAGTCAATTTCTGTGCAGTAATTGGCTGCTCTAAGGCAGGAAATCATGTTTTTCCAGATTACTCGCAATCATGAAACACTAAAAGGAGATATGGCTGACTAAGGCTCTACAGACGGTAGTGCGTACGGCCCAGTACATCACTGGGGCCAAGCTTCCTGCAATCCAGGACCTATATAATAGCCGGTGTCAGAGCAAAGCCCATAAAATTGTCAGACACTTCAGTCACCCAAGTCAGACTGTTCTCTCTGCTACCGCAAGGCAAGCAGTACCGGAGCACCAAGTCTGGGACCAAAAGGCTCCTTAACAGCTTCTACCTCCAGAAGACCGCTGAACAATTGCTCAAAATGGCCGACTGACTATTACATTGACCCCCCCCCATCTTTTTGTACAATGCTGCTACTCACTGTTTGTTTATTATCCATGCATAGTCACGTCACCCCTACCTACATGTACAAATGACCTCTAACCTGCATATAGCCTCGTTATTGTTATCTTATTGTGTTACTTGTTATTTAAAAAATGTACTTGAGTTTTTTGGTCAATATTTTCTTAACTATTCTTGAACTGCCCTGTTGGTAAAGGTAAATAAGCATTTCACGGTAAGGTCTACACTTGTTGTATTCGGCGCATGTGACAAATAAAGTTTAATTTGCCTCAAGAACTGTCAGAAAAGCGGTGAAACCTTTTTGCCCATCAAGACCTGAACCCAGACAGCTGTCAGTACAGGGTCTGCTCCGATCATTTCATCACTGATAAGTCTGATGAATTTCAAGTTTAGTTTAGCTGTTACGCTAACTAGGCGCTGACAATTCTGTTAGCCAACTTTAGCTAGCTAGCTAAATAGCTTGTAGTCTAGCTGTTAGCATGCATCTCTTATAGGCAGTGTGTCAGTTTCACATTTTTGAGGAAGCTATTTTTCACTACAAAAATGCACCTTTATAATAAAACATTGCATGCATCGGTCATCACATTTGCAGACTAATGAAAACCTATTCCTAATGTGGCGAGTAGATTGAGTTATATTAATAGCCTAATAAATTGACTATCCAATCTACAGTGAGGGGAAAAAAATATTTGATCCCCTGCTGATTTTGTACGTTTGCCCACTGACAAAGAAATGATCAGTCTATAATTTTAATGGTAGATTTATTTGAACAGTGAGAGACAGATTAACAACACAAAAATCCAGAAAAAC
This sequence comes from Oncorhynchus masou masou, assembly GCF_036934945.1. NCBI lineage: Eukaryota > Metazoa > Chordata > Actinopteri > Salmoniformes > Salmonidae > Oncorhynchus > Oncorhynchus masou. The sequence goes on along the minus strand of NC_088223.1, from coordinate 36,944,393 downwards.
ACATCAAAAATGTTATAAATTGATTTGCATTTTAATGAGGGAAATAAGTATTTGACCCCCTCTCAATCAGAAAGATTTCTGGCTCCCAGGTGTCTTTTATGCAGGTAACGAGCTGAGATTAGGAGCACACTCTTAAAGGGAGTGCTCCTAATCTCAGTTTGTTACCTGTATAAATGACACCTGTCCACAGAAGCAACCAATCAATCAGATTCCAAACTCTGCACCATGGCCAAGACCAAAGAGCTCTCAAAGGATGTCAGGGACAAGATTGTAGACAAGGGCTACAAGACCATCGCCAAGCAGCTTGGTGAGAAGGTGACAACAGTTGGTGCGATTATTCGCAAATGGAAGAAACACAAAATAAATGTCAATCTCCCTCTGCCTGGGGCTCCATGCAAGATCTCACCTCGTGGAGTTGCAATGATCATGAGAACGGTGAGGAATCAGCCCAGAACTACATGGGAGGATCTTGTCAATGATCTCAAGGCAGCTGGGACCAGTCACCAAGAAAACAATTGGTAACACACTACGCCGTGAAGGACTGAAATCCTGCAGTGCCCGCAAGGTCCCCCTGCTCAAGAAAGCACATATACATGTCCATCTGAAGTTTTCCAATGAACATCTGAATGATTCAGAGGACAACTGGGTTACAGTGTTATGGTCAGATGAGACCAAAATGGAGCTCTTTGGCATCAACTCAACTCGCCGTGTTTGGAGGAAGAATGCTGCCTATGACCCCAAGAACACCATCCCCACCATCAAACACGGAGGTGGAAACATTATGCTTTGGGGGTGTTTTTCTGCTCAGGGGACAGGACAAATTCACCGCATAAAAGGGACGATGGACGGGGCCATGTACCGTCAAATCATGGGTGAGAACCTCCTTCCCTCAGCCTGGGCATTGAAAATGGGTCGTGGATGGGTATTCCAGCATGACAATGACCCAAAACACACGGCCAAGGCAACAAAGGAGTGGCTCAAGAAGAAGCACATTAAGGTCCTGGAGTGGCCTAGCCAGTCTCCAGACCTTAATCCCATAGAAAATCTGTGGAAGGAGCTCAAGGTTCAATTTGCCAAACGTCAGCCTCGAAACCTTAATGACCTGGAGAAGATCTGCAAAGAGAAGTGAGACAAAATCCATCTTGAGATGTGTGCAAACCTGGTGGCCAACTACAAGAAACGTCTGACCTCTGTGATTGCCAACAAGGGATTTGCCACCAAGTACTAAGTCATGTTTTGCAGAGGGGTCAAATACTTATTTCCCACAATAAAATGCAAATCAATTTATAACATTTTTGACTTGCGTTTTTCTGGATTTTTTTAAATGTTATTCTGTCTCTTACTGTTCAAATAAACCTACCATTAAAGTTATAGACGGATCATTTCTTTGTCAGTGGGCAAATGTACAAAATCAGCAGGGGATGAAATACTTTCTCCCCCTCACTGTGCATAGCTGAGCGCATAGTGGAATAGGCCTTTAAGGCCATACCAGATTATTTTTTTTCTTTGCACAGGAAATATTTGGCTTTCGATAAACACATTTCATGCAACTCTACTACACTTTATATGACTGGAGACATAAGCAATCTTTTTTTTAATACGACAAATCACAGGGTAGCCTAGGCCTTCCTGGCTGAGACTGACAAACAGAACAATAAAAACAACCTTGTATTGAATGCAACCATCTCATCTAGGCCGGCGATAAGGGGAGACACAAATTGTACAAAATCTCAGACAATGTTTTGAACGGTCATCCAACTCGGAATGCCAAGTCGGAAACTCAGCCATTTTTCTAGAGCGCTGACTTTCCTACCTGAAGATCACTGACGTCAAGATTTGACTTAACTCTACTATAAAAGTTAACAATTAAAACACTTCACTTCAAAAGAACCAACACTTTATTTCATATAATTTCAAAGTGTACAAGTGGGCTAACTCATAAGATGTCTAACCGTAAAGGTTATTTTAGTAATATGTAGGCTATTATTACTAAAGCATCATTTCAGGTGAAAAAAATGTAATAGCAGTGACGGTCAACGTTGCTCCACTGATCACTGTTCTACTTGCTGAGCAGACTTCTATTCCAGCCCAGCAATAGCACACTTTAGTTATCAACTAATTATGTTTGATAAGGCGAATCAGGTGTGTTAGTGCTGGGCTGGAACAGAAGCCTGCATACCCAGCAGGGTTGACCTGCTCGAGTTGTAATAGGTTTATACATTGTGTGTGACTTAATTATTATTATTTTTTGTTTACATTTGCTAACATTAGGTACACATATAACCCATGGTATACGAGGGTGTATACCCTTATTCTCTTGGGACATTCACTGAGACCTTATCTTCAGACAGGGTTCCACAGCTCTCTGTATCTGAGGACCGAAGACATAAACAGGCTTCATTATACTCAATATTATGCAATATCTCTGTCCTCAGTTTCTCTCACTAGGTACTAGAACTGGAGAATATTTTCACAATGTCCTCCCACAAAAGATACCTGCCCTATCCAAAGTAGCCTACTCTCTCCCTTCTCTGACAGTTGGAGCTGCTAACATTAATCCTTTCACCCTCTTCCATGACTGTTTGCTAGCTACCTAGCAATGAATGCATGGAGTTTGTTTTAATTTACAATGATAAATACATCATGGTAGCTAACTATCTTATATGAAGTTAGCTAGCTGGTAACATTTTATTCATTTAGCTATACAGTATGTAAAGTTATCTATCTAGCTAACATTACGTTAGCAGCTCATTTGAGTTAGCCTGCACATTAGTTCCTGTAGTAAGCTATCTAGCTAATATTACATAGTCAAAGAAAAATGTTCACTTACTGAAATAGGTTCTCCCACTGAATCAGTTTTCTGGGTCCTTACAGAAAACGAAATCATGGGCAATCTTCCCGATGGTAGCCAGCCATGTGGACGATTGGAGGACTTCCAGGGAGGAAGAGTTAGAGAGAGGCCAAACTTGGCAGAAAATCTGTCTCCCTCCAGCAGTTGGCTATTTTTCGTTGTTTTGACTACCAAGCAAGGAGTTTTTGTATGGAGGTCAATGAGTGTCGATTTTGGTCAATAATTTTTTTTTATGGCTTAATTTGCTACGTAATGTTGATTTAACCTAATAAAAGTTTTTGTAATGCTAAAGTTGTTACGAGTGTACTGATCTAAGTAGGAGACGAGACATCCTGGCAACTTTGAGTAAAAACACTTTAGATCTTGAGATGGCTATGCATATTCATGGTATGAGGCTAGTAGCATAGCATCGCTCTCCATTGAATACAGGCGCATCAAATACTCAGAAAAGGATTACAATAATTTGATGTATACACCAATCCAAAAAGAAAGGATAGGTGGGAGCTTGAAAGCCCACCATGCCACTTTGTGGGCAACAACTCCCATTGTTAGGGCGGAGAGACATTGAATACTTTCCGAATTCACTGTACAAACTCCTTAACTTTTTCCACATTTTGTTACGGCATTATTCTAAAATGGATGAAATAGTCCCCCCCCCCCCATCAATCTACACACAATACCCCATAATGACAAAGCAAAAACAGGCTTTTTGCAGAAGAAAACATAAATATCACATTTACATATGTATTCAAACCCTTTTACTCAGTATTTTGTTGAAGCACCGTTGGCAGTGATTACAGCCTCGAGTCTTCTTGGGTATGACGTTACAAGCTTGGCACACCTGTATTTGGGGAGTTTCTCCCATTCTTCTCTGCAGACCCTCTCAAGCGCTGTGGTGTTGGATGGGGAGCGTTGCTGCACAGCCATTTTCAGGTCTCTCCAGAGATGTTCGATAATGTTCAAGTCCGATCTCTGGCTGGGCCACTCAAGGACATTCAGCGACTTGGCTGTGTGTTTAGGGTTGTTGTCCTGTTGAAAGGTGAACTTTCGCCCCAGTCTGAGGTCCTGAGTGCTCTGGAGCAGGTTTTCATCTAGGATCTCTCTGTACATCTTTCCCTCAATCCTGACTAGTCTCCTAGTTCCTGCTGCTGAAAAACATCCCCCACAGCATGATGCTGCCACTACCATGCTTCACCGTAGGGATGGTGCCACATTTCCTCTAGAGGTGACACTTGGCACTCAGGCCAAAGAGTTCAATCTTGGTTTCTCATGGTCTGACAGTCCTTTAGTTGCCTTTTGGCAAACCTCAAGCGGGTTGCATGTGCCTTTTAGGGGAGAGTGGCTTCCGTTTGGCCACTCTACCATAAAGGCCTGATTGGTTGAGTGCTGCAGAGATGGTTGTCCTTCTGGAAGGTCGTCCTTCTGGAAGGTCCTCCCATCTCCACAGAGTAACTCTGGAGCTCTGTCAGAGGGACCATCGGGTTCTTGGTCACCTCCTTGACCAAAGCCCTTCTCCCCCGATTGGCCGGGTGGCTAGCTCTCGGAAAAGCCTTCGTGGTTCCAAACTTCTTCCATTTAAGACTGATGGAGGCCACTGTGTTCTTAGGGACCTTCAATGCAACAGCAATTTTTTGGTACCCTTCCCCAGATCTGTGCCTCGACACAATCTTGTTCCTGGAGCTCTACGGACAATTCCTTCGACCTCATGACTAGGTTTTTGCTCTGACATGCACTGTCAACTGTGGGACCTAATATAGACAGGTATGTGCCTTTCTAAACCATGTCCAATCAATTTCAAAAAACCTGTTTTTGCTTTGTCATTCTGGGGTATTGTGTGCAGATTGATGAGAAAAAAAAGTGTATTTAATCCATTTTAGAATAAGGCTGTAACATAACAAAGCAGAAAAGGTCAAGGGGTCTGAATACTTTTCAAATGCACTGTATATGGTTCATTCCTACTGTTACTGTGATGGTCTGGTTTCCACCAGACTGACTCTGGTCTTCCAACATGGTGCCCGGTGTGGTTTCTAGGTGATTTGTGACGCAACTGAAAACCCTCTATACAACAATCTGTTGAAGGGGACGAAAGCCGGACAATTTGTTTATCTAGAACTGGTATTTCAGTTGACAAGTTGGAGTAACAATTAACACAGGGTTGCCCTAATACAACCTTGGTCTATGTAGGGCTGCAAAAATCATGAAACTAAGTCCCAAATTCCCTTGTTTTTCAGAGAGTATTTCTGGAATAAGCAGAGAATGAGCTGAGAGGGAACCCTCTACCTTAGAAATCTGAAAAAGCAGGGAATTTGGGGAAAGTTTTGAAATTTTGCAACCCTAGACCTGCATTGACGTCTTTCACCTCTGACCTGAAAGGGCTTCTCCCCCGTGTGGACTCGAAGGTGGACGCTGAGTGATGAGCCGGTGGTGAAGTCCTTCCCACAGTGATGGCAGTGGAAGGGACGTGGCTTGGGGAGGTCGGCGGCAGCCACCGTGTCCCCGGGCGCCGGGCAGTGGGTAAGGAGGTGCTCTTCCAGGGAGGCGGCCGTTGCATAGCGCCGTCTGCAGGGGGTCATCGGGCAGCGCAAGGGGGTCTGGCCGGCGTGGGACAATCTGTGGAGGTCCAGGCCTTCCTTGGTGACACAGCGATGGCGGCAGAACTCACAGTCCAGAAGCCCTGTGGTCTTGTCCTGCCTTCCGCCTTGGCCACGGCCTCTACCCTGGCCTGTTCCCTTAACCAGGCCTATGTCCACCACTCCTGTACAGAGAAGAAAGTCTGATTACATGGCACAGAAGCAGCCATGTTAAGTGAGCATATGCATAAAAGCAGAGGGTTAGAAACGTAGAAATTTACATGGTTGATAATATCAGTCAATATATCAAAAGAACCATACAATAACAAGGAAAATTACCAAAGTCCTAATTTAACCAAACGAAAATACTTCAGTTGAAATACACTACCGTTCAAAAGTCTGGGGTCACTTACAAATGTCCTTGTTTTTGAAAGAAAATTTTGTTAACAATTAAAATAACATCAAATTGATGGACAACAAATGTGCTATCTTTCAAAAACAATAGGACATATCTAAGTAACCCAAATCTTATGAATGGTAGTGTAGAACATCTTCCATCTTTGTCGGCAACCATTTCTAAGAGATACACTAAAATTATTAAGGGGTAAATAAAGTGGCGGGGGAAATTCATTAGTCAAAGTGAAAGGGGGAGTATTCACAAGGCGGAGATGACTGTGCGAAGCCTTGTAAGTTGTGTTGCAACACTGCCCTTGACGACCTCGGTAACTGGGCCCGAGCCAGCGTGATTTAATAAATGATAACAAAGAACAAAAGCAACAACATAAATCAGCAGGTAATGGCCTGTGAAACGCACAACGCAGCGTATTAAAATAGATCATGTGTTCTGACAGGGGCGGCAAGGCTGGCAGTTGTACGGCATTGTGGGATAGCGGGGGGATTTCCCTCTCCGCCAAGTCTTTTCTCTTATACGTTTAGTTAGCGGTTAGTGGTTCATATGGATATGAAAGCCCGCTGACTTTATTAAATGTCATTTAAACGATATTATGTTGGCGCACTCACCCGCAGAGTACGGGCGCGATCCATCGCTTAGCCGAGGCCAGACTTGATGTAGGGAAGAGCATATGGCACAGAGACTGGTGTAGATAAGCGTGCATATGCAAAGCAACAGGCAGACGGCCAAGTGTAGTAATACAGGCAAGCAGGTTCTCGAAGAGCCACCCACACAGTCAAACACACACCGAGAAACCCACAGAATGACATCACGCAGGGCCATCTACACCATGCGGATAAAAGATGAAAGATTTGAGGGCACAGACGGGGTAAAGAAATCCACACACGAACGCATGCACACACTATTAGTATTACTCTGACCGTCGTGTGTGAGAGCATGAAGCTTCAGCCTGCTCTTGTGGAAGAAGTGTTCCCCACAGATGGAGCAGGTGAACGGAGACTTCCCTGTGTGTGAGTATCTGACGGCCATTTCAAGGGAAAAGAGAGGGAAAAAGAGACAATTAGATATGTTTTTCTGAAAATATAGAGATAACATGTCAAGCAAAAAGCCCTTATTTCCAACATTCACCATAAGGCCAGGATTCCTTCCTTACCATGTGACCAGACCATTTCCTTACCGCGTGACCAGTCCAGGAAAGACTTCTGGCCCTAATCATGGTCCTATATGCAATTCACAATAAGACAACATCTACACCACCTCATACAAATTCAACATAGGACAGCCTTATACTGGGCGGCAGGGTACATATACTGAGCTGATAAGGTACAAATCTGTCGTTCTGCCCCTGAACAGGCAGTTAACCCACTGTTCCTAGGCCGTCATTGAAAATAAGAATTTGTTCTTAACTGACTTGCCTAGTTAAATAAAGGTTAAAAAAAATACATGTGTATTCAAACAGTGGTGCTAATATATTGTTGACTGTTTCAAGCTTTGCGCCACAAGTCATGACTGTCGATCAACACAATCCTTCTGCAATAGACATGACACATATAAAACTTCTGACCCTGTGTTTATCACATTCCCTCTCGCATATAATAAAAGCTGTGTGTGTGGTAAACTGTCCTAGTGGATGATGCAATCAGAAATCATCTGAATGAAAGCTAATGAGTCGTGGCGCAGTGTCATTACTTCCACCCCCCCCAAACAGTAAATTGTGAGTGAGAGCAGGTTGGTTGGCACTGTGCTGGATTGTGTTCATTAGGCACCAAATGGAAGAAAACAGGCTGAAACAGGGAGGGACTACATGGAGTAGTCTAATAAGAACATAGAATTCTTTAGCAAAAAAAAAACATTTTGCTACGGTGTGCCATAATGAATACTGGTGTCTATGATGGGTGGTGAAGCGCAAAAAGAGAACTCCGGTCTTCAGCCATGTTGCTAATGGGCTAGTCACATAATGGCACGTCCGTGTGTGTGTCCGTGTGTGTGTGTGTGTGTGTGGGGGGGGGGGGGGGGGGGGGGAGTCTTGTGCAGCCACATAATGGTGGGTCCCACCAGACAGATCTCTCAATGTGATTACTGTCAATACATATCCTCAGGCAAGAATTTAAAAAGAAATTGCAATGGAGTATAGCCATCACTAACGACATAAGACTGACCACAAGAGACTTAGAAATCAATTCCTTAGACTTGTGTTATTATACTGGAATTTGTCCATGATGGTCGGGAACTATTGTTGATTAACTATTGAAGCATCCGTCTATTAATAATACAATTATGACTATTATAATTCCATCATTGACCGAACACTTTCCCGCTTCAAATGGTCAAATACTCCAGTCACCCAAATCATAGACTTTTCTCCCTGCTACCGCACGGCAAGTGGTACCCGGACCGCCAAGTCGGAGACCAAAAGGCTTCTGAACAGCTTCCACCCCCAAGACATAAGACTCAAACACACATATTGATGCCACACAATCTTCACACATGCTGCTGCTACTCTGGTTTATTACCTAGTCACTTTAACCTCTACCTACATATTACCTCAACTACGCCTCTATTTTATTGTTACTATTAACTTTTTTTTATTTTTAAATTAGCTCATTTTTTCTTCCTTTTTAAGTTGGGAAAGGGCCCGTAAGTAAGCATTTCGCGGTAAAGTCCACACCTGATGTATTTCGCGCATGTAACAATGAACATTTGATTTGTTTTTATTGGTATAAACTACTTTGTATCTCTGTGCACATTAATTAATACAGAATGTCAAATGTACAGTCTGATGGTTCTGTATGTACGAACGCAGGCCTTGCCTTCATATGTTCAATTGTATTATATGAGCACGGAGCAGGATGCATTTAATTATGCTCTTGTGCTTCCCATGATAACGCCTTCTCAATTGCCCCAAAGTATTGTACTGGTCTGAATGAAGAGCAATCGGTTATCAACTTAGTATTGTGCTGTTACACAATGTAATTACCAGTGTTTTTTTAAACACCTCAACTAAGAGGCCACATCTAAGCAGGCATAGAGAGAGGCATAATTGCCCCTAAGGCGATAAATAAAGTTGAATTGAATTGAATTCAGGCCAAACTGAATTGATGGCCAGACATACCTGTGAACTGGCACCTGAGATGACATTCGGAAGCAGCGTGGATAATCAGGGCATTTGTATCGAAAAAACGTTGGGTACTTTGAGTTCTTTGACTCTACATCATTGACCACGCCGCGACCCTCCTCCTCGACTGTGCCCTCCTTCACCACAACACCATCTTTGTTCAAGGCATCCTGGCGTTCGTGTAGTAGGTGGTGGGTCTGGAGCGTGCCCAACAGTGTGTAGCTCTTGCCGCAGCGCAGGCAGGTGTAAGGCTTGCGAGCGCTGTGGGTGATACGGTGGCGCGTCACGCATCTGTTGTAGGCGAACGTCATGGGGCAGAGGTCACACTTAAACGGTTTGAGGCCTGAGTTGGCCTGGATGTGGGTGCGCATGCGGCTGCAGCTCTTGAAGAAACGCCCGCAGTGGGGGCACGGTCCGAAGTGGTCCCCGGGTGTTGTTTCCAGGGCCGGTAGGGGGGTGGAAGAGTCAGGGAGGGTGGTGGTAGTGAGGGGTGGATGGGTCGGGGTCTCTTCTCCGCCACTCACCACAGCTGAAAGAATTACGGAAGTCAATAATGAACACTAAAGTAGGCACAAAATGTGAGAAAACGTTTTGAAAACGTAAGAGGTGCCCCTGGATATTATTCAATGAAAAAACAGATGAGCATTCTCCTTTTCAAGATGTTTTGCTACATTGTACTCTACTGAACACAGCCCAGTCTTCCATGTTCCTTTAGTAAGCCTACCTAGTACCTACCACTGTTGCTTTTCCACTGGAACAGAGGCGTAGGTAAAATGTGGTCCACCCGGGGTGTGCAGCCCTCCGAGTCCTTTTCCCCTCTGTCTCGATGCTGCCTGCGGTGGTAGAGGTACTTAGTAGTGTTCATAAAGCTCTCTCCACACACGTCACAGTGATGTAGCGCCCCCGGCAAGCCGTGGATGGCCACACGGTGCAGCTTTAGCGCCGACTCAGTGTTGAAGCCTGAGCCACAGGCCGCACAGAAGGAGGTCTGGCTCGAGGAAGAAGCAGTTGGATTGGAACTACAGGCAGCAGGGTTTGTAAACATGGGAGTGTTGGGGAAGGAATGCTGGGAGTTGGAGTTTGTTTCTGATTCCAATTCATTCTCAATGCTATGTTCTTGTTCCATCCCTCCTCCATAGTCTACCTCTTCCTCCCTCTCTTTGTCACCATCCTCCTCAATATTCACATCCATCCCTCCATCACTCTGTCCCTCTACCCCCTTTTCATCTCCTATCGCAGGCTGACACTCTGTGTCCATTTCCTGGTCCCTTGGTTCTGACCCACTAGTTGCAGAACAGTCACCCAGCTTGCTGTGCTTCTGCCACAGCTCCAGGGACTCAAACAACACCTCACATTCCCTACACTGATAGTGGATGAGCAGGGCCGGGCTAGTCAGGTTTTGCGTTTGGGTCTGGATCTGAGGGATGTTGGAATGGGTCGGACTTCCAGTCACTCTCTTCTCTATGAAGGAGTGCAGGTAGGGCAGGTTTGGGTTCGTCATGAAGGTTCTCTTTTGGTTTCTCTCTTGGTGCTGGGATGGTCCATTTTGAGACTGAAGCACCACTCTGGAGCTCTAGGACATCACCACACACAGAGAAATGAAGGAAATACAATAAAGAGTTATACAAAAACCATAGTTATTTTTCTCATCACTTAATTCATTTTTCGATGCATTTTCTGAAAGCTTGTCATTAGTGCAAACCTGTTGCAAGCTGATTAGTTTGTTGCTAAGGATAATAGGTAGCTCGGGACTAATTATCATAGCAACATAATGCATTAGCTCAGGGAGTGTCACGCACCAAGGTCCTCAAGGGCCACCGGGTCTACTTTTCACATTTCTCCCTCCCTGACACTTATGTGATCGATATGACATGTCTCAAATGGCACCCTGGGGCCCAGAGGGTCTAAATAGTGCTCAATAAAGGGAATAGTCTCCCTGAATAGAGGCCGGCAGCCCACATGGGACTGTCTGGAGGTTCAGAAGTGGTTGATACCAAACATTTTTCCTTGTAAAGACTTCTTAGTCATCACTATCTGCCCAGGCTATGAAAGGACAAAGTTATCAGACTTTCTAACCAAAAAAACTATTTTAACTACTTTCCATGACTTTAACCCTAACTTATCCTTACTCCTAATCCAACATAAAGAACAAATAGTTCATGTTCATCATCTCGATCAGAAAGTTTTGCATTTTGGTCCTTTCAAACAAGGCCATCTAGCGACTATGCCCAATGATGCAGTACCTCCGTCTGTGCTGTAGGTGGCGCTGCAGGGACCGTCTCCTCTGTGTTGACAGGTTGGCAGGTGAGCTGATGAGAGATCACCACCTCCAGAGAGTTGAATATCTGGTAGCAGGTAGAGCACAAGTAGAGGGAGGAGTCCATACCTACAGCTGAGAGGAATACACACATTATACACAAAGTAATACAGTAAAAAGTGCACACACACACACGATTGCAACCCAATGAACCCATGATTTAAGCAAACACACAAATACTCAACAAGACTGCGATCCAATTAAAACGCACACACACCAGGTAAGAGAGACACAAACACAGTCACAATGGCTCACATACAGCTGTCAGCCGTCCCTATCACATTGAATGCTTAGTGATGGATAATGCTGGTCGGCTGACATACGGAGGCTGGCTGCACATTAGCTGTTCCCTGGGGGGGGGTTGATGGGTGTGAAACAGTCAGTGTGAATTTCTCTATCTATTGTCTCTCTCTCTCCTCCTCATCCCTGTCTTTCATTGGACAGTGTGAGAGCTTTCTGAGGGTAAAACAGATGGCTGTTCAACTGTTTGGCTAGGGACCCTTTCTGCCTCAGCCTCCATGTATACGCGCGCACACACACACACACACACACACACACACACACACACACTATGACCCTTGCATCAGAGCAGATTACACAGACACATGCTGCACCATTTGGTTTCCCTTGGATTGTCACACGCAACCGAGTGTCTATCTGTGTCTGGTGCCGTTAATAACAATCACAATTTGATTTTGACCTCGATAGGCGCTTGGAGCTAAATATGTTTTAAACGCGTGGAACAGGGTTAATTTACTGAGTTGGCATGATGTAACAGGAGAGTGCAATACCCAACACAACTCTAAGGAGATATGGGAGATCTTAGATGTGTTTCCCAATTACAAACTCTTTGACTGTGCCGATCCTGACAACCTTAACCTCGGAGCTCTGTGTTGATCCCAGGGGGTTTCGCCATTCTAACGATGTGGACTTCTACTAAACATCTAAAAGACTAAATTAAATATTAAATTACCTTGGTCGGGTGAATTATAATATGGTGTGGCAGTGTGAGAGTAAAGCATGTCTGTCAACAATGTTTCGATCTATTTAGTCAATGAATAGTAAATCACTCACCGTATTAATCTTCAATTTCCAGTCAAAAGTGCTGCAAATGCACTTGTTTGTAAACTGAGGCGGTGGGTTTTGGTGAATATAAGCCCTTTTATTTTGCATCTTTGCAAAAATGTGTTTGTAGAAGGTTAAATAAAACTACAGAGAAACTGTGAAATATGGGAGACTGTTGTGCTGATAGTTATAGAATGCCAAACAGTTGGCACCATTGCTGACAGCAGCCTTCAGTGCAAAGCAAATACTGATGGACTGTGCAATGAAGCCCCCAGGCTTAACAGCGTATAATGTGCAAACGGCGAGGGATTTCCAAGGAGACGAAACCATTTTATTTTAAATCCCTTAAAAGCTTTGGCACTCGAGCTTGCCTCTCTAACACTGTACTTAAGGTTAGAAATTTTAATGATTTCATTTTTTTTTTTTAAAGGAAAACATTGACAGTTAATCACGTGCACAGGTAATAAGCAGGCAACACATCTTTACATACTTAGTGGGAAAACACTGAACTGGCCTGCAGGACTGTAGGGATCCGAAAGTCATTGAAAAAGAACTAGCCTATAGGGCCTTCTTGAATGGTGTTACTGTGTGTATGACAAAGGCAAACACCTTTTAGAACATTACAGACCATGTTCTGACCTAGGCCTATAGGTGTATTCAAGCCTTGATCCTCCAATGGTTTCTTTTGTTCGTCTGTAGGCCTACAAGTGCATTCGGAAGGTATGCAGACCCCTGCCCCTTTTCTACATTTTGTTACGGTACAGCCTAAAATAGATTTTTTTTTAAGAAGAAAAAATGTAAACATGTCCTCATCAATCTACACACAATACCCCATAATGACAAGTCGAAAACAGTTTTTTTTCTTAAATTTGCTATGAGACTAGAAATTGAGCTCAGGTGCATTCTGTTTCCATTGATCATCCTTGAAATATTTCCACAACTTGGAGTTAACCTGTGGTAAATGTAATTGATTGGACATGATTTGGAAAGGCACACACCTACCTATATATTTTCAATGTCAGAGCAAAAACCAAGTCATGAGGTCGAAGGAATTGTCCGTAGAGCTAGGAGTCTGGATTGTGTCAAGGCACAGATCTGTGGAAGGGTAACAAAACAATCCTGCAGCATTGAAGGTCCCCAAGAACACAGTGGCCTCCATCAGTCTTAAATGGAAGAAGTTTGGAAACACCAAGACTCTTCCTAGACCTGGCCGCTCGGCCAAACTGAGCAATCAGGGGAGAAGGGGCTTGGTCAGGGAGGTGACCAAGAACCCAATGGTCACTCTGACAGAGCTCCAGAGTTCCTCTGTGGAGATGGGAGAACCTTCCAGAAGGACAACTCTCTCTTCAGCACTCCACCAATCAGGCCTTTATGGTAGAGCGGCCAGACAGAAGCCACTCCTCAGTAAAAGGCACATGACAACCCGCTTGGAGTTTGCCAAAAGGCACATAAAGGACTATGACCATGAGAACAAGACTCTGGTCTGATGAAACCATGATTGAACTATTTTGCCTGAATGCCAAGCGTCACGTCTGGAGGAAACCTGGCACTATCCCTACAGTGAAGCATGGTGGTGGCAGCCTCATGCTGTGGGGATGTTTTTCAGTGGCAGGGAAACTAGTCAGGATCTAGGGAAATATGAACGGAGCAAAGTACAGAGAGATCTTTGATGCAAACCTGCTCCAGAACCCTCAGGAGCTCAGACCGAGGTGAAGGTTCACCTTCCAACAGGATAACAACCCTAACCACACAACCAAGACAATGCAGGAGTTGCTTCGGGACAGGTCTCTGACTGTTCTTGAATGGCCCAGCAAGAGCCTGGACTTGAAACCGATCTAACATCTCTGGAGAGACCTGAAAATAGCTGTGCAGCGACACTCCCCATCCAACCTGACAGAACGTGAGAGGATCTGCAGAGAAGAATGGAAGAAACTCCCTAAAGACAGGTGTGCCAAGCTTGTAGCATCATACCAACAACTCGAGGCTGTAATCACTGCAAATAGTGCTTCAACAAAGCACTGAGTAAAGGGTCTGAATATTTATGTAAATGTGATATTTCAGTTGCTTTTTTTATACATTTGAAAACATTTCTAAACCTATTTTTGCTTTGTCATTATGGGGTATTGTGTGTAGATTCAGAAAAACAATGTAATCCATTTCAGAATAAGGCTGTAACGTAACAAAATGTGGGAAAAGTCAAGGGGTCTGAATACTTTCCAAATGCACTGTATGTGGCAATTCTGCCCCTAGCTATAAAATAAGTAATCTACTAGATGCAATGAACCAATAAACCATTATATATTACAGGCCTAAACACTTCAGCGCATTCTATTGTACATAGTCTCTTGTAAAATCAGTGGCCTAACCTTTGATAAACTTCTCAGAAATAAATTCACTGTGAAATCCATCCAAGCCTAACAAGTGGTACTGTTCAATATAGTATTGGGATTTCAGTTAAGTATTGGTGCATATATATATATATATTTTAGTCTGATTTAAACCGTATGTAATGTCGCCCCCTGGCGAGCTATATACAACTTCACAACTTGTGGAAAGATGAGTGTGTAAAGAAATAGTTGCAGGCCTAAGTGTAGGTAGATATTTATGTTCAAATATTATTTTGAGCAGATGGTTACCCCCATCTTGTTTGAGATATTGATGCAAGTGACATACATTTATATTGTTTTTGTCTTGTCAAGCATGATTCATTATGCATACATATTTACAATATTTAAATGGTCCTAAAACATTTCCAGGTGTTGTTAGTTGCTGCATTGTTTGCGTTCTTGTATCAGTGGGCTAACTGTACCTGCAAGCCAGACAAGTGGCGTTGGTTGCTATCCCATCGAGCTGAGAAACACTATTGCGCGTGCTTTCTATGGTACAATGGCCGCACCTCTGTCGGTCGATCGTCTATATACTCCCTCTTTCAGAATACATTTTCCTCTCACGAAGGCTTGGTTGCTTGAATACAAATTATCGTCTGCTTCTCGAATAAGCTCAAAAGTAAACGGCCTTTCATGAAATGACATAAATGTATTGATACTAACTGCAAATCGACGCTACCAAAATGTTTGCCAAAACATTCGTTGACGTCCTCCTAGTAAAACGCTACTCGATTGGTTACTTTGGCGCGGAATATTCACCAATCACGTAACGCCTTTGGAGAATTCTCTACTTGCGCTTCAAATTAGCAAGCAAGTGGCACTGACTGGCTAGTGTGGTAGCATTTGAAGAGTAGGTACAGTACATTGTAACACTGGTGCTGTTTTATATTAAAGTTGCAATATGTAACTCTTTGGGGACCCGACCAAATGCACATAGAAATGTGTCATAGACATGTTATTCTCGTTGAAAGCAAGTCTAAGAAGCGGTATATCTGTTCTCTGTGTGTAATTTCTTTACTTCCCGTTCTTAAATTTAGTTTTTGAATCTTTTACTTTCAGTTTTGTACACTAGTTTAGGACAATGCAGAAAGCTCAGAGTGGTCTGGTAAGCTGTTCGGTGGTTTAAGCCA
The DNA here is from genome assembly GCF_036934945.1 of Oncorhynchus masou masou. Taxonomy (NCBI): domain Eukaryota; kingdom Metazoa; phylum Chordata; class Actinopteri; order Salmoniformes; family Salmonidae; genus Oncorhynchus; species Oncorhynchus masou. Next base: position 36,928,546 of record NC_088223.1, on the reverse strand, counting down.
GCTGGATTTAGGACCGCAAGGACACCACAGAGCGTGCGAACAGAAGCAGCTATTGCCTGTGTGTTATGCTTTTTCTCTGAGTTGTAAAAGTAAGCAGAGCAGAAAAAGGCTACTCTTTATTTGACTGATGTAGCTGGCAAGGTAACTGCTGTTTGACTTATTAAAAAATATATATTATTCCCGTGCTGAGCTAGTAGTGCAACTGACATGTAACGTTAGCTAATGTTTCGTCCCCTCTCGAATGAAGTTCTGTCTGAGGTGAATGAACTAGCTAGCTACCACAGCCAGTTCAGCTCTAGCCTCCGGCTATCTGTCAGGTAGCAGTATCTGACATCTGTTGTCTGTATGGAAATGTTTTGTAGCTTTTATTTTGTCCAGTTTCAACAGAAGTAAATTAACTTGGCTTGTTTTCGCCAGTTGATGTACCATTGGAGTTACCAAAAGTTGGCTAATATTAGATGTTATTTTGGCCACAATCAGTCAGTATAGCAATGCAACTTTATTGGTCTGTCAATTTCCCTATCTAATTCCCTACTAATTGACACGGTATAAACAGCTCTACAGGCTTCACTGTCATGGTGCACAGTCAGTACACAGCACTATGCTCATCATCTCTTAAAACCAATTAAGGATCTGCCCCTTTTTTCATCTTTTTTTTGCCTAAAATGACTTACCCAAATCTAACTGCCTGTTGCTCAGGCCATGAAGCAAGGATATACATATTCTTGGTACCATTTGAAATGAAACACTTTGAAGTTTGTGGAAATATGAAAGGAATGTAGGAGAATATAACACAACAGATATGGTAAAGGATAATACAAAGAAATGGTAAAAGACCATACAAAGAAAGAAAAAAACGGTTATTTTGTAACAAGAAATTGTACCATTATAATATACCAGAAGGGTCAGACAGCCAGGAAAGACCAGTCTACGGAGCTCAGCTCAGGTGAATTTTCCAGTATATTATAACAATCAGTGAATGGATACAAAGTTCCATCTTGAGTTGATGGGTAGACTACAGTCAGGGATCTGGGAATAATGGTAATTTCACTTACTGAACCATTTATTCTATTGAATAATATAATGTATACATTAACACCCAGAGAGCAAATCAAGTGCGCTTATAGGCCTACCGCTGGCCAATCAGATAGCTCAGATAACTGTGTCTGCACAGTTACCTTGCTAATTAATCCATGTAATATAGCCTACAACTTCACAATAAATTCATTATTAATTTTAGACAGGTCTAAAGAAGCATAATATGAAGGAAATGTAGTCTATTTCAGAAGAACAGAATAGCATACTCTGAGTTTTCCTTATGTTAGGTCCTGATCTGGCTAGCAGGCAAGATTTGCTTAGAATTACGTGGCATTATTTTATAGTATGAAGAATACAATTGAACAAAGCTGAATAAAATAGAAAGGATATTTTCTCCAAACGATTTGAGGGAGCGCGCACATGCGGCTATTTGTGTTGAGCGGTTAACAAAGAAATAGGTATTCCTATATGGTTAATTTAGAGTTATTAATGTAACTTTAGTTGTTCTACAAACGTTGGGCTATACGTTTAGATGTTTAATACATTGTAAGGCCTCATGATGCGACTCAAATGATGATTGGAAAAAAAAGTTGCTTAAAAGGCATGAGCTCTGCTTTTGAGAACTGTCCACATTTACTTTTCATCAGCCAACAAGATGAAAAGGTCTAACGAACAGCAAAAGCACTAGCCTATGTCAATCTACTATCCCCTATAGTACAAACGTTAACCTATTCTAATCTGTGCGTGAAATAAATATTCCAAACATAGTCTGGGACCGTTGTGGGATGCAATAGATCCCAAATGAATACAACCACTAGCATCAAAAAACCTTTTTCAAGCATTGTGGCTGGCGCAACAGATCGAAACGATTAGCTTAAAATGTTGATCGACTATTAGGTTATTTCTTCACATTAGAAGCGTAGCAATGCGCACATGGCAATAAGTGCAAATGTTCCATTTGCAGGAAAACACCATTATCAAAAGTGACTGCAAATGCAATTATGCATGCAATGCTTTTATTATAAAGGTGCATTTTTATGGTAAAAATTATCTTCCCCAAACTTGAAACTCATGTGCTGTTTATGTATGCCAGTTAGGCTCTACATCCGTTGTAAAGCAGATTATTGTGCTTAATTTTAACATGTTATTTGGCCACTTTAGTTGTGATACAAACCTTAGAAAAACATATAGATGTATGGGCTAGGCTATATTAAGTGTGCGACTATGATTTTTTTTAAAGTTGCAAAAAAAAGGCATTGTTTCTTGTGCTGGGCATCATTCACAAATGACAGTATATAATTCACAAGTGATATATATACTATATAATTATATATATAGTATATAATTCACAAGGCTAATATTGTCATCCATCAGACTGTTCTTAATTTAATCTTGTCTTTACATAGACTAAATAATATATGTGTGAAATTTGTTTTAAATTTAGAATGGACCATTATCATTTACCTGTATCGAAACAGGGGCAGGGGGAAAAAATACATGTAATATATGCACTTAAATAGCGAATGGAGGACGCTTTTCCAGTGGTTCATTTTCATGCCAGCAAGGTAGGCTATACTCCTGTTGTAAATGTAAGCAATATGCTTAATACTAAAAAAGTTTAGAAATAAATATAGTAGGCCTAGCCTATAGAAAGCTGATGGGATCCTCCTCCTTTTAGTAGAGGCCATCACTCTGTTTTCTCACACAATTGCATAGCCTATAGAAATATTGCGCAACCTGAGCTCATGGGCTCTCATGAAGTGTTTGATTAGATTTTTTTCGAATACATTTGCATTGATGTCAGAGGGATTAGAGGGACAATAGAGTGCTGAGTACCAGGCAGTTAGCACGTTTGGTAGGCAACTAATGACCAGCAGTAGCATCAGAGCTTGAAGAAGCCGAATTACCTTGACTAAATGGTCACGTGGAATTTGACTGCCTTCATGACTTGTGACAGCGGGTGTGGCGGTAATACAGTAACCGCAACAGCCCTACATAGGAGTAACATGAATTGGTTCATGAGGCAGAAATAATGCAGAGCGACTTAAGTTTCTCCATCAGCTGGAAGACTGTCCCCTTTTCTTAGTGTAGAGAGGAGGGATGATGAGTTGGGTGAGAGGTAGCCTCCCTCCCTGCCCTCACTGATTATCAGATGCAGTCCATCAGTACAGTAAAAAAATATAATTAATATGCTCACTTAGCTGTGCCTCACAAAGAATACAACGAATGATCTATTGCCAGTGTGATCATATACCTCAAATGTGGTCTAAAAATGGTCTGATAAGAACAAGATTTTGACACAGAAAGGGATCTTGACTCAGATAAGGTTGGTGACCACTGCACTACACTGTACCTGCTTGTTTTGTCACAAACTGATATTAAGGCAGAGTGATTTCTGTATAATTTATCTTTAAGTGTGTAAATGCTGTGTTTATTGTTGCACATCAAGCTAAGCCTAGGAACGGTAAATCATTGGTGATGCAATGCACTGACAACATCTACACAAAATATTAGGGATATTATTTATTAGTAGCAAAACTTCACTATGACATTTTACATGATTAGCATCATTGAAAAAATTTGACGACAGCCTATTTACATGATAGAAAATCACCCTTCAATTAAATCTCATGCTCGACTATGATTCACAAAAACTATAGGCCTACCATATATTTACATTCTTCAATAATACTGTACAGTTTTAATGACAAAAAAGTGGTTCAGTTGATGTTATGATGGCAGATTTAACACAACCTTTTGGAGCACACAGATGGAAATATAGATCCACATTGAATATCATTCCAGCGTTTTTCACCTAAAGAGGAAACAAGGAACGCCAATTAGCTCTCCACTTGATTGCGAGTGCATGAGCTAGACTGGCAGAAAACGTCTTCAAGTTTGCACTGCTGCTGCACGGAAACGGACCCAAAACAGACATTGACTGTTTTAAGTCTGGTTTTACATTTCCTCGTCAGACATGTTTTTCTAAACACACTCTATAAATGAAGCTCAATGTCATTTAAGGATATTGGGATAAGAGATTGATTACTGTACCTCCATAGTTCATCATCATGCATGGCTCTCTGCCACCAACATTATTGGGTTCTCCTGTGAGCCAGTTCCTGTAGTCAAATCTGGAGCCGTCACTCGGTTCTGTGGGGAAGAAGTGGTCTCAGTATCAAAGAAGCATAACCATAGAATACAAAACAATCAAATTGTTGCCAGTAGATAATACATAGGTAAAAATGCTCTAATGTAGGCCTACAGTAGAATACTGTTTTTAAGATTTCCCAGACTTAGATCTGACTTCGTTGATGATCACTCTACCTGAACAGCGTCAAATCCTCCAATCCAGGCAGGGGTAAAGTCTTCTGTCTGTAGTATGACCACATTTGAGGTATATGATCACACTGGCAATGGACTCCCAGTTGGCTGAGCAATCAGGGGGAGAAGGGCCTTGGTCAGGGAGGTGACCAAAAACCCGATGACCACTCTGACAGAGCTCCAGAATTTGTCTGTGGAGATGGGAGAAACTTCCAGAAGGACAACCATCTCTGCAGAACTCCACCAATCAGGCCTTCATGGTACAGTGGCCACATGGAAGCCACTCTTCAGTAAAATGCACATCACAGCCCGCTTTGAGTTTGCCAAAAGGCACCTAATGGACTCCCAGACCATGAGAAACAAGATTCTCTGGTCTGATGAAACCAATATTGGAGGAAACCTGGCAACATCCCTACGGTGAAGCATGGTAGTGGCAGCATCATGCTGTGGGGATGTTTTCAGAGGAAGGGACTGGGAGACTAGTCAGGATTGCGGGAAAGATTAACAGAGCAAAGTACAGAGACCTGACAGAGCTTGAGAGGATCTGCAGAGAAGAATGGGAGAAACTCCCCAAATACAAGTGTGCTAAGCTTGTAGCGTCATACCCAAGACGACTCGAGGCTGATATCGCGGCCAAAAGTGCTTCAACAAAGTACTGACTCGAGTTGTCGTGGAATATTTCTAACCAAAGGAGAGAGACTTTTAGATTTCAAACTTCATTATTAATTATTGCAATAATGGAGCTGGTTGCTGAGAACCCAATAGTAGATTTGGGTTGCAGCTCTTCATAGCAAAGTATATCCTTCTGAATGTTAATGACAAACAACAGATGTGTAGAATTACACAAAGGTACATTGTGCAATCAAGCAGCAGACAGCAAGATTTACATTGCGCCAGGTTTCTGTCTGTAGGTCATTTACTGTTTGTTGATACAGGGTTATCTTCTCAGTTTCGCACTCCTTAACACACAGATACTAACGCAACATGGAACACTGGGTCCTCCTCACAATTTCTGAAGTCCAGTGTTCATCTGCATGTGGGAGAGAAACTGGAGGGAAGGTTCACCTGGCCCTGGCAGACAGGCCAGCATTTCAGACAGGAATCATTCAATGGCATGCAGGCTGTCGGTTTTATCACTAAAGCCATCATAAATCAACTGCCAGCGTTAAGCTCCAGAGGTCCAACTCAGTCCCACAGACACAGATGAGAGAGTACTAATCAAAGCTATTCGATGCATAAACAGTGTTTAAACATAAGCTTGTACTTTTCTACCTTAGGGTCTGAATACTTATGTTATTGTGATATTGAATTATTTTGTACATTTGCAAAAATACATTGTCATTTTTTTTAAAGGTATTGTGTGTAGATTGATGAGGAAAACAAACAATTTAATCAATTTTAGAGTAAGGCTGTAACGTAACAAAGTGTGGAGAAAGTCAAGGGGTCTGAATACATTCTGAATGCACTGTATGTATGGCATGTTTTTGTTTTTGCACCATAGGTTAGGTTTATTGGTGTACCTTGAGATTGTAGCTAAAACGTGAACCCTTGACAGAGATCAAAACAAGCACTATATCTTTAGTCAGGTGACAGGATTCCTGAAAACACCCACACATACACATCCACATGACTCTGTGTACATTCCCATCCAACTGACTTGTAATCGAACAACACAAACTGCGCACATGATGTATCGGTGTATGCATTCCCATTCAACCCACCTCTAATCCCTAAAGCTAATTCATTTGTTTTAGAACTCCCAAACGCAACACTGTGTAACATGATTTAGGCAGCTCTTGATTGGATACTGCAATTCAACTCAATTTCACAAAGATTAAAGAGATGACTAAAAGATAAAGTGCTTGTTTTTTAAAATCTTTATTGATATTCCATCCTGATCTGGCAGACAGCGAGGAACAATTCCAAAATAACAAATCAAGGGCTCACGTTTTAATCTATGGTGCAGGGAAAAAAACGTGCCAAAAATATACAATACCAAGTAAAAGAAAAATCTGATCGTTTCCTTGTGGCCATGTGAGCTCACAGCACAAAAGTGCTCTTCTCCATCTGAACAGAACCTGCAGAACTAACTTGTGGTTGACTCTAGTGGCTAAGTCCTCTTCTCACCTTCAACACTCTGTGTTGCTGTTTTGATCTCCTTTTCAGTGAGTTCTTTCTCAGAAATGTATTTTAATGTCTTGTTTTCAGAAGCCCATCGTCATCAGCGGCAGCATGGCAATGTTGACCATATCTCTTCTGCTCTGTGCGGCCGTTGCTCTGAGTAGCGCAGCAGGCAAGACACACAGTAAGACACACAGTATCATGCTTACTCCACTAGTTGAAAAAATATTGACACTTTTCTAACTTCAGACAGATCCATTGATGAGGTTTTCTGTTATCCAGGAGGCCCTACCTTCACTCTTTTATTGTGTGACAGTTCTCGTTTCATTTACATTTTACATTTAAGTCATTTAGCAGACGCTCTTATCCAGAGCGACTTACAAATTGGTGAATTCACCTTCTGACATCCAGTGGAACAGCCACTGGAGGGAAACATGGAGCAACCCCCCCCTATTGGTAAGTGTGTGTACATAAGGCTAGATTGCCCTGCAGACATTATTGAAAGTCATCTTTTACATAACTGGCATGTTTATTCATACCTATCCTTTTACGGAACCCTTTCTGGAGACTAATATGGAACGTATTCCTCTAGGTGAGTGTGTTATTTATCAGGGAATACCTAGTAGTGGCAGAATGGACAAAATGAGCTTCCCATTGTCTTTCCCTCCATATGTTTCCATTTCAGTGAGGATATGGATGATGAGGGAAACACCTTTAAACAGAACCCACCTCTTGGTAAGTCTTTACCAGGAACACTCCCTTCACTAGATGCTTCCAGTAAGAGGTGTTCGGGTTAAAAGAGGAGTAGCGATCAAACAGAAATGCTGTGTAAATATTGCTACGAGAGCTATGATTGAATGCATCCCTCTGTGTTTCACTGTAGAAAGCCTTGAGGAGATGATGGACTTTGAGCAGACATTGCCTCTGGTACGTTAGCGGATATTAATGTTTGCCAGTGAAACATGTCTATAGTTGTTTTGTTTTATTTGTGACCCCCACCAGTGAGTCAGTCACTGCTATTTGAAACATGCACTTAGAGATATTTGTTTATCTCTGTCTTAAACCATGTCCTGTGGGTTCCAATATACCGGAAGCCTGACTCCACACATAAAATAAATATTCCAAGCTAATAGAAAATGTAAATTAAACAATAAGGGGAGGTTTAGTATTTTACATGAGGCATACAGTGCCTATTAAGAGGCCAACCACTTATAAGGCAATGTCAAACCAAGTAAGTTGATTTCAATTGAACTTTCCCTTTAATTCATAGTAGAGGATAAGCATGATACCTCTGCTAGGAGCCATGTCCTTGTATTATCAACAAACATGATGCAGCGTGAACCAAATTGGAACCAGCCTGTGGGGCATTGGCTCCTGCTTTCTGCCCCCCCAAGTGTACTATGGAGTGTACAGTTAAAGACAAGAAAACACAATAAGTTATATGCACACACCAAGTCAATGGGTTGTGGCTTTCTCCAGCAAAGGATTTGAGATAAGACCTAACAAAAATAAAGTAAACATCCAAAAAATGTAATCATCAAGAAAGTAATCAAAAAAGTAATCATCAAGTCTATATTCTTGGTTTGCTATGTGTCTTGCCTGCTGCACCACTCAGACCAAAGGCAGCAGAGAGCAGAAGAGAAATGGTTGACATCGCCATGGAGATGATGGGGTCCTAAATACTAGATAGACAGTCAGAGGAAAATAATGTCAGAAACAATCAGAATTCAGTGAAAAAAATAAAATAACAGCAAAGTAAATGGATTATTTACTGAGTAGAGGACTTACCGGTTGCATTACATCACTACATGACTGTAAGGGTTGCGGAACTGGTGGCAGTGAAGTCAGACGCAGGAGAGCAGAAATAGGTAATAGCCGGAGCAGTTTAATTTCAAAACCAACGGCAATAAAAAAAAAGAACCTACATGGGTACAGAACCTGATGCTCACCAGTAACATGGTGCACAAGCACTTACAAACAAACAATTCCACACTAGGACATGGGGGGAACAGGGGTTAAATACACAACACTTAATGAGGGAAATGGAAACCAGGTGTGTAGGAAAACAAGACAAAACAAATGAAAAGTGGATCGACGATGGCTAGAAGACCGGTGACGCCGACCGCCGAATACCGGCCGAACAAGGAAAGGAAACGACTTCGGTGGAAGTCGTGACAATGACATACTCACTTGATCGTCATTACACAAAAAAAAACTACACTACACACCCAAAGTCTGCCGTCCGCCCTTCTCCAAAAATAGCGCAGCAAACTAGTTGAGAAATCCATTTTAATTGATAAGCTCTATTTACACACTTGAAATATGTACTTATTTCTTTATTGGATCTAAAATTGGTTTATTCGGTTGATAGAGCATCCCATGTAAATAGCTAGCTAGGTATTATGGCACCCTATTACCTTTGAAGGTTTTGTGTAATCAAATCTCGTAGAACATTCAAGTGTCAGTTTTAACAAAAGACACCCTCTATTTAATTGAAAGGATAATTTAAAATCACTTGCTGTAACATTTGTTGCCAAGTTATTCCTATCAGTGGAGGCTCCTCAAAGGAGGAAGGGGAGGACCATCCTCAGTGAATTTCATAAAAATTGTAAAGCATTGAAAAACTATACTAAATATATTCACGTGACCAAATAATTCATTAAAACACACTGTTTGCAATGGTCTACAGTAGCCTAAACAACACTCTGTAGGGTAGCACCATGGTGTAGCCGAAGGACAGCTAGCTTCCGTCCTCCTCAGGGTACATTGACTTCAATACAAAACCTAGGAGGCTCATGGTTCTCACCCCCATCCATAGACTTACACAGTAATTATGACAACTTCCAGGGGACGTCCTCTAACCTATCAGAGCTCTTGCAGCATGAACTGGCATGTTGTCCACCCAATCAAAGGATCAGAGAATGAATCTCGTACTTAAAGCATAAGCTACAGCTAGCTAGCACTGCAATGTGGTGAGTAGTTGACTCAGCGAGAGAAAGACAATAGTTTTCAACAAATTACTTTATGAAAAAAATGAAGGAGAAGCAAGAGAGAGATTGTGATTTCTTTTCAGTTCCACTTACTTAGCTAGCAATTGAGTCTTGCTAGTTTAGCCTACTCCAACAGAGGGATGCTATGTTAGCTAGCTGGCTATGATTCTCCAACTGTCACGGCTGTTGAAAGGAGAGGACCAAGGTGCAGCGTGGTGAGTGTACATTTTAATTTATTAATCAAAATGACGCAGAACAAATAACACTACAAAAACAAACCGTGAAGCTCAAAGGCTATGTGCCCTAAACAAAGTCAACTTCCCACAAAGAGGGGAAAAAGGGCTACCTAAGTATGGTTCCCAATCAGAGACAACGATAGACAGCTGTCCCTGATTGAGAACCATACCCGGCCAAAACATAGAAACACCAAATCATAGAAAACTAAACATAAAATGCCCACCCCAAATCACACCCTGACCAAACCAAATAGAGACATAAAAAGGCTCTCTACGGTCAGGGCGTGACACCAACAACACTGGAACTCTTTCAAGTCAAGGTAAGCTTTTGGTTTTATTAATTTATGGCCACCGGTGTAACTGCTTACTGACTATACACTTTAACGTTACAGCATTATTGTAGCGGGTTTACTAACACGTTACTTCTATTAGCTATGTTGACTATGACGTTACTTTAGCTAATGTGGTGACAACGATGTAGGCTGTGTGTGGCGGTTATGATGTGGTTTGGAAAGGTTTTTTCTCCTGGTCACGTGTTGTTCATTGAAGTCCACAAACGAAGGGAAAAGGTGAGAGGAGGAGAGTGCATAGAGGCTAGAATAAATACAACGTGGCTGCTATGATCAGGGGTGCAATCATTCCACCGATTCTGTTATAATGTTTCTTAAACGGAAGCAAATGAAACGGTGATAAAAATACAGGAATTTATCCAATAGAAATTCTCGTTTGCAACTGTTGGACTAATGTAAACGTTCATTGTAAACGCTCATTCATAGGCTAGGTTGCAGCAACCTCTTGATGTGTATAGGGAAAATTTGAGTATCATGTAGTAGCCTAAACACATCAATTTTACATTGAACTGGGTGAATGGAATATGAATGACAGTCATCCAACATGCATGGTGTTATAGAAATAAAGCCATGCTAATGAAAACAAAAATGGTCCTCCCTCATCATAAACGGCACCGACCCGCACTGATTCCTATAATATGAGTCATGGAACAGCAACATGAGAAAGCAGCACTAAGTCACTTGGAATGACTTGTGGGTACATTTGTTTTTTGTTGCATCATGTTATTGCCTGTGTGGTAGGTGAGGTGTCTTAATTAATAAGCACCTCTCCAAACCAATTTTATGACAGAGTAAAGGTGATTTCCCAATTATAGTAAAAAAATGTATGGACTTTTCTTACTGAGTAAATACACATTTGAACTTAAATGGTAAGGCACTTCAATAAAATGAACAAACACTCTCATTTTCTTGTTTGCCTTGAGGCTGGTCCCATACACAACATGCGACAGGAACTCACACCCTGTCTTGAGGGTGATTGTGTTATGTGCGTGATGATGTGTCAATAGACCACGAGAAGAATGATTCTTTCCTTTGTGAGTGATTATTATTTGCTATGCAAACTAGTATTGTGTTGGGTTTAACTTGTTAAAAGCTTCATAAAGTTAAAAGCTTTGACATTGGCTTCCATGATTTGATGAGCTCATCGTCAGTCAGTCATTGTTTATTAGGATCCCCATTAGTTACAGCACATGCAGCAGCTACACTTCCTGGGGTCCACATAAAACATACAAATACATAAAGTACAGAACAGTTAAAGACAAGAACATAAGATTATTACATTCAATTCTAAATAAATAACATATGTTGGGGTGGAAAAAAACAAGAGACAACTAAAATACTGTTTACACAATATTCATATACTGTACATATTCATATATACAGTACAGTTAAATTATCTGTTTTATAAAGCTAAACTTGCTTTTTGCCTGAGTAATCTCTGGTGACGGAGAATTCCACAAGGACATGACTCTATACATAACTGAGCAATGTATTATATCTGTTTTTGGTTTGGCCACAGTGAAGAAACCCATAATGGCGTGTCTGGTGGGGTATTTATGTATGAAGTGCATGCAACTAGATTATACAAGTGGTTTGGCATTTTCAACACACAAATGTTTCTTAAAAAGATCAGAGCCTGAACGAGTACAGTTGATCTTTGTGTCAAAAACGCAGAACATATTTTACAACAGACATAACTCTCCCGTTCTTCTCAACAACTTTAACAATATGACTTGACCATGCTAACTGACCATCCAATGTTACTCCTAGGAGTTCAGCCTGTCTAAGAGAAGGCTTTGAACCAAATACAATGCTTTTGGTTTTAGATGTATGATAAATGTCCATTGGGTTGAGGGCAGGGAAGAACCTCCACACACATTCACTACATGCGTCCACATACACATAACACACAAGTAGACAACACGAAACAAACACACATACATACACATTACACCAGGGGCGCAACTGTCACTGGAGATGTGGGGGGGGGGGGGGTATTTATAATTGCACTGTCCCTTACAAAAAAGATAGTGGTCAGAGTGCAGTATAACTGCAGTATGCTGCAAATACTGTATCCAAAATAAAACCTTTTTTTGTACTGCAGTTAGAGTGCAGTATAACTGCAGTTCAACTGTAGTACACTGCAGTTATTCTGCAATTACTGGGTTCAAAATACCACAGTTGAATTTTGTTAAAGGAATTTGATTCCTATATGTTTATTAACCAATTAAATTAGAACACTCTGCCCATTCCTAAGAATTTGTAAGATACTTATTTGCATAAAACAGACAGAGGCCAGTCTCAGAATCAATCAATAGCGTTTAATCTCGAGAGTACTGATCATGGTACAATTTACAACAGGTTATAAACTAAAAATGACGTCATAGGTTTTAAACTGTCCTTCCTCCACACAATGGCAGTATAGTTCAGAAGCCTTCCCACATCGTCCACCACCTGTTAAATAATTTACTACTAGCCCAAGGACTCTCCTCTCCCTGTGTAGAGATAAGATGTCCGTAAGGAACACAGCATTCTAGCCAGTCTGACGATAACTTCATTCGTTTTTTACCAAGGAAGACAGTCTTTGTTCTAATTCTTGATTATAATTACACACATTATATTCAGTACTATGATTATAATAAGATTCATACATCCATACAGTAACATAGTAGTAATCTGTTTAGTTGTAGTTTTAAGCAAAATAATGTATACCTAATTTAGTCATTATTCATCAAAATCTCATAACAAATGAAGTCGGAAGTTTACATACACTTAGGTTGGATTCATTAATTAAAACTAGTTTTTCAATCACTCCACAAATTTCTTGTTAACAAACTATAGTTTTGGCAAGTCGGTTAGGACATCTACTTTGTGCATGACACAAGTAATTTTTCCAACAGTTGTTTACAGACAGATATTTTCAGTTTTAATTCACTGTATCACAATTCCAGTGGGTCAGAGGTTTACATACACTAAGTTGACTGTGCCTTTAAACAGCTTGGAAAATTCCAGAAAATGATGTCATGGCTTTAGGAGCTTCTGATAGGCTAATTTACATAATTTGAGTCAATTGGAGGTGTACCTGTGGATGTATTTCAAGGCCTACCTTCAAACTCAGTGCCTCTTTGCTTGACATCATGGGAAAATCAAAAGAAATCAGCCAAGACCTCAGAAAAATAATTGTAGACCTCCACAAGTCTGGTTCATCATTGGGAGCAATTTCCAAACGCCTGAAGGTACCACGTTCATCTGTACAAACAATAGTATGTAAGTATAAACACCATGGGACCACACAGCCGTCATACAGCTCAGGAAGGAGACGCGTTCTGTCTCCTAGAGATGAACGTACTTTGGTTCAAAAAGTGCAAATCAATCCCAGAACAACAGCAAAGGACCTTGTGAAGATGCTGGAGGAAACTGGTACAAAAGTATCTATATCCACAGTAAAACGAGTCCTATATCGATATAACCTGACTCAGGTTTGGTCAAAGCTCTGACTTCAATCCCATAGAAAATTTGTGGGCAGAACTGAAAAAGCATGTGCGAGCATGGAGGCCTACAAACCTGACTCAGTTACACCAGCTCTGTCAGGAGGAATGGGCCAAAATTCACCCACCTTAATGTGGGAAGCTTGTGGAAGGCTACCCAAAATGTTTGACCCAAGTTAAACAATTTAAAGGCAATGCTACCAAATACTAATTGAGTGCATGTAAACTTCTGACCCACTGGGAATGTGATGAAAGAAATAAAATCTGAAATAAATTATTCTCTCTACTATTATTCTGACATTTCACATTGTTAAAATTTAGTGGTGATCCTAACTGACCGAAGACAGGGAATTCTTACTAGGATTAATTGTCAGGAATTGTGAAAAACTGAGTTTTAAATGTATTTGGCTAAGGTGTGTGTAAACTTCCGACTTCAACTGTAGCTACTGCACTTTTACTGCAGTTTCAAAACGGCAATCTTTTTTTGTAAGAGTGATACAAAACACGGCACAGCTGTGTTTTGGGACCATGAGGATGCCTCACAGCAGTCGGGAAGGCTGTTTTCCGGTTTCATCTGGCTGGATTTCGGACCACACGAAGTGGTGTGTGGAAAGGCTGTGTGAAGGGGAAGCTTCTGAAAGGCTGGCGTATAGGAACAGCACGGGAGAGATCTACAGAGGCAGCTGCTGTCTGTGTTGCGATATGTTTCTGAGTTGTACAAACAAGCAGAGCAGAAACTGGCTACTCTTTAGTTGACTGATCTAGCTGGCAAGGAAACTGCTGTTTGACAGTTACTGTTAGCTAATGTTTTCATCCCCTCTTGAATGAAGTGAATTAACTACTAGCAGTTAGTTAGCTAGCTAGTAGCTACCAGCCAGTTCAACTCTAGCTAGCTTTCTGTCAGGTCGCTGTATCTAACAGCTGTGGTGTGTATGGAAATGTTTTGTAGCCTTTTTTTCTGATATAATATACATGCATATGATGTATATGTTTAAGGTAATGTTAAGATAATGACAAAAAAATATTCCACCCTGAAACCATATAATTGTATGAAATGTATTAAAATCACATAACTATAATCTGATGATGTGTGCAGTCTTAGTCAGAATTAGAACAAGGACTTTTGTTCCTTTTTAGTATGTAAGCAGGGTGCAAGTGGGAAACAAATGATAAGAGGAGCTATCGACAGACAAGTTGTACTACTGTGTTCCTTCCAGGACATTCTGTCTCCACCCGTGGAGGGGAGAAACTGTTAGGCTTGCAGAAAATGATGAAACATGTTGCAGATTAAAGAAACAATGTATCTGTGTAGTGGGAAAACACCAACTGTCTGAGCAAGGCGTAGTTTAAGATTTGAACTTGTTTGTGTGTGTTTTAAAGATTGTGTTTGCATTTTAGAGCGTTCTCGTGAATAAACATTTTGACTATTGTATACTGGGACTATGTCTGTTTCATTTAAACCATATCCTTACAAAATCTGGGTTGGAGACTGAGTAGATTCATTTAAGTTTATGAACATTGATAATTAAATTCTCGTGACATTTTCCCTCCCATTTCAACATAATTCAGTTTGATGATGTACCAATGCACCATTACCTAGAGCTAGCCAACTTTAGCTATTATTTTTTGCATCAATCACACGAGATCTGAATGAAATGATGAAACCAGTGGCCAAACAATTGAAGACCGATATTCTGACATTTTACAGGGCAATGTACAGTGGGGGAAAAAAGTATTTAGTCAGCCACCAATTGTGCAAGTTCTCCCACTTAAAAAGATGAGGCCTGTAATTTTCATCATAGGTACACAACCTCAAACAGTCACACTCCAAACTCCACTATGGCCAAGACCAAAGAGCTGTCAAAGGACACCAGAAACAAAATTGTAGACCTGTACCAGGCTGGGAAGACTGAATCTGCAATAGGTAAGCAGCTTGGTTTGAAGAAATCAACTGTGGGAGCAATTATTAGGAAATGGAAGACATACAAGACCACTGATAATCTCCCTCGATCTGGGGCTCCACGCAAGATCTCACCCCGTGGGGTCAAAATGATCACAAGAACGGTGAGCAAAAATCCCAGAACCACACGGGGGGACCTAGTGAATGACCTGCAGAGAGCTGGGACCAAAGTAACAAAGCCTACCATCAGTAACACACTACGCTGCCAGGGACTCAAATCCTGCAGTGCCAGACGTGTCCCTCTGCTTAAGCCAGTACACATCCAGGCCCATCTGAAGTTTGCTAGAGAGCATTTGGATGATCCAGAAGAAGATTGGGAGAATGTCATATGGTCAGATGAAACAAAAATATAACTTTTTGGTAAAAACTCAACTCGTCATGTTTGGAGGACAAAGAATGCTGAGTTGCATCCAAAGAACACCATACCTACTGTGAAGCATGGGGGTGGAAACATCATGCTTTGGGGTTGTTTTTCTGCAAAGGGACCAGGACGACTGATCCGTGTAAAGGAATGAATGAATGGGGCCATGTATCGTGAGATTTTGAGTGAAAACCTCCTTCCATCAGCAAGGGCATTGAAGATGAAATGTGGCTGGTTCTTTCAGCATGACAATGATCCCAAACACACCGCCCAGGCAACGAAGGAGTGGCTTCGTAAGAACCATTTCAAGGTCCTGGAGTGGCCTAGCCAGTCTCCAGATCTCAACCCCATAGAAAATCTTTGGAGGGAGTTGAAAGTCTGTGTTGCCCAGCAACAGCCCCAAAACATCACTGCTCTAGAGGAGATCTGCATGGAGGAATGGGCCAAAATGCCCTTTCCTGTTTCAGCATGACAATGCCCAGGTGCACAAAGCGAGGTCCATACAGAAATGGTTTGTCAAGATCGGTGTATAAGAACTTGACTGGCCTGCACAGAGCCCTGACCTCAACCCCATCGAACACCTTTGGGATGAATTGGAACACGACTGCAAGCTGGCCTAATCGCCCAACATCAGTGCTTGACCTCATTAATGCTCTTGTGGCTGAATGGTATAAAGTCTTCACAGCAATGTTCCAAGGTCTAGTAGAAAGTCTTCACAGAAGAATGGAGGCTGTTATAGCAGAAAAGAGGGGAACAACTCCATATTATTGGCCATGATTTTGAATGAGATATTTGACAAGCAGGTGTCCACATACTTGTGATCATGTAGCATGTGTTAGAATGCTCTGTCATGTTCATATAATTCAGACATAAATTACTGCAGTATAAGACCATCTATAGAACAAACTATATGCCAGTGAAACTGAATAACATGCCCTCAGAATTGTAATTCCTCTGCTGGATGTATAAAACACAAAAGGCAACATATTTGCATATGTTATGATCTTGTGAAGGCTGGCTGAATTCTGGCAAAGAGTGTTATTTTATCTCAGCATGTCTACAGATTCTCCCTTCTCCCTGTTTTTGTTTGCTTGGAAATGTTGATACTGGAGACTTATCAGAAGAAACTGCGTAACCTAGAATTTATAGCGGCTAAGAAATGCATTGACATTAATTGGAAGGTTGGTTATCCTCCCACAAAAGATGGCAGAAATGTCAAGTTATGTATCACTAGATATGATTTATTACAAGATTAAGGGTATACTGTGCAACTGTTATAAGGTCTGGATGCCTTATATGGAATACAGTACAACAAAAGGAGACTGTATTGAAAACATGCCCACTTCAGGGGAGATACATATTTAGGCAATCTGCCGTACAGTTGGTTGTCACTCTGGCCTTGGCCCAACACCTGAAACCAATAATGAATGATTCACTAAGATTCTCAAGCTGAGTGGGGTGTGTTGGGTTGGGGCGCTACAGGGCTGTGGACTCTTCAGGACAGGACGGGGTGATCCAGCTATATTGTGTGCAAGTAAAAAGAACTCTACAGTAGGCCTATGATATGAATTATATGGAGGATGTACTGTTTATTTGTGTTAATGTGTAGGTGTATGTGTTTTTATAAAACGTTTGTTTTCCAAACCTTCCCTTGAGACCAAAAAAAGAAAGATGGGAAGGCAGTTGTGTTGTGGAGAGAGTTGAGTTATTGAATAGACTGGTGGGGGTTGTGGCGTGCAGGTGGCTCGGAATGGTTGCAATTTAATATGTCTTAAAGACAATCAAAAGTTAAGACTTATTACTTCATTTGTTAGGGTACTGGTTAAAGGTGCGACCCAATATTGATTATTGAATTATCATTGATCTAGTTCACTCTTATCAATCACTTAAACATTTAATAACGATCTTAACTAGCTTAACGACAGTGGGCATTTTTGCTTACTTTTTGATGTTCCAAATAGAGACAGCTAGAAGGGCCATGGGTCATATTAGATTGTGTAGAAATGCCGGAAATTAGCTTTAGATGCCCCCCAAAAATTGGAGGACCCCCAACCCCCCTGCCAAGTTATGTCCCGCCCATTTCTAAAACCAAAGTTGCGCCCCTGCTTTACACACACTTTTACACTCATAATTTGCTGATGCTACTCTGTTCTTTATTTTCCTCTTATTATTATCTATCCTGATGCCTAGTCACTTTACCCTGCCTTCATGTACATAACTACATCAAATACCTTATTATCTATCCTGATGCCTAGTCACTTTACCCTGCCTTCATGTACATAACTACATCAAATACCTTGTACCTCTGCACATTGATTTGGAACTGGTACTCCATGTACAGTGCCTTGAGAAAGTATTCGGCCCCTTGAACTTTGCGACCTTTTGCCACATTTCAGGCTTCAAACATAAAGATATAAAACTGTATTTTTTTGTGAAGAATCAACAACAAGTGGGACACAATCATGAAGTGGAACAACATTTATTGGATATTTCAAACTTTTTTAACAAATCAAAAACCGAAAAATTGGGCGTGCAAAATTATTCAGCCCCTTTACTTTCAGTGCAGCAAACTCTCTCCAGAAGTTCAGTGAGGATCTCTGAATGATCCAATGTTGACCTAAATGACTAATGATGATAAATACAATCCACCTGTGTGTAATCAAGTCTCCGTATAAATGCACCTGCACTGTGATAGTCTCAGAGGTCCGTTAAAAGCGCAGAGAGCATCATGAAGAACAAGGAGCACACCAGGAAGGTCCGAGTTACTGGTGTGAAGAAGTTTAAAGCCGGATTTGGATACAAAAAGATTTCCCAAGCTTTAAACATCCCAAGGAGCACTGTGCAAGCGATAATATTGAAATGGAAGGAGTATCAGACCACTGTAAATCTACCAAGACCTGGCCTTCCCTCTAAACTTTCAGCTCATACAAGGAGAAGACTGATCAGAGATGCAGCCAAGAGGCCCATGATCACTCTGGATGAACTGCAGATATCTAAAGCTGAGGTGGGAGACTGTCCATAGGACAACAATCAGTCATATATTGCACAAATCTGGCCTTTATGGAAGAGTGGCAAGAAGAAAGCCATTTTTAAAGATATCCATAAAAAGTGTCGTTTAAAGTTTGCCACAAGCCACCTGGGAGACACACCAAACATGTGGAAGAAGGTGCTCTGGTCAGATGAAACCAAAATTGAACTTTTTGGCAACAATGCCAAACGTTATGTTTGGTGTAAAAGCAACACAGCTCATCACCCTGAACACACCATACCCACTGTCAAACATGGTGGTGGCAGCATCATGGTTTGGGCCTGCTTTTCTTCAGCAGGGACAGGGAAGATGGTTAAAATTGATGGGAAGATGGATGGAGCCAAATACAGGACCATTCTGGAAGAAAACCTGATGGAGTCTGCAAAAGACCTGAGACTGGGACGGAGATTTGTCTTCCAACAAGACAATGATCCAAAACATAAAGCAAAATCTCCAATGGAATGGTTCAAAAATAAACATATCCATGTGTTAGAATGGCCGAGTCAAAGTCCAGACCTGAATCCAATCGAGAATCTGTGGAAAGAACTGAAAACTGCTGTTCACAAATGCTCTCCATCCAACCTCACTGAGCTCGAGCTGTTTTGCAAGGAGGAATGGGAAAAAATTTCAGTCTCTCGATGTGCAAAACTGATAGAGACATACCCCAAGCGACTTACAGCTGTAATCGCAGCAAAAGGCTACAAAGTATTAACTTAAGGGGGCTGAATAATTTTGCACGCCCAATTTTTCAGTTTTTGATTTGTTAAAAAAGTTTGAAATATCCAATATATGTCGTTCCACTTCATGATTGTGTCCCACTTGTTGTTGATTCTTCACAAAAAAATACAGTTTATCTTTATGTTTGAAGCCTGAAATGTGGCAAAAGGTCGCAAAGTTCAAGGGGGCCGAAAACTTTCGCAAGGCACTGTATATAGCGCCATTATTGTGTATTTAATTTGATTCCTCGCGTTACTATTAAAATTTTAAAAAAAATAAAAACTATTGTTGCTCATAAGCAAGCATTTCACAGTAAAGTCTACACCAGTTGTATTCAGCGCATGTGACAAGTACAATTTCATACGTGTACGCCACGGAACTTGACGTTTTTGACTATCTCCAAGACGGGGGAGTGCCCAGCCTGGTTCCTCCACAATCAACTGGTTCCGCCACAATCAACTCCCTTGTTTTGCTGACGTTGAGAGAGAGGTTGTTTACCTGGCACCTCACCGTCAGAATGCCTACCTCCTTCCTGTTGGCCGTCTCCTCGTTATTGGTAATCAGGTCTGTTACTGTCGCGTCGTCAGCAAACTTGATGAATGTGTTGGAGGTGTGCATGGCCACGCAGTCATGGGTGAACAGGGAGTACAGGAGGGGGCTGAGCACGAACTAAACTTGGAGTCACGCAAGGATATGTTGTGTGGTCCTCCCACTACGACTCAGGATTTTTTTTTGGAGTTTATTAGAGTACAGATGAAATAAGTTACAATGAACTTCACATGATGGTGAAAGTGCACGGTGATGAGCTTTATGGTCCTTTCCAGTTTGAACTGTGTGAGGCCACACAGTTGTTGGTATACAGGGAGTAAAGGACGCACCATTGTGGGGCCCCCGTGTTAAGGATCAATGTGGAGGAGGTAATGTTGCCTACCTTCACCACCTGGCCCCTCAGGAAGTCCAGGACCCAGTTGCATAGGGAGGAGTTCAGTCCCAGGTCTGTGAGCTTTGTGCTACGCTTAGAGGGCACTAGAAGGTATTGAAGTTCGAGCTGTAATTGAACAGTATCCTCACATATGTATTCCTCTTGTCCAGATGGGTGAGGGCAGTGTGCAGTGCAATGGCGATTGCGTTGTCCGTGGATCTGTCGGGCTGTAGGCAGAGAGGGTTGAGTGTATCGGGAGGAAGGATGTGATGTGGACTTCCCTCTCAAAGCACTTCATGATGACTGAGTGCTACGGGCCGGTAGTCATTCAGTTCAGTTACTTTACCTTTCTTGTGCACAGGGATGATAGTTGACATCTTGAAGCAGGTGGGGGATAACGACCTGTGCTAGAGATTGAAAATGTACATCAACACAACAGCTAGCTGGTCTGCACATGCACTGAGGGTGCGGCTAGGGAGGGTAGTGAGGGTTAAGCAAGTAGCCCTCGTTGTCCTCAAAGGCTCTCCTCTGCATCTCAGAGTCGTTTCGCTCAAAGTGTTAAAAAAAGGTGTTTAGCTTGTCCAGTAGGGTGGCGTTGGTGCCCGCGAAGTGACTGGCTTTCTTTTTGTAATCCATGATCGTTAGAAGCCCCGACCCGCTGAATTGCTCCTCCACTTTGACCCTATACATGTGTCTCGCCATCTTGATCAATCTGCGTAGGTCGTATTTTTACTGTTTAACCATACAATTGTCCTTGGTCACCTTGCCGTGTTTATAAGCAGCATCTCTCTCCTTCAGTTCTGACAAGGCTGCCATCAATCCACAGTTTTAGATTCAGCTAAGTTTTGAAATTCACCATCAGAATCACATGTATGCATTTTTTGATGAATCATGTGGCTGAGTTGGCATATTCATTCATGTTAACGCTAGAGGCGACCCGGAACATATTCCAGTCCACGTGATCAAAACAGTCTTGGAGCATTGATTCTGATTGGTCAGACCAGCGCTGTACAGACCTGACCACCGGAACTTCCGAGTCTTTGTTTGTAGGCGGGGTGGAGCAAAATGGAGTCGTGGTCAGATTTGCCAAAAGGAGGATGGGAAATGGCCTTATACCGTGTCGAAAAGGTGTGTAGCAGTGGTTCAGCATAGAATCTCTGCGAGTTGGACAGTCAATGTGTTCATAGCAATTCAATAAATTAGTTTTGTTAAAGTCCCACGCCTCCGGGTACGCATTCTCTAGTTTGTTCAGGGTCCAATTAAGCATTTTTGGTGTCTGCTTGGGGTGGGATGTAGAAAGACATAACGATAATCCCTGCCAACTCTTTCGGAAGATAAAAATGGCGACATTTGATGACCAAGTATTCCAAGTCGGGAGAGCAAAAGCTTGCAAGTTCCTGTGCATTTCCCCCATCACACCACTTGTTATTGGTCATAAAACAGAGCCTTCCACCTTTGTTCTTGCCAGAGAGAGCCCTCTCCTATCTGCTCGATGTGTAAAACCCACTGGTTGTATATCATTCATTTGGATGTCAGAGGAAAGCCAGGTCTCAGAAAAACAGAGTATGTTACAAAATCAGATGTCCCCCTGGAAGGAGAACCTCGATCTGAGTTCGTCAAGTTTATTCACTAATGATTGAACATTGGAATATGAAGATTGAACTTGCCAATAGTTCTGCCCGGGTGTATGAAGTTTGCACGAAACAAACTGAGTAAGATCATTTGAGAAAATCACTAGGAACCTGTAATGTTTTGCAGGAGCTCAAGGCGAGGCACCATCCGTGATGTATAGTGTGTGCAATCAGCATACAGTCATTTTAGCTTCTTGTAAGACAAGTGGCATATAATTTGTAAAAATAGAGTAATGGCCCAAGAGAACTGCCCTGAGGGATACCGCACTGTACATATGATGTTAGAGAAGCTTCCATTGAATACTTGAGTTCTATTGGATAAGTAACTCTCCAACCATGTGATGGTAGGTGATGCAAAGCCATAACAAGGGAAGTTTTTTCAACAACAAATTTATATAATATCAAAGGCTGCACTGAAATCTAATAATACAGCTCCAACTATCATCTTATTATCCATTTCTTTTCGCCAACCACCAGTCATCTGAGTCAGTGCAGTACAGGTTGAGTCCCCTTCCATACTTGCAAGTCAGTAGTTTACTTGTTCTTTGACAAACAATTTTCTCCATCAGTTTAGTAAGAACAGGCAGCAAACTAATTGGGTGGCTGTTAGAGCCAGCAAAGGGTGCTTTACTATTTTTAGGATGTGGAATTACTTTAGCTTCCTTCCACACCTATGGACACACTCCTTTAGGCTTGGGTTAAAGGCATGGCAAATAGGGGTTGCAATACAGTCTGCTACCATTTTCAACAGTTTTCCATCTAGGCTGTCTATACCTGGTGCCTTATCATTATTAGGCTACCCTAATGGCTGTCTATACCTGGTGCCTTATCATTATTAGGCTACCCTAATGGTAGTGGTTAGAGCGTTGGACTAGTAACCGGAAGGTTGCAAGTTCAAACCCCCGAGCTGACAAGTTACAAATCTGTCATTCTGCCCCTGAACAGGCAGTTAACCCACTGTTCCTAGGCAGTCATTGAAAATAAGAATTTGTTCTTAACTGACTTGCCTAGTTAAATAAAGGTAAAATAAAAATATATATAAAATTGAGAGTTTTCCCACCTCTTCCATACCAAATGGCAATCCTATTATTATTAGATCTTTAATATGCAAATATGATGGTTCACTGGGTAATGTTGTCATTTCACTTCTGTTTGTCCTCGAGTACCCCCAACAGTACACAGTTTCGTTGACAAACAACTCATTCAACTCATTGAGGGCTTGATTAGTTGAATCCGGTGTGTTTGTCCAGGATCACAATAAATATGTATACTGTTGGGGGTTCTCAAGATCCAGGGTTGGGAAACACTGATGTATCCAATCATTTCAAATGACTATTCAAACTGGACAAACAGAAGTGAAATGACATTACACAGTTAAGTTTAGTCAAACGTTCTCAATTGATAGTTTGTCAACCAACCAGCTGAGCAGCCTGGTTTGGTTTGCCGCCAATTTCTGAACAATACAATTTTCCATTCCTCATCGATCCAGACGGCTCTAACAGTTCAGTTGGTTTAACAGGTGCATGTTTGTCAACAATTGGCAAGAATACTTTTACAGACTCCGAGAACTGCATCTGGTTTCCCCTCCTTATACACATCAGACCAACATAAATGTTTTACATCTTCAATAAGAGACCTGAGAAAACATGTATGATAGCTTATTATATACCTTTAGGCCCCGCCTTTGGCCTTCCTTGTTATTGCCACAATGTTATGGTCAATACAGCCAATGGGAACTGACATTGCTTTGGAGCGAAGCTATGCCGCATTAGTGAAGATATGATTAATACAAGTGGATGGCACAGATCCAACACTATTGGTTTACACTAGTTGGTTGAGAGATAACCTGGGCTATGTTACAGAGTCTCACACACAGTAAGAAGCTTCATCTTGAGTACAACCAGTCAATGTTCAGGTCACCGAGAAAATACGTCCGTTAGATAAGGTCTCGGATGCTAACACCACACACATTCTCCAGATACTGACAGTTTGCGCTTGGTGGCCTATAGCAGCACCCTAAAAGAGGCGGCTTCAGATGAAGCAGGTGAACCTGCAATCACAGCACTTCTACTTTATTTATCATGAGATCCTCGGAGCTTTACAAAATGATGTATCCCCATAGACATTCCTGTATTTTCTAGAATGTTATATCCTTGTATTCCTACTGCTGTATCAAAATTGCTGTTTTGAGTCTCAATATGTTCTGTTGTTTAACAGATAAGACTGAGTCATCTAATTATTCCTCAGAAAGCAATGTCCAACTGATCGCCACATTCCCTCTAAAACAAAATCCCCTGACATTACAATGGCACTCCATTTCACCACAGGCTTCCCCCATCATTTAAATCAATTTTGAATAATTAAAAAGTATATTAAAATGCAGAAAAATACCACGCACAAACCAGAAAGTCAGATTCGATTTTTTTCAGACCTATTTTACACTTTATTAAATGAGATCATTTCATACAGACAGTTTGGTTCTCTCCCTCCTTCACTCTCCTCCCTCATCCCAAAAACACACACCAGTTCTCCTGGCCAGGATGACGCAATTGAAACAGGATTGGAATGAAAAATGACTGATCCACGTCACAGAACAGTAAAAGTGATCTCACCTGGGTTGCTATACATACACATGTTGATACACACGCAACATGGTACTTATAGGATAAACACTAGTAGCCTGATGCTGCTAAGATTTAGTTATGAAACCAGCAGCTAGGCAGGTACATAAAAAACACACACGCTCACGGAAGCACACACAGAAGGGGAGGGGGGTTGGTACATGGCTCGTCGTACTGCAGTCACTGAATTTTGTCTATGGCTGCCATTTTAAAAGCAGCAGAGGTCAGAATTGTCCGTGATGGGCTCAGGCATTGTCAAGGGCGGGAGGCTGGCTGCATCAACCGACCTTGTCGCCATCATGGCCCTCAGGTTTACCCTTCACATTACACTGGGTAAAAAAAAGGTATTATGGCTCCTCTGCACCCAACATGACACTTTCACACACTTGAAATCTTTTTTTAGGTACCCATTGTAATGAATGGGGGCAAGTCATTGGCCGAATGGTTGTCTGGTAAACTCAAAACCGCCCACACTCAAATTTCCCTGTCATAGGTCAGTACATATGTGAAACTGGAAATTATTTAGTTGGAATCGTACCAGAGTGATTAAATCTTGATATGTCCAACCAAACATCTTTTCCCCATTCAAAAAAGTAACTTGCTTTAAAATACCAATGTGTGGGTGCCAAGTACAGTACATTTGACATAATGCCCACAAAACAGTTAGGTGTCTCAACCTCTCCCTACATGAGAGAACACCAAGTGAGCAATAAATAAAGCAGCGAGATACAGTACAATCGTATGTTGATGGGGTGCACAACCAGAGAGATGGAGAGAGAGACAACAAATGAGATTTTTTTCTTTTTTTCTTTTTTAGGGGGGTATTTACATCTTAAATCAGGACATCGAAAACAAATTGTATTTACAGACATTTGAATGGAAATGAGACCAGTCAGTTACGGACGGCTTCAACAGGTAATGGAAAATAAACGCTAATACAAATAACGAGGAAAATGGGGAAAAAAATAAAGTGGGTGATATTTACAGATGTGCAATAAGATGGGGGGGCATGGGTTAGGGAGAGAAGCAAATGGAATCCAAAACGATATGCTATATTTCAAGCAAATCAGTTGTGATCCTGGGCAAGGAAGCAGATGGCTTCAAAGAGATAAAGGGAGGGAAAATTAGTTATTGAAATCAATGTCAGCACATGAGGGTTGTTTATACAAGGGGGTGGCAGAGGTTGTACAATAGCATAACGCGCCCGCACTAGAAAGCATTCAAGTGGTCATTACTGAGAACTGAGCTAAACCTACAACACTGGCTTTTTCAAAAACGGTGCAGTTTGAATTGGCGGGTACAATTCTTCACATGAACACACAAATACTCCGCTATTCCACCACCCTTCAATTTCTCACTTATTCTCATGACGCCCACAAGCACATAGCAAAGTACAAGCCTATAGGACTACTATGAACTAGCCATCTGCCCTTCTACACCAGCAATAGAGTATGTCTTCACACTGACCCACCTTGACTCCCACTTCAGAGAATTTATTATAAGGAACTGGGATCATGGTCTGTGTCAAAGTCCAAACTGGAGTTAACTACTCGATATAGTATATATTTATGTCCATATGGCTGAACCCCCATAGTTGATAATCCCTTCGTCCTCTACAATCTAGATGGGTGCCACACTGACAAAGATTCTTACAAGTGAGCAGCGAAAAGTCCACTTTCTTCACTGCAAATTTGAAATTAACATCTCAAAACACAGCACGGGTTTGTATATACTTTCAGAAAGCTCCCTCTTTCAAATCAGGAGTTCTGAAGAGTTCATGCTATGAATGGATAACAAGCACCAAATATAATTGATGGTATGCCATTTATTGAAGCCAATAGGAAGGTGACAATTGACTACCACAGCAGTCTTAGTCATCGATAGCACCTTGATCGTCTTCCCACGGACAGTAAAAGTAGGCTCAGTTTGGGATTGGCAGTGGGAGAGATGCTGCTACATAGATGTGAATCCTGGGTCTCTCAAACTCCACCACCCTCTGTCAAAACTTTTCCTTTAGGTCCTCAACACACATGGGAAATTGCTAGCAAGTACGGCTACCAATTATAACTTGCACTCCCGTTTCAATGTAAAAACTCAGTGCCTTTTCCGAAGCAAATTAAAAAAATAAATACATTTACAAGTAAAAGAAAAAAGCAGCTGTCATTTAATCTCTTTTTAAATATCATTTAAAAGTATAAAACAAACACAGCCTCTTCATCTCTCCATCTTGCAACCAACACCATTTTATCCCA
The DNA here is from genome assembly GCF_036934945.1 of Oncorhynchus masou masou. Lineage (NCBI taxonomy): Eukaryota > Metazoa > Chordata > Actinopteri > Salmoniformes > Salmonidae > Oncorhynchus > Oncorhynchus masou. Next base: position 36,901,507 of record NC_088223.1, on the reverse strand, counting down.
TTAGAATCATTTGGTCGCATCGTAGACTAACTGGGGAAACACCTCAATTGGCTTCTAGAGAAACTCCTGTTCACTTTGTGTGTGGTGGTGGCAGGAACTCTTCATGAAGTTCTCAGTCAAATAAATAAAACAGAATAAAAAGAAAAAATACCTTGATTTAAAAAAAGAAAAAAAGATTTAAAAAAGTATTAGAGGACCTGTCCCACCTACTGGAGCTTTAAATGTCAGCCCCAACAGCAGGGACATGAGTGTTATAAACAGCCGGAGAGAAAGAGGGCCAAAGGAGATGCAGCGAGGGAGTGGGATAACACTTATGGTGTCAGTACATGAGAAAGTGTGTTTGTGTCTCCAACTCTTAGCCTATAGTGCTGATCGAGTTTCAATTTCATGTAACAAAACTACCTTGTCAGCTAATGATCTCCTCTTCCGGCTATGAATGGTTTGTTCAATGTATGTACAGTACAAAAAAGGTATGTTTGTAACCAATGGGGAAAAATAACAAGCAACGAGGAGGAAAGAAGCAATACAGTGTGTGTGTGTGTGTGTTTAGGCTGGCAGACAGAGGTGTGTGTGTGTGTGTGTGTGTGTGTGCGCGTCGGGCTGGCAGACCGAGGGTTTGCAGGGACATTTCAGGTGCTGTTGTTTAGTGATCCGGGTACAGAGCTGTACTGAGAAGAGCCGTCTAACCCAGAGCCATCTACAAAGGGATAGGGGAAAGAGGAAGGGAAGTGGCAGAGAGTTAGTGTTAGGTGTATTGAGAGGATTTAATACATTGGTTTTGCTTGTCAGGAATATACTGGAAACATAAGCAATTACACAGCTAATTGTAGTAAGACCTCTAACTGGAAATCTGGGACAGGTTTTCTAATCAGTTTTAGAGGACCTCCTTTAGACTACAAACGTTCTCAATGCAGAAAGGTGCAGGTCTCAATGCAGAAAGGGACCAACATGTGTCTCTCAGACTGGTGCCCCTTTGGCTGTTGTCTTCTACAGAAAGGTTACTTTGACCAGAAACATGACATTCTTTTTGCCATTTGTAAAAGCAGCATTCATCTTACTATCCATTTGGATGCAGCTTAGAGCTCCACCTAACCTAGAATGTCTGCAAGCCAATCACTGCTTCATAACACCAGGTGCAGATATGGGAATGTATGATTGACAGCTACTCTATCTACTGAAGTGAAATGCGTAGCCAATGCCTATGCTTGGAGACGGGGCGGGGGGGCTCATACCAGAGGAAGCAGTCTGTGCGCGGGCATGAGGAGGAATGAGGGTGGAGTTCAGCTGGGGCTGGATTGACAGTTCTGGAAGGAGAGACAAGAATAGGGAAATAGCAGTAGTTTTATAAGACTGTGGTAAGACCAAGGTAATCACATTTCAAAATTAGGTCAAAGTCTTACAACACATACTACAATACATATTGAAACAAATATATTCTAAACTTCATATTGTAGATATTCTGCACCTACTTTCAGGATATATGCATAGGTTACAAAACAAAGTTGGGGTCAGGTCCATTTACATTCTTGAATTGAAGTTTAAATTGATTCCCTGAATTTAAATCGAGTCAACCCCTTTCAGGTCACAGAAAGTCAGGGGTCAACAAGGTGTACTGACCGGTGGTGCTGAAGTTGAAGAGAAGGGGCAGCTCTCGGCCGCTAGGCAGCCGGGCGTTGGGCTGGCGCAACTCGTCGAAGAAGGAGTGGGCGCAGGCCTCCAGGGGCGAAAAGCGCGTGACCGGGGTGTATTCCAGCAGGCGCGAGCACAGGGCGACGGCCTCCGGAGGGGAGCGAGGCTTAAACACCTGTAAGAGGTGGTACAAGGACACAGAAAACATGAAACAGTTGCATTCAAAATAAGACATTAGTTGAAAGCCAAAAATAGAATAATGTTTATACACACAATAACCATTTACCTTAGTCCAGGGATGCGCTTTGATCTGGGGGAATTTGAACTCTGTGTAATTGGGGTTCATTTCACGGATCTGTTCACGTGTTGGAGTTCCCAAAACCTGAGTAGCAAACATACAAGTATACAGTTAGTAGTGTATAATGGGTATTATTTGGTTTCTCTCCACAGCACTGATTATAATCCAACTTTCCACACACACAAGCCAAATGCTAATATGTAATCAGAATGTCAGGTATTTTGTCCCTGTAGTGTAAACCATAAACAAAAACACACCCTTTTCCTATTTACTCACCTTAATGATCTCTACTAGCTGGTCCACTCCGCTGTCCCCGGGGAAGATGGGCTGTCCCAGCAGCAGTTCGGCCAGCACGCAGCCCGCCGACCAGATGTCAATGTTGGCCGTGTAGTCGGTGGCGCCAAAGATGAGCTCTGGGGCGCGGTAGTACCGCGAACAGATGTACGACACGTTGGGCTCCCCACGAATCAGCTGCTTAGCACTGCAGGCGCAAAGGTTAGACCAGGGGTTCAAACTTTTTGGGCCCACGACCCCATTCTGATATCTGAAAACTTTTGTGACCCCAACAATTAAATTGGGGCTATGGTAGTCAATTGCAAAACATTCAAACAGTATTTCTGATTGTATTCTCAACTCACCATCATATATATTTGTAATGTGGGGTTATGACAAATTGCAAATGAGTCTGACAATTTCTCTGATCTCACCGGCACTAATGAGATGGGTGTGCTTGACGCAACATGCGTCGGAGCGTCTCAAAGTCAGTGAATGCGTGGTCTGCAGCATTCGGTCACATGACAGCTCAATCAGCTGTACCGATTTCACTTACTGGCATGTCAACTGAGCCAGGATCACAGTCAAACGGATTATGCTGATTTGGACACTAGTCTGTAGATTTTTTGGGGGCCATTTCCCCTGCATGCCTGCGTTCAGTTCGTTCTTTTTCAAAGAAATGTCTGTTATAGGTAAGGAGACATTTTCTTACACAGAAAGTCAAAGTCTGTATTTCCATCCATTGTGAATGACAACAGTTCCCCTCGCAACTCAAAAAAAATAAAAAAAATCCCACACTCCCCCTCGATAACCACCAAGCCTCAAAGTGAAATAGCACAGTCATGCTCTGATCCCGTATCTCCATGTAGTTTACAATTGAAGTTACCTGCTGAATATCTCCAGGTTCTGCGCTCAGCTTTTTTTGCCACCAGTTGCTCGTGTATCCATTATTGCTTAGTGGATGTGATGGGGGTGGGGTCACCTTGGGGTCGTGATAGGGGCTGCACCAAATGTTTGATGTATTATAATAATTGATTATGTTTAATTAATAGAAGGGGAAGGGGTATAAGACCCCTCCCCCCACTACAGAGTCCTGGACCACAGATTAGCAATACATAGATTCATTATAATGTTTAATATTGTTCCACAGTTCATTTCTAGTCTCTGCTTCTTATAAGAAACGGTCTGAGAGATGTGAGTTATTGCAGTCAAAACAGGGTGTCTGTGAGAAAGCGCCTCAAGGCTAAAAGAGATTCATAGACACTGAACCCTGCAGGGGAGTGAAAGAGATTAAACTAGTCAGACATACCACTACTATAAAGCAACTTGGAGAGTGGAAGATTACTGCAGAGCCCTTAGAAAACACTGGAACTATTGTCTCTCCTGAAAGTTTGTATAACTGTATATGCATGGGCTTGGTCTCATGAGTAGAAGGTGTTGACGTAGGCAGCTACATCACTAGGGGTTGACTGCAAGCATATTAAAGCAACTTGGACCCTTTCCTATTTTGCAGAACTTACTCGGAAACATTCGTGCTAGGTTGCCATGATCAACTTCTGTCTGCAATTGCATTAAAAGGTTTTTGATTGTTTTACTTAAAGATATTGTTTGATTTCTGATTTCACCAATAAGCAAATGACTGACAAGGAACATACCTCAACCGGTGTATCATACAATGCGTCCATATGGCAGAGGGAGACATTCATAACTAGAGTGCAGAGGCCTGCCCGCTGTCCTGTGATGGATGGAGCCCCATCTGTGGAAAAGCCCACCTTCGATCCCATGGAATTGGTTTTGTGTCAGTATAGCCACGCAGCACACTGAACAGCCCCTGTGCCGTTTCATGCTCAAAACAACATGTCCTCGTGAAAAGCATCCCCCTACATGTAGCGAACGAAGGTCAATGCATCTCGGCCCTCATAGCTAACGTCCATTTGGAGAGCATAAGGTAGGGAGTTTCCTCTTGATTGCTAGCTATAGCATCAATTCTTAGTTTCACAGAGTTATCTGACAAAGGTATTGATGGAAGTTTGTGCCTCCCCACACATCGTTTTCACCATATTAATTGCGCCGGTAATATCTCCATTCACCATGGGAGTGGTTCAAGTGTAACGATCAAGTGCGGCCTTTTCCCCACAATTTAAGGGAGCTCTGGTAGAATTTTTACTTTAGATAGATAGATAGATAGATATATATATGTGTGTGTGTATCTATATCTATATACACATACATACATACACACACCTAATCTTTGTCTCTCAATCTTTGTGGCTAACCAGAGTATTCTAAAATAAATCTAGTTGAAGCTAATACAGCCTCCTAAACTGAGTCTAGGTTATGCCAAGACCGTGTTCTTACAATACTTCCATCTCTAACCACTGCAACAGTTGTTACTGGTAAGAAAGCATTAGATGCTTAGCAGTAGAGCCATGCAGGCCTAACCATGTGGTATGGGAATATACACAGCTCTTTGGTGCCTCCTTGAGACCACCTGACCACACTACCCTTTGGTGTTTAGCGTAAACTAAGGTATACAGCACGAGAACCCAATGAACGAGGGGTGGGTCTCCCACGTCTCAGTGTAGTTCTAGTTTTTTTATACCGAAGTTAATATCTCAGTGAGATTTCTACTTATTGATTTACAATTAAGAAGCGCAGTGTGTACTTTTTTTAAAGAAAGCAGCCCTGCATCTGTCTGCATAGTAATAGAACTGGATGTACTATGGGGAAAATACACATGAAAAGGGTGTGAGTAGGTAACTGTAACTAAGGACAACTGGATCAGTGTTGCATAGCCCCATTCAAGGGAGGGCATAGATCCATTTCACATTCTGTCTGGTTGAGCCCATTTATTCAACCAGAACACATAAGACCCAAGTGTACTTCAATACTAGGTACCAGTAAGTCATATTGGATCAATAGCATGTTAACATACTGTGTGGGGGGAAATATCTGACCAGCTTACCTCCCAAAGTCACAGAGCTTTAGGATGGCTGTTTCAGGGTCCACCAACAGGTTCTGGGGTTTGATGTCTCGGTGGCAGACACCCTGGGAATGGATATAGGCCAGGCTGCGAAACAGCTGGTACATGTACACCTGAGAAGAGACAAAATGTCCGAACAGAGACCAATTAGAACTATAAACAAATCAATAAGAGGGAGTCATTCTGTGTCAATGCCAAGCCTGTCAGAGAGTAAATAAAAAAGATAGTTCATAATTGAATGACTTATACTGGACAATCAAAGTCCAATGAACAGACGCTGAGGCAAGCAAAAGTGGGACAATGAAAGACAGCAAGTGACAAAGGCGGCGAGAGAGTTTACCTTGACGTAAATGATCGGAATGATGCTTTTGGCCTTGTTGAAATGCCGGGCCACCCTGTACACGGTCTCCGGGACAAAGTCCAGCACCAGGTTGAGATACACCTCATCCTTCTGTATAGGGGGAAGAGAACTGAAAATCACTATACGACTACACTAAATCACAACTCCATACATCCTCAGATTATTCTTGTACAATTTAAAAGCACTTTACAAATGTAACAAACTGTGTAATGGGAAAAATGACTCATTTGAAGAGGAAACAGACAGTTCAGGTGCTCAGTGTGCCAAAAACAATGGATGGCAACCTACCTTTTCACCACTAGAGTAGAAGAAGTAGCGTAGCCTCACGATATTGCAGTGGTCCAACTTTCGCATGATCTGTAGCTCTCGGTTCTACATAGGAACGTTAAACAAAGAATAGTGGGAAACGTCAAGGGTTTCTGATTGACCTGTAAGCACATTGATCTTTAGTACGCGCGTGATACGCGGTTGTTCAAGTACATTTCTGTTACCTAAAAAAAGAAAACGTAGACTACAATACCAATTTTCTCCCACAAACTAATATGGAAATGTTCCTTGTAAAATTACAAAGTGGTGTCCATGTATTTAAACAAGTAGCTACTCATAACATTAGTGGGAATTTACAAGACTAATCCAAAAATGGATATTTATATCACTATTATGTTAAACAAATTAGTGATAACAAATGTAAGTCATAACAATTTTAGACAGCAAAAAAACCCAAAGAAAACTCAAAGCATTACGGTCCATTAAAAAACAGCTTTCTATAAATTATTATGTGCTATAGCTTGGAAAAAAAAAATATGAGTCTGGGTGACACGAAGCCTGTATGTCTTCAAGAGAATGGCCTCCATACCTTGAACCTCTTATCCTGCAGCACCTTCTTAATGGCCACCATCTCCTGGCTGTCGATGAGGCGCGCCTGGTAAACCACACCGAAGGAGCCATTCCCGATCACCTTGATGTCCGTGTAGGACACCTCCTGTGGACGGTCGGGACCCTGCCCAGATGTGGCCACCACTGTAGTCACCTTCCCACTGTCCCCTGGGAAACAACGATAAGTTGTGTTAACGACATAGTTGTCTTTTCAGATTTGAAATGGAGGTGATCAGTGTTGTGTTCATTAGGTATGAAACTGAAAACGGGACGGTATGCCTATTGTCTGAACAATAAGAAAATATGTTTTACTATGGTGTGTCAATGAACAAGGACATTGATGTTAATATAGCGCATTCTGAAAGTATTCAGACCCCTTGACTTTTTCCACATTGTTACATTATAGCCTTGTTCTGAAATTGATTAAATAAATGTATCCTCACACACAAAAGCAAAAACAGGTTTTTAGAAATGTGGGCAAATTTATAAACACCCCCCAAAAAAACTTTACATAAGTATTCAGATCCTTTGCAATGAGACTTGAAATGGAGTTCAGATTCATCTTGTTTCCATTGATCATCCATGAGATGTTTCTACAACTTGATTGAAGTCCACCTGTGGTAAATTCAATTGATTGGACATGATTTGGAAAGGCACACACACCTGTCTATAGAGGGTCCCACAGTTGACAGTGCATATCAGAGCAAAAACCAAGCCATGAGGTCAAAGGAATTGTCCATAGAGCTCCGAGACAAGATTGTGTCGAGGCACAGATCTGGGGAAGGGTACCAAAAAATGTATGCAGCATTGAAGGTCCCCAAGAACACTGTGGCCTCCATCATTCTTAAATGGAAGAAGTTTGGAACCACCAAGACTCTTCCTAGAGCTGGCCACCCGACCAAACTGAGCAATCGGGGGAGAAGGGCCTTGGTCAAGGAGGTGACCAAAAACCCGATGGTCACTGACAGAGCTCCAGAGTTACTCTGTGGAGATGGTTGTCCTTCTGGAAGGTTCTCCCATCTCTGCAGCACTCCACCAATCAGGCCTTTATGGAAGCATGTCCAGACAGAAGCCACTCCTCAGTAAAAGGCACATGACAGCCTGCTTGGAGTTGCCAGAAGACAACCAAAGGACTAAGACCATGAGAAACAAGTTTCTGTGGTCTGATGAAACCAAGATTGAACTCTTTGGCCTGAATGCCAAGAGTAATGTCAGGAGGATCCCTGGCACCATCCATACGGTGAAGCATGCTGGTGGCAGCATCAAGCTGTGGGGGATGTTTTTCAGCAGCAGGGACTGGGAAACTTGTCAGGATCGAGGGAAAGATGAACAGAGCAAAGTACATTAGAGCTCCTTGATGAAAACCTGCTCCAGAGTGCTCGGGACCTCAGACTTGAGCAAAGGTTTACCTTCCAACAGAACAACAACGCCACACACAGCCAAGACAAGACAGGAGTGGCTTCAGTGCAAGTCTCTGAATGTCCTTGAGTGGCCCAACCAGAGCCCAAACTTGAACCCGAACAAACATCTCTGGAGAGACCTGACAATAACTGCGCAGCGACACACCCCATCCAACCTGACATTGCTTGAGAGGATCTGCAGAGGTGGTCACCAAATACAGGTGTGCCAATTTTGTATCGTCATACCCAAAAAGACAAGGCTGTAATCGCTGCCAAAAGGTGCGTCAAAGTACAGAGTAAAGGGTCTGAATACTTGTGTAAATGTAATATTTCCGTTTTTTTATTTAAATATGCAAAAACTTCTGCTAGCCTGTTTTTGCTTTGTCATTATCGGGGTATTGTGTGTAGATTGATGGGGGGGGGAGGGACTATTTAATCCATTTTAGAATAAGGCCATAACAAAATGTGGGAAAAGTTAAGGGGTCCGAATACCTTAAAATAAAATGTGCAGAGATTTATAAAAACAGTTTTGCTTTGTCATTATGGGGTATTGTGTGTGATGAGAATTATAATTGAATACGTTTTAGAATAAGGCTTTAACATAACATAATGTGCAAGTAAAGGGGTCTGAATACTTTGAATGCACTGTATATGGTTCATTCCTACAGTTACTGTATCAGGAACTGCGATGCTCTTTTGAATGAATGTATGGCTATTGTGGGTAACATTAGTGACCTAGTTTAACATTGTGACGTAAACAAGGGCTCAAGTGATAATACCCCTTTACATTTCCAAAACAGGCAGCAGGCAGAGAAAATAATTGCTCAGCATAGGAAATAGCCCTACAGGGTCATGTTAAGGAGAAAAAGTATTTCACCCAGTTTAAAACAATCTAGACTTGTCCAATAAGATTGTTTGGCGTTGCAAAAATTGTTGCGCCAATGTCCTACTGAACAGAATCCAGGGCTCGAGTTATTAACTACCTCGTGGTTGTTTAACCACTATAGTAACCGCCTGCCTTGTCGGAAGACAAGACAAATACATGCTTTACTGTAAAATCCAATATCACTATTCCAGGGCTATTTGTGCTCCTTTGAACATCTTTTGACCTAAGGAACACAAGACTTGCGATTACCCAATAGGCCCATCCTCGAGCTCATCCATTACACTTGAACGCAAACAAGTGTTTGGTGGCCTGGATCAGAGAGTTCTCTGAGGCAGCCATACCTTCATGTGAAGATTCATTCCCTGTATGGAGGACAGAACAGGGCCAGATGGCTGAAATTGAACTGGAGACCTTTGCACTGAGAATGACCCTGCTAACATGCTGACCACACCGCTTGCGTTGCAAAATAAATGTACACATACATATCATCAAAACTCCTTGCGTCTGTGTAGCCAGGCGCTAAAATAGAACTTGATTCTATTTTTGATGCGTGATGAGCTGCAAGTCTCGCCGCTCCCATCTCCTAATTGTTTTTTTTAAGAGCATATACCCTTGTGGGTGATTGAAAGATGAACACTAGTCCATTTGGTGGTGGTAATGCACCTTAAAGTTGGTTGCCAACTGACATATGAAATTCCTCAGAAGGACTACTAGAAACTATTAGTTTCCCCTTAAAAAAAAAACAAAAAAAAACAATCGGTGGATTAAATGTCGGAGAAGAGAACACACGATTGTGTGACTCAAAATGGGTAAAATTTCAGAAAAGGACTTTATGCATTTCAGGTAAAATAACAAGTCAATGTTCATATCCCAGGTGAAATGAGCAAGCAATTGCAAGCTGCTGTCCACATTTTTGCTCAATGTTTCACCAAGATTGACTTATACCATGAGGTTTGAGGTCAAATTTATATCAAACATAATACGGAATTGGCTGCAGATCCTTTCCCCCTTGTACTAAAGATCTCGAAACTTCTGCGCATGCGTTTATTCTCTACTTTACGAACCGTCTCTGCTCTATTCGTAGCGAACAGGCTACTCTGGCGAATGGTCGTTTAACAAAAGATAAATCCAAGCTGAATCAATGTCCGCAAGATCACAAAACAGTATTCTACATAACAGAAATTCATATAGTATGGTATGACCATTGCTTTACTTGGGCCGGAGCTGTTTGGAGCGCCGTACTGGCATCTCTAATTTTTGCGGAATTTTGGGAGAACAAAGTAGCCTATCTATTCTGGCCCAAATTAACACAGTCAAAAATGGTTGATCAAAGCAGAAATGCAGCGGGATCTGCAATGAATAGCAATCGAGTGAGGGCATACATTTCCCATTCCGCTTTGTCCATGTTTATTTGCCACCAGTCTGAATCTGTGCGTAACAGTAGGAAGTTCAAGATTGCACAGATTGAAAATGTGCCAGCCTGAATGCGCGTGATGGCTGTTCCAAATTGTCAAATTAGGGGTTTTATTAGAGTTTAAGGTCATGAAAAGTCATGGAAGTTTGTTTCATCAGTTTTATGTAATTAATGAAGGCACACATACATATGATCAATCACTTAATCTACATAAATCAGCAATCATCGGAATGACCCGTAATTGTGTGTGCGCGCCAGTGGGCTGTTGCCAGAGGAGAGAGAGCGTGACACTTCAGTAGCAGGTATAAAATAACGACAAACTAACTAGACAGCCAATTCAAAACTTGTAGCATTTCTCGCTAGTTAATATAGCTAAACTAAGCATTAATGTTGTTGTCGCCTTCCCACTGGCAATAGCCTGAATAGATTTGCAACGATGGAATGCTGAGATTCTCCTCTATTAAACAGCAGCCATGTAATTGCAACAACTTTCAAAATATTCTAATAGCCTAAATGACAAATAACTTGCTGTGCATAGATCTCGCGATACATTCATATTTTAGCCTTATATAAAACATGTCTAGTTAGATACCTTGCTTTGAAGTAGCCTACCTTATCCATTTGACCCCTGATTCATTGAACGAGGGAATACTTTTATAAAGACAAAAAGTATTTGGTTATAATGTTGCAATATTTTATATCAAGGGTGGCAAACATCCTCCTTTTTGTTCACTTTGTAGCCTAAACAACAGCTCAACAGGACCTTGATAAGCAGACCTGGGTGTTTCAGGACCAGAACAAAAGCCAAGCCTACACACCCATGAGCTCTCCAAATGGAGGTGTGTAGTTCTACAGTGCAGTTCTACTTTGTGGGGGTTAAGTGCCTTGATCAAGGGCACAACGGCAGGAGATGGTAGGTCTACATGGGATCAGGCACCTTTGTGTCAAAGCTTACTTTTTCCATGTAGGCTATAATAATAGTCATGACAATTTGGTTAAGTCATGGAGAAGAAATGGTAAATGTTTTTGAACCCTTAACAGTAAATCAGGAAGTCTATAACACAATGTTATTTGTGAACATAGTCTAATGGACAGACTAGGAAAATGACCGCTCCTGCACTTCTTTCATCAAGTCAAGCACTGAGTAAGAAGTTACTATAAGACAAAGACACAGCATTTCTCTCATGTGGCAAAAACTCAACAGCGGGCGCTCGCCACTAGGCAAAATACACAGGTTGGCTATGCTACACTCTTAAAGTAGCTGAAACGTGTTCCAAACATGTTCCAACGCCTTAAATTGCAAAAACTTCAATAGGTAAATATTTTAAAACGTGTATTCTTCCATATACAGATAAGGTGTCTGTTTGAATAAAATCAACTTTGTAGGTTACGGAGCTTGTCTGACACTAAGTACCGGCATTAAAAATGAAGACAAATTACTAAAGAGGGAGCCAGACATAAATATAGCCTAACTAGATGGGGGGGACAACACTTACTGACACTCTTGCTCCCACCGCCGCTGCCTTTAGCAGATTCTGCCAATCTGCCGTTACACTCCTGAAGTTGCCGGTAATCGGCTACACCAGCAGCGGTCGGCAACCTTTTCCATTTGGAGTGCCAAGTTATCAATCCATTTCTACTGATCTCCGTACCCGTTATGATTTTCATATGCGCATTGTCATGGAACAGTTGCATTTCATTTATAATAAATGCTTCATATCTCAAAACCAATGTCATGTGTTTAAATCAAAATGATCTAAAAAGTAACTTCTATTCCTATTGCCAAGAAGAAAAAAAAGCCTAAATACAGCCAACAAATAAAAACATTGCAGCCTTCAGGTTGAATTGGCTACACATGGCCTGTCTGCAAGGAACTTGAAACGTTGTATAACTTGGCCCAAAGCTCATGCTAGCAAACTTGCAACACTGTATAAAATATTCTGGGCCCTCAGTCTCCCAGGTGCCAGTGAGCTCAGGACAGACACAGCTGTAAGATATTTGCCCAAGGGATAAGAAGTAATCAGGTAGGCCTATTATCTTTTTTTTTCACGAAAGGGAGAGAGCTGGAACGATGTTTCAAACAGGCTACGTTGAGGAGCCATTGTAATTCTGAAATGGAAGTAAAAACAGATTGCTAGTTTGAGGCAAAGAAAAAAATTACTTTGAGAAGCTCCACAGTGATGGTGAGTTAAGACAATCAGAAATAGTATCAGATCCCCAAATGGGTACATTTACAGGCCTCCATTTGTGCACAGGTCAGGTAGCCTAGGACTACTTCTATGCGTGTTCTTACTCAAGACTGACAGGAGCTCTTCAAACAAAAGACAAGGAATAAATTGACAACTCGTAAATAGAATAAAATAGCTTCTCACAAGTGTAGCCTAGGTTGTGCGCTCTGCAAACAACGTGTCCACTCCTATGACAACGGTAACTAACAATATATTGAATGCCTTAACAGAAATTCCAGTAACCAAACAAACATTGTAGATTAGAAATTATGGGAATGAAATGGTAGGCTACATGTACTACTGGTGAGCCTCTGCAATGGATTAGTCCACTGAGACAGGAGTGAATCAGACAGGTGACTCGTGTGCCATACATTTTTTGCATACGTTTTCCACTGCTCGACAAAAAAATAAATAATCTTGGGTCGACTAACTGCCTGTTGACCAAACAATCGACTAAATGGGGTCAGCCCTACCTACCACTCAAGATATTATCAGTGTTGCGACAAATGGCTTGTGGCTATGAAGCGCCAGTTGCCCAGATTCAGGACTTGCAGTGCCCACTTCAAACATTCAGATGTGTATAAAAACAGTACAATACCTCTGGGATGCTAATCGAAGACACATAACCTGAAGTCAGATGCTGTACACTCCATCTTCGACTATTCGGGTTACAGTGTTGGAAACACTGATGGACCGGCAACCAATATGAGAAGGGTGCAAATCGGGGTGTTCCTGCATGTGGGCATTCTTCCATCTGCAGGAACCCCTCTTAACTTCTATTGGTCCATTTTTAAGCTAGGACAGGTGCGAGTTGGGGTACTCCAGTACAGTAGGTAGCGTTAATGCACTAACGGATGCCAGCCACCGATAAACCCCACAGATGAAGGGGGGGCAACAACGGTAGCTAGCCATGCAACGGTAAACAGTGTCCTACGTCCGCGCCTGTGGGGGACTGTTTTCCCGCAGTTCTGTTAACGACGGCGAGGGGAATCAATGGGATAGAATTGTGCCGGAGGGGATGACCAGGCCCAAATTTCAGACATTTGTATGGAAGAGGAGACGCCTTTACAGAAGTCGAAGAACCAGATGCCTGGCGAGACAGCGTCGGTGAGTGGATAGTCCACCGTTACCCTCCGTTCTACTGGCGAAAGTGAAATCACTGGATAATAAACTGGATGAGCTCCGTTCGAGACCCTCCTATCAACGGGATATTAAATACGAATATTCTGTTTCACAGAGTCGTGGCTGAACAAGGACATTCCGTTCACCGGCAAGACAGAACAGCATCCTCTGGTAAAGATCGGGGTGTGGTGGCTCTGTCAACAGCTGGTGCGATCTCTAATATTAGGGAAGTCTCTAGGTTTTGCTCGCTTAAGTTAGAGTGCCTCATGATATGCTGTAGACCACATGATTTATCAAGCGAGTTTATCAATATTCTTTGTAGTTGTCTACTTACCACCACAAACCGATGCTGGCACTAAGACCGCACTCAACGGGCTGTATAAGGCCTTAAGCAAACAAGAAAATGGTCAACCAGAGGCGGCACTGCTGAATGAGGTAAAATATAAATCCGTTTTATCAAATTCCTACTAGCATGTCACGTGCGCAAAAAATACTGTCCTGTCTCATCGCTGCAAATCCCGTACAGACTCAGGAGAGGCGAAGGTCGAGAGCCATGCGTCCTCCGAAACACAACCCAACCAAGACGCACTGCTTCTTGACACAATGCCCACTTAACCGGGAATCCAGCCACACCAATGTGTCAGAGAAAACAGTACACCTGGCAACCATGTCAGCGTGCAAGCGCCCGGCCCGCCACAGGGGTCACTAGAGCGCAATGGACAAGGACATCAATGCCGGCCAAACACTCCCCTAACCCGGCGACACTGGGCCAATTGTGCGCCGCCCTATGGGTCTCACGGTCGTGGCTGGCTGCGACAGAGCCTGGACTCGACCCAGGATCTCTAGTGACACAGCAGGCAACTGCAATGCAATGCCTTAGACCACTGCTCCACTTGGGAGCCAGCTTAATTTATAAGGGTATCGACGAGGTTGTCTCCAGTGACCGGACGCACATATCCCAACCAGAAGCCATGGATTACAGGCAACATCTGCACTGAGCTAAAGGTGAAAGCTGATGCTTTCAAGTAGCGGGACACTAATTCGGACGTTTTAAGAAATCCTGCAACACCCTCAGACAAACCATCAAACAGGCAAAGCGTCAATACAGCACTAATATCCAATCCTACTACACTGGCTCCGCCGCTTGTCGGATGTGGCAGGTCTTGCAAACTATCACGAATTACACAAGGGGAAACCCAGCCACGAGCTGCCCAGTGGCACGAGCCTACCAGATGAGCTAAATGCCTTCTATTCTCATTTCGATGCACGCAACACTGAACCATGAATGAGAGCACCAGCTGTTCCTGGATGACTGTGTGATCATTCTCCATAGCAGATGTAAGACCTTTAAAACAGGTTAACATTCACAAGGCCGAGGGCCAGACGGATTACCAGGATGCGTACTCAGAGCATGTACTGACCAGCTGGCAAGTGTCTTGACTGACACTTAACCTAGCCCCGACCCAGTCTGTAATACCCACATATTTCAAGCAGACCACCATAGTCTCTGTGCCCAAGAACAACAAGGTAACCTGCCTAAATGCCTACCGCCCCATAGCATTCACATCTGTAGCCATGAAATGCTTTCACCTTCATCCCAGAAACCATGGACCAATGGTCAATGACAATCTTTATTGCACTCCACCCTGCCCTTTCCCACCTGGACAAAAGGAACAACTGTGTGAGAATGCTGTTTATTGACAACAGCTCAGCATTCAACACCATAGTGCCCTCCAAGCTAATTACTAAGTTAACCCTATCACTGAACACCTCCCTCTGTAACTGGATCCTGGACTTCCTGACGGGCCACCCCCAGGTAGTGAGGGTAGGCAACAACACATCCGACATGCTGACCCCCTCATTTTATTAGAAATGTTTGCGCTGACTCTCTTGCACAGGGTTGATGTAAACTCACTGGACTCTAACCACACTACAATGACCCACCATAACACACATATTCCTTCACATACTCTGCTGCTACTTTATTATCTATGCATGGACACTTTACCCCTACATATTACCTCGACTAACCCTGTACATTGATTCTGTACTGTATATAGCCTCGTTATTGTGTTACTATTTTTTCCCTTTAGTTTATTCCGCCAATTGTACTTTACCACATTTTTATGCTTGGGGGGGTAGGAGATGCCCACATGGACTAACAACACGAACTGTTGGCTGCAGTTGCACACCAGAGGCCAATACAGCAACGAGCAACTCTGTTCGATGTGGGAAGAGAGCGTGAAGACGTGCTAGCCAGTTAGTGGAAACAGAGGTAAGGTCCACAGCCCACCTGTAGCTAGATTACAGAAAGATTATAGCTAAATAACTGATGCTGTTTTCATGCTCACATTCATTTCAAATCTAGTTATCAAACAGAAAGAGAAAGATTTGCTCTCTCATAGCAGCTAGCTCGCGGCAGTATTATTAGCTGGGTCGATGATCGTCACTGAAATTCTATAGCTCAGCTGTCCATATAACGTACACTATTCAACAACAGACTGCCACGGTGGAGGATGAATAACACTAACAAAGTATCTTGTTTACACTGAAAACTCCTGTTGCAATGTAGTAGGATTTCAAAGTCTAGATCAATCAGCCCAGAATTGATTTCACCACTGAACCTTCCAAATATGCCATTTAATTTCACCAAAATGCTTTGCCCTCAAGATTCATAATTCTCACCATGTAATTGTTTTGTACACTAGAAGCTACTAAGCCCCAGCTAGGCTATAGCCTACACTATTGCAGCTAACCCCACATTTCTTATCTTCCCTCTCAACTGCCTGAGGGGGCCCTCTACCTGACTGTGAGGCCACCCCCTCCGACCTTGCTTGGAGCCTGTCCTTTGTCATGCCCTTCTGCCACCTTATTTCAAATGTGTTCAGAAGTTATTCTGTACAATGACCATGTTTGATTGTTTTTCCTCCATTGATGTGATTATAACCCATTAGCTACCCCCCAAGTGGTGACCTAGGATAACCTCACCCTTGAGACCACACCTAAAAGCTGAATTATTTTCCATAACTTACACACCGATCAAGGATCTACGCTGAAACATGTGCTTTCTGTGGTCTACACATAATAAAGACATTTATACTTAAAAAAAAAAAAACAAGAATGGACCTTGGATTCCTCAAACCATCCAACACTCGTGTTGGCCTGTGCCATGTCACGTGCTTGTTTGACAAGACAATACTATCACGTGATAAGATTTCAGTGTTCCACAAATAAACAATGTTTACTTAGTTGTATTTTCTATCAGTTATCACAATACTCTAATCAACTCGAGTAGCAGGAGTAAATATACTCTAGTTTAAGGTAGGTTTCAACATGGCTATTTACCAAATTAAACACACTTTGCTGCTGACAGACGGTATTAGAGACATCTAAACTTTAAGGGGAAATATGGTGTGCTCCCTAAGAAATGTACAGGGGAAAATACAATAAACAGTGACATGGAACGCAACTTACTGTTCAATAACGCACACGAAAGGAACCACTCATTTAACAGTGAGGAGTGCCAATAACTTATGCCACGTTCAAAACAACTGGGGACTCTGAAATCGCCGACTTCCAAGCATTCAAAACAACTGGGAATTCCAGGGGGGAAGAAAATAAAAAATAAGCTCTGACTTGAAAAATTGTTTTGAACGGTCATCCAACTCAGAATTCTAAGTCGGAAACTCAGGCATCTTTCTGACCTGAAGAACACCGATGTCATGCCTTCACCTTATTCCCTCCCCCGAGTTCCCAGTTGCCTTCAAAGCACCATTAGTTCTTTACAATAACTATGAACTGGTTCTGGCACGCACCAGGAGCATGAGTAGAAGGTACTCACATGTGCACTGTGTGGGAGAGAGGTCATACATACAATGAGAACAGCTTGAGAGGCAGCCTTTCATACACATTCTATAGGGAACAAAGTGGTGGCGGTGGAATAAATTAAACCACATAAGACATTTATCATCGATAAATTCAAAAAGCAATTGTTATTCATTACTGTTTACTACAGTAAAGAAAATGCAATGTAGGCTGCAGGAGCACATCAAATGTTTCTTTCCATTTGGGCTCCCGAGTGGTGCAGCGATCTTGGAATGGATGTAAGGTAGCCTACTAATAATAGGCATTGAAAGTGGGTTGCATCGAAATCTGTAAAATGTCAAACGCACCTGTCAATACAGTAACCAGCAGTTACCTCTCTGACCAAGGCTCTTCTCCCCCGATCGCTCAGTTTGGCCGGGTGGCCGGCGCTAAGTCTTCGTGGATCCAAACTTCTTGCATTTAAGAATGATGGAGGCCACTGTGTTCTTGGGGATCTTCAATGCTGCAGAAATGTTTTGGTACCCTTCTCCAATTACGTGCCGACACAATCTTGTCTCAGAGCTCTACAGACAATTCCTTCGACCTCATGGCTTGATTTTTGCTCTGACATGCAATGTCAAAGGTGGAACCTTATATCGACAGGTGTGCACCTTTCCAAATCCTGTCCAAACAATCAAGTTATAGAAACATGTCAAGGACGATCAATGGAAACAGGATGCACCTGAGCTCAATTTCAAGTCTCATAGCAATGGGTCTGAATTCTTATGTAAATAAGGTATTTCTGATTAATTTTTAATTAATTTGCAAATTTCTAAAGACCTGTTTTTGCTTTGTTATTATGTGGTATTGTGTGTTGATTGATGAGGATGTGGAAAACGTGAATGGGTCTGAATACTTTCTGAATGCACTGTATGAGAACAAGATAAAGATGAGCTGAACCGCTAAAACAATAACACTATCTGGCCTAAAATGCACTCACTTCAAGTCATTCAAAACAACACTGTTGGCTACTTCGAAGCAACATTATAACTCAAGAAGATCTAAATATATATCACCAATAAAACCTGAAAATCACCATTCACGATTGACAGTGAGAAATGTGAATGGGACCACAAAAATGTGTTTTGTGAAGTAGGGATAAAAGTAACACGAGCAGAACGTGATCTGCACATACGCAGAAGCTTCGGGACTTTTAGTCATATGGGAAAAAGGTCCGGGAAAAGTCGGCCAACATAATATACTCTACATGACTAACATGGACCATCGTGGTGGATAAAGCCATCCAATTCGCACTATAAGGGAGAAATTGTAACCATGTTCTATGAAACAAAAACATTTGCAAACTATGCATGGATGTTGTTGATGTGCAATGTGAGCAAGTATTTCAGCTTGTCATGTACTAGTCTACTTTGAGAATGATTAGCTAGCTAACATTAAAACAGCTGGCTCGGTTACATGTTTCGTCACTTTATATCAAGTTCTGTATCACCTGTTAATTAACGGCCAATGTATATAGAGAGGGCTCTTTCGAGACTGGTTACTTGTCTGGGCTACTGGATAGATAAGTATCCACTATTGACTTAATTTGAACAATAGATAAGGGTGCTCTTAACATAAATCTGTGTTGGAAACGCAAAGCTAGTTATCTGGCTACAAGTAGCTTAGTCAACCGTTATGAACAAACCATTAGGCTACCTAGCGTATAGTACCAACTGACAGCTAACGCTAGCCTGTAGTTTGTTGTGCCAGTTAACGCGTTAGCTAGTTCAAAAAAACATTACCTATCGCTAAATCGTTTGCTTGTTAACATGTACAAACAGTGTGTAACTAACGTTAGCATAGCTACCGTAGCTAGATAGCTTACTAGCGAAACTAGATCGAATCACCTTTTTAAACTAGCTAGTAACTAGTCACCTAAAACTTATTAGACGCTCGCTAGCTATCTGCTCTAGTTACTGGTTACAAGTTAGCTAGCATGTCTTAGCACACGTAGTTAAGGTTGTTTGTGTCGCTTATGCTTTCTTTATATTGAGCTAACTAGCTAGTTACGGTACCTCGATGTCATTAACTAACTAACATAACTAACACAGACAGCTGCCGAGTTAAGAAAGCTAAATAAGGTTAGCTAACTAACGCGAATGTCGTGATTTTTGGCGTTGGTTAACAAGTTAACTAGTTTGCTAACTGATATGTCAGCCGTTTAGCCAACAATAGCTACTGAAGGCTGGCTAGCTAACTTGCTTTTTCAAACTAACGTGCAGAAATGCCCACACTAGCTACAACATTGGACTGCAATGCGTGTCTTTTAATCATCCAGGACAATATTTTTCATAAAATACATAAAACTTACTGGACAGCTTTAAATTCGAGCATCCAGACGAACTGCTCCCCGAGGCCTGCGGGACCCCGGTCTTTCCTGTGCTGCTCCCCACGGCAGCGGCTGATCCAGTGGATGCTGCAGTGGCTCCGGGAACACCTTGTGGCTCAGCAAACGAGCTAGTTCTGGGCCGCCCGCTGCCGCTCATATCTCTGTGCAAGGGTAGCGGGCGGGGGGCTAGGGATTCACTATTTATAGCCAAGTGAGTTTAAATGTTGCCTGTTTTGACTGCAAATGCAATAATCATTGAAAGACAGACAGAATTGACACCGTTCAGATGAGTCGTCCCTTGCACTGCCTGTCTGAGCTCGCAGATCGTATAAAATTGACAGATTACATTTCCTCCTGGGAAATGAAGTTCGACGTGGCTGCTGCTTCCCGTGTCTTTGAAAATACCTATAGAACTACACTACTAAAATAACGTTGCGTTTCACCAGAGGTGGCGCTCCGTCTGGGATTTCTACCGTGACTGTAATAATGTGTAAACAAAAGGGAGAACAGACATGAAAACTACAAATCCAATAATGTTTTAGATTAGAAGAGAGAAAGAGTAAGAATTCCACATGAAGATAATGGCGAGTGCAATCTGGAATCCTTGGGACGTCCGCACCCTAAACCCTGACCCAAACCCATAACCTAAATTTAACCATTTTACAGGTATCTGAATGGTCTGGTACACCAACTGTAGTTTTGGATTAACGATGGTGAGATTATGAGTTCATATCGCCACCTGCCTTGGCAGGAAGGATTTTAACGTTGTAATTGCTGTTAATTCCAGGTAATCCCAATTTAAAATGACTGATGGCACAGGTGTGAGATGTCTACTTGTGTATGGAAAATCAATTAACAAAGGGAATCTCAAAATACTGGTGATTTCACTTTGTGGAAGCAACCATAGTCGACTGTGTTGGGGAGTCACTGGTTGACGTTCACTGAATTCAGATTCTCTTCTAGTCATCCTTTCAATTATCAGTATGGGCTCACACCTTTAGGCAAAACATGGGGGTGTCTACATCCACATAGCATAAAGTAGTTCTTTGTTATTACAGACCTTACAGGGGTAATTCCGTTGGAATCTTGGGTCAGTTGTACAGAGACGGATTCCATTATACCAGCACTCTCACATTCACTAATCTGACTCAGAACAAAGACAAAGGATATTGTGTTAGGTCTTTAATATTTTCAATATTTAGGTTTTTTTGTGTTTTGTTTAGAAATATTGCACATGGTCAACATGCCTGTTTATGAGCTAACACTCATCTCTCTCATTCTAAAATTCCTTCTCCAAAGTATGGACAGTTTATTTTAAGCACAATCATACAGTGTACACGCATACATGTGTGTGTATGTATGTCTGTGTGTTTGCGTGCGCACATGCATGTTCATGGAATCATTTCAGGCCTCACCTTTGCAAGATTCAACAAATCTTTGATAAATTCTATGTCTTTGATCTTGGACTATCTGATTAATATAACAAATCAAGATGTCATATAATAGTCCTTGTGACTGTAAAAATACTGCCTCTAGAATATGTGAAGAACATATGATTGATAATGTCTTATTGTATGGTATGTGAAGGAATCCGGGTGTGGCTGATTCCATACATGCATGTGCGCAAACACACACATCATCTATATGCACATATGGAAATATATATAGTTTTTCACACATCCAACTGTATACAGAGAAATAAAGGTATATCCATAACTACCCCAACTCTTCCCAAAACAAGTGAAGAGGCAAAAAGTGCTATTTGAATTTCTTTGACTTTAGTTAGTTAGCTACGCTCTATCTCTTCAAATATAGTAATCTCAGATCATTCTTCTTATGTCATTGTTATTAGAATGGGTCTTCTGACTGTACTGTAAATATCTATGGCACCGACCCATATAACCCACCCATTCCAAATATTGTATTGCACCATTTAATAAGGAAAAAATAAAGTGGCAGAGAGGGAAGAGAGAGGGCTCCAGAGAATGCCCTACAGGGCTGGTCTAGGATCTGCTTTCCCTGAACTAAACCCTAACCAGAGCCATCCTGAGCTACATAACATAACTGACCCTGGACCAGTGCTTAAGGGCACTTTCTAACAACACTTGGATAGAGGGGCAGGGAGAGGAAGCAAGGGGGGAAGGAAAGGGACTAGAAATGGAAGAGGGGGGATTGATAACAACAAGGTTATTTCTATGAAACAATCTCTAAAAACAATACTTTCCTGATTTAAGTTGCAGTCACAAGACCACACATTGTGCAAACACCTGATTTCAACATTTAAAAACAAACTGCCTGCCCCCTCCTCTATGTGTCTACTGAGAAGTCATGGGAGAGGGGAAATGGCCCAAAGTAAAATTTAGAAGAGGGCTCGCGTGGGCTGTATCAAAACCCCTTTTATATAAGTTTTGCTGGAGAAACACCAATAAGAGCCACGAGAGAAAACAGGCCACATAAAACGTGTTATTTCCACTGCAACAATAAAAGATAAAACAACATATCCACTGTGTGACTACTAGAAGTTGATTCAATATCTACTTTTGCTTGTGAACTGTCACTTGGGAGCCAAGTGAGCCATGTCACATCATCTGCTTCCGGTGTCCTTGGTGGAATCCGCAGCCTCCACTTGAGTTGACCAATGAATGGACCATCGTCTCGTTCAGCCTTTCTCTGTGCTCTGTTACAGCCAACCATTGTTGAATTTGTTGCTTTGTCACACATCACCCTTCAATCTTTACATATTTCATATCTCATAATAATGTCCACAAGGGGGGGAAACCCCAATATACAACATCCTCTCCAGCCAATAGGAACTTAACCTGTCTGTGACAGTGATAACTGATTGGGCCAGGGATTGGGTCAATTGTCACACTGAGTCCCGCCTCCCTTTATCGGGAGCCAATGGCATCCATGCTTGACTTACTTTCTTCAATCGCTAAAAACTGTGCAGGCCAATGGCTTGGTCAGGCGAATGTTGAGTAGACTGATAGACTGTGTGTGTGAGTCCATTTCAGTGCTGTCTTGTTGTTGCAGCATAGATGGGAATTTCAGTGGAGGTTACATTTGGATACATCCCAACCACTGTGCTGAGGAGTGGAGGGAGGGAAGTCAAGTCAATGGCAAACTGCATCCGCACAAATTGTTACAACGTGCCGTTGTGTATGGTCATCTTTTGTGTGACAGTGCTTGTGACTGCCACCCAAAAGTAAAGGTCTGCGTTGGTGGGGTGTGCGTGTATGTGCGAGAGAGACAGAAATAATTGTGTGTACCACAGAATGTTCTGTATCAAACTACAAATGTGCTGAGAGTACGGCCAGTACAGAACTGTGCCGACGAGATACTGAAGCCCTGTTACTACATGTACAAGGACATGCAGTGCGTCACAACAACACTCTCTCTCTCTTTTGTCACTTTCTCTCCATCTACTCCATTCTCTTGTTTTTCTCCTTCTTTCCATCCCTCTTTCTTTCCATTCTTACAATTTACCCAAACTCCTAGGCTCCTCGGGACTCCTCCCTCTTTCTCCGGGCTCTGTCCCTGTACCATCTCGAGTGTTAGTATTTGAGGAGCCGTTGGCGGCGGAGGTGGAGTCTGTTGACCCCGGGACCCCTGTTGTTGACCCGCCGGGCTCAGAGATTCCAGGGGTTCCAGGTGTGGCTGTCTGCATGATCTTCTGCCTCACTTCCCTGATCTTCAGCTGCAGACACCCCTTAGAGGGAAAGGTGTCTGAATAGCGCGCCTGGAAGGCTGCAGTGGCCTGGGCTAGAGGAGGAGAGGAGGGAAAGCAGATGAGCCCTCTGAAGGAAAGAATTGCAGTACAGCATTTGCGTTGTTGTATCAGAGACTAGTTGGTTGTAATCTGGTCTTGCTCAACCGCAAAGCCAGTATACAAAGTGACCAATGAGAGTAAGCAATTCTGCTACATCAGTCAATGGGAGAAGCAGATGGTGCCGGGTGGCTACCTGAAGGGAAGAACCCGTGTTCCTGGAAGAGCTGCATGACAAGAGCCCTGCGCTGGTCCAGAGTCCTCCGGAGAGAGGAGTACGGCACTCTGTCAATCTCCCCCAAGACATCCTCAGACTCAGCAACTAGAGAGGGATACATGAGATGTGAGAGAGATGAGAAGAGAGGGGAAAAGATGGTGATTGAGAGAAGTGAGGGATGAGAGAGAGATGAGAGGAGTGAGTAACATGAAGAGGGAGTGAGAGGAGAGAAGGTTGATTGAGAGAAGTGAGAGAATGGAAGAATGGAGAAAAGAGGTAACAAAAAATTTGAAAATAATGTTTGAGAAAAGAATGCAAGGAGGAAGGGAGTAACTAAGGAAAAAGCTATTGGGGTCTACCAAAAGTAGTGCACTATGTAGGGAATAGGGTGCCATTTAGGACACAAGCCATAACCTATGACAAACTGTCGTATACTCCACACTATTTACCAGCTCTGTCAAAGGTGAAGATGTCCCCCTCACACTTGACGTCGCTCTTGGGTGTGTTGGGCTCCGAGCTGCAGCTGGAGAGACGGCTCCGAGCTGCAGTCTTCCTCCTGGGAGAGCTGGGGTCCTCTGCAGACGAGTCCAGGTCTGAAGGGGAGGAGGAAGAGAAGTAGAGGAGGAAGGGGAGAGGAAGAGAAGAGGAGGTGGAACAGAAGAGGATTGGAGAAGAGGATGAAGATAAGGGGAGGAGGAAGAGAAGAGGAAGAGAGGAGGAGGAGGAAGAGAAGATAGGAAGAAAAGGGGAGAGGAAGAGAAGGAAGAAAAGGGGAGAGGAAGAGAAGAGGAGAGGAAGAGAAGAAGAGGAGGAAGAGAAGAGGATTGGAGAAGAGGAGGAAGAGGAGGAGGAAGAAGAGATGAAGAGAAGAGGATTGGAGAAGAGGAGGAGGAAGAAAAGGGGAGAGGAAGAGAAGAGGAGGAGGAACAAAAGAGGAGAGGAAGAGAAGGGAGAAAAGGGGAGAGGAAGAGAAGGAAGAAAAGGGGAGAGGAAGAGAAGAGGAGAGGAAGAGAAGAGGAAGAGGATTGGAGAAGAGGAGGAAGAGGAGGAGGAAGAGAAGAGGATTGGAGAAGAGGAGGAAGAAAAGGGGAGAGGAAGAGAAGAGGAGGAGGAACAAAAGAGGAGAGGAAGAGAAGATGAGGAGGAAGAGAAGAGAAGAGGAGGAGGAACAAAAGAGGAGAGGAAGAGAAGGGAGAAAAGGGGAGAGGAAGAGAAGGAAGAAAAGGGGAGAGGAAGAGAAGGAAGGAAAGGGGAGAGGAAGAGAAGAGGAAGAGAAGAGGAGGAGGAACAAAAGAGGAGAGGAAGAGAAGAGGAGGAGGAACAAAAGAGGAGAGGAAGAGAAGGGAGAAAAGGGGAGAGGAAGAGAAGGGAGAAAAGGGGAGAGGAAGAGAAGGAAGGAAAGGGGAGAGGAAGAGAAGAGGAGAGGAAGAGGAAGAGAAGAGGAGGAGGAACAAAAGAGGAGAGGAAGAGAAGAGGAGGAGGAACAAAAGAGGAGAGGAAGAGAAGGGAGAAAAGGGGAGAGGAAGAGAAGAGGAGAGGAAGAGGAAGAGAAGAGGAGGAGAAGGAAGAAAAGGGGAGAGGAAGAGAAGGAAGAAAAGGGGAGAGGAGGAGAAGGAAGAAAAGGGGAGAGGAAGAGGAGAGGAGGATGAAGAGGAGAGGAAGAGAAGGGAGAAAAGGGGAGAGGAAGAGAAGGAAGAAAAGGGGAGCAGAAGAGAAGGAAGAAAAGGGGAGAGGAGGAGGAGGAAGAGAAGAGGATTGGAGAAGAGGAGGAAGAAAAGGGGAGAGGAAGAGAAGAGGAGGAGGAACAAAAGAGGAGAGGAAGAGAAGATGAGGAGGAAGAGGGGAGGAAGAGAAGAGGAGGAGGAACAAAAGAGGAGAGGAAGAGAAGGGGAGGAAGAGGAGAGGAAGAAAAGGGGAGAGGAAGAGAAGGGGAGGAGGAACAAAAGAGGAGAGGAAGAGAAGGGAGGAAGAGGAGAGGAAGAGAAGGGGAGGAAGAAGAGAGGAAGAGAAGAGGATGATACAGAAGAAGGGGAGGAGGAGGAAGACAGAGAAAGAGGAGAGGAGGAAGAAGATACAGAGGAAAAGGAGGTGGTGGTGAGTGAGTGAAGAAAGAGGAGGCAGATATAGAATGAAGAGAAGGCGTTAATAATATTATAATGTACTTCTGGTCTTGACGGAGGAAAGAAATCCGTTCAAATTCATTTTAGTGGCTGTGCTAGATTCTTAATACATTTTCTTTTGAATATGTATCTCTCCCTAGTCATGCTTGTTTCAAGATATGGCTTAAACTTAAACCTCCAAGCCCAAATCTTGAGACTGACCAAGACAGCAGGGAAGATTATTGGTATGACACTTCCCTCCTCTCTCCAGGACATTTTCCAGGAGACCATCATCAGACAGGCCAGAAAGGTCATATCGGATCCCACACATGCACTGAACAGAGTTCCAGCTGTTGCCATCTACGAGGCGTTATATGGTGCCTATATGCAGGATAAACAGATATACTGTACATATTCACTTGTCCCCGAGGCAGACGTGGGAGATGGCAATGACGGACTGGACTTGGCCTGTAGGCCTTAAAGGGATATTGGCGATGAGGCCCTGTATCTACCTCGCCAGAGTCAGATGAACTGACCATTTTTATGCCTCTTGTGTCCAGTATGAAGGAAGTTGGAGGTAGTTTCGCGAGCCAATGCTAACTGGCGTTAGCGCAATGACTGGTCGTCTATGGGTATCTGTGACTAGGTGGAACTGCCACCTAGTCACAGCCTTGCCTGACAGGAGCTTATTAACTTTTTGTGTGGGTGGGGAGGGTGGTGTATGACGGGGTGTTATTCTCAATTGATTCTATGTATTTCTGTATGAATGTGGAAGAGGCTGCACTCTCTATTGTCCAAGTCAAATTTCCACTTGGGGACAATAAAGTATATCGTATCAATAATGTTAGAGATTCAATTTGTATAGAGGACATGCTAAATTTGTAAACACAGATGTAATTTTTACTGCTATCTCTCTGTCTCTCTCTCACCTGTGGAGTTCCTCCTCTTCTTCCGGTAGCTGCCCAGTATGGCTCGGGGGGAAGTGGCCAGACTCTGGAGGGTGGGAGAGGGCAGCACCTCTTCTGGTCTGAACTCTGGCAGCTCGGCAAAGCGCTCCTCGAAATAGGACCCCGACAGGACCCTGGTACAGTTGAAATATAGTTAGATTTCATGAGACCCATTTTGGGATCGAACCGTACCCGACTCCACGAGGGAGCTAAAAAGGGCTTAGCCCCCTCACTTCAAAGGTGTGCCTCCTCAGTTTTTCTGAAAGGTATCAGCACAATGGACAGAGCGCGCCGCGGTGTGTGTAGGGGGGCTATGTAAAGCCACTGAGGTTTCCATAAAAAGCGTGGAAAAAACGCTTCTCATCTCTGGTAGGCTAAGTGAATAAAGTGATATGCCTGTAATATTTGATTTAGATTTATAAAAGACGGGGTCAAGTTTACCGGTCCGGTGCCATATTAAATGCTGAAATGTCTCCTGGCTTCTCTGCTGTTCCTATGGGGGGGGGGGTCACATGTCCATTAGTTTGGGTAGTGTGTGCCTTTAATGTGGGTGGATAGAAATACTGAACGGTAATGATTTCAGTTGCAGGGAGAATGACCACTGTTACGTCCTGACAATGTTTATGAGGTTACTGCTTATGAATGAGGAAGGTGTCTCCAGCATCATCAAATATGTTGAGACCAGAATATGGAGAGGGGTGTGTGGCGAAGAGGTGCTACAGCCACGTCCCTCTCCACTATTGCACACTGACTTGCGCCAATTCTGCCGCACTATTTGTTTTATTGTGTCAACTGTTTGTCAATGTTTAGCAATGCCCTGTGAAAAATACACAAGAGTGTACAACATTTTAGGAAGACCATCCTGATATTGAGCTGCACCACTCCTTCTGCCCTCAGGACAGCCTCAATTCGTCAGGGCATGGACTCTACAAGGTGTCAAAAGCGTTCCACAGGGATGCTGGCCCGTGTTGACTCCAATGCTTCCTACAGTTGTGTCAAGTTGGCTGGATGTCCTTAGGGTGGTGGACCATTGATACACACGTGAGACAGTTGAGAGTGAAAAACCCAGTAGGGTTGCGCCAGGCACCTACTACCATACCCCGTTCAAAGGCACTTAAATACCCTGTTCAAAGGCACTTAAATACCCCGTTCAAAGGCACTTAAATACCCCGTTCAAAGGCACTTAAATACCCCATTCAAAGGCACTTAAATACCCCGTTCAAAGGCACTTAAATACCCCATTCAAAGGCACATAAATACCCCATTCAAAGGCACTTAAATACCCCGTTCAAAGGCACTTAAATAACCCGTTCAATGGCACTTAAATACCCCGTTCAAAGGCACTTAAATACCCCATTCAAAGGCACTTAAATACCCCATTCAAAGGCACTTAAATACCCCGCTCAAAGGCGCTTAAATACCCCGTTCAAAGGCACTTATAAATACCCCGCTCAAAGGCACTTAAATACCCCACTCAAAGGCACTTAAATACCACGTTCAAAGGCTCTTAAATACCCTGCTCAAAGGCACTTAAATAGCCCGTTCAAAGGCACTTTTTTTCTTGCCCGTTCACCCTCTGAATGGCACACATACACAATCCATGTCTCAATTGTCTCAAGGCTTAAAAATATTTCTTCAACCTGTCTCCTCCCCTTCATCTACACTGATTCACGTGGATAACAAGTGACATCAATAAGGGATCATAGCTGTCACCTGGTGTATGTCACAGAAAGAGCAGGTGTTCTTAATGTTTTGTACACTCAGTGTATATTTATCAGTGAAGTTATTATTAATGTCTACATATTCCCCCATTAATTTAGAATGTTTGGTCACGGAAATGCTGATAATTCATTCAATATAATATATATTCATACCATTCTCATTCTCCAAAATGAAACGTTGTTTGGAGAGCTCACAAACTACACAACACTTGTGATAAAGAACTTTTGATTTATTTAATTGCATTTACCAGTTTACTGTCAATTTCTTCATTGTCTTTGTTTTGGAGAGTATGAGTCCGGTTTCTCCGTCATGTTTAATGTTGTGTGAACGTGCGCGCTTTAGCGTGCATACAGCGCATTCTGAAAGTATTCAGACTCTTGACCTTTTCCACATTTAGTTACGTTACAGCCGTATTCTAAAAATGGATTAAATGACGTTCTGTCCTCATCAATCTACACACAATAGCCCCATAATGATGAAGCTAAAATAGGTTTCTAGTAATGTTTGCAAATGTATTTAACATTTTTAAACAGATATACCGCATTTACATAAGTATTCAGACCCTTTGCAATGAGACTTGAAATTGAGCTCAGGTGCATCCTGTTTCCATTGATCATCCTTGAGATGTTTCTATAACTTGACCTGTGGTGGACATACCTGGCCTGTGGTGGACATACCTGGCCTGTGGTGGACATACCTGGCCTGTGGTGGACATACCTGGCCTGTGGAGGACATACCTGGCCTGTGGTGGACATACCTGGCCTGTGGTGGACATACCTGGCCTGTGGTGGACATACCTGGCCTGTGGTGGACATACCTGGCCTGTGGTGGACATACCTGGCCTGTGGTGGACATACCTGGCCTGTGGAGGACATACCTGGCCTGCGTGCCTGAGAATAGGACTGGCCAAATGTATTTAAGTGGCCATATGGGGATATTCTAGTTAGTACACGTTATGGTAACTCAAGGGGAGGTTGTATTTGAGCCTGGTAGACCCCACCAATGCTTTATTGGTTAAGACAGGCTTTGCCTGATGAGATAATTTTTTGTATATATATTATATATTTGTATATATATTATATATTTATATATATATCCGCGCTGTGTAGATAAATCCAACACTCATTTGCACCTCTACCTGCCTGCCTCCAGGATATTTGCCCTTACGACTGCTAGAAAGCCCCTATTTTACGCTGATACAGCGCAGCAGAGAGAGGGTCGATTTCCAACCTGTCACTTCAAAAGCACTCAATGATCTCGGAGCCTCTGCATGTGAACGTTATGTTTATTCTGGTGTAGTGTGATATTAGCAGAATTCAATACAATTCCAATGCAAGAACCCCCCCCCCAGAAATGTAGCCCTCTCGCCGATTACAACTGCCCCCTTAGTCACTTTATCCTGGCGCCGGGTCTGGATCGAACCCTCAACGTTACTGATGTAAGCAACAAGCTCCAACCAACTGATTCCCTGGCTACATAATCTTCTCCAATTGGTCATAACTGTCAACTGTTAATACACGTTTACTGTCAACTATGGTAACGTTTTCATTTCCTCCCATTACTCCCTCCCCCAATCCCTGCCACTCACTTGTCAATGGAGTCGGAGGGCTTTCTGAGTGGCGGAGGGCGGAATTTGGTCTTCTTGGCTGAGGGGGGCGCGTCCCTGTCAGTCTGTGGGGCAGGCGGAGGAGTGTCCTGTCCTGTGGGAGGGTGGGTAGGTTCCCTTGGTCCAGCCTGGAGAGAGAGAGAGAGAGAGAGAGAGAGAAGAAAAAAATTATAATAATAAGGAAGGATCAGTAACCATACCAGCAGCCTCGTCCTTGATAAGTGTTTGCGATAATTGTTTGCATCGCAATAATCGTTTGCAGGACGACTAACAAATTAATTGCATTGCTTTTGTAATATCTATAGTCGTCTCTTACCCCTTTGCTGTGGCCCTCGTTGCCACTGTCCCCTTTGTTGTGGCCCTCATGGGGCCAATCATCTGTCTCCCTGGACCTCTCTGGTTCAGGTGTCCCACATTCCATCTTTATCCACCTCTCCCTCTCTCCATCCACGTCTGTCTGTTTCTCTTTGGCATAATCTCTGGCATCGTCCGTGTTCTCTTCTTTCACGTGGCTGGCTCGACCACCATTTTCTTCACTCCCTGCAGGAAAAGACACGACAGTGGCTCATGATTCCTAGTAAAAATACACTACACTAAAAGCTAGTTGAACATCTCATTCCAAAATAATGAGCAGTAATATGGAGTTGGTTCCTGCTTTGCTGCTTTAACAGCCTCCACTCTTCTGGGAAGACTTTCCACTAGATGTTGGAACATTGCTGTGGGGACTTTCTTTCATTCAGCCACAAGAGCATTAGTGTGGTCGGGCACTGATGTTGGGCAATTAGGCCTGGCTCGCAGTGGGCGTCCCAATTCATTCCAAATGTGTTCGATGGGGTTGAGGTCAGGGCTCTGTGCAGGCCAGTCAAGTTCTTCCACACTGATCTCAACAAACCATTTCTGTGTGGATCTTGCTTTCTACACGGTGAATTATCATGCTGAAACAGGAAAGGGCCTTTCCCAAACAGTTGCCACAAAATTGGAAGCACAGAATAGTCTAGAATGTCAATTGTATACTGTAGTATTAAGATCTCCCTTCACTGGAACTAAGGAGCCTGAAACATGAAAAACAGCCCCAGACCATTATTCCTCTTCCGCCAAAATGTACAGTTTGCACTGTGCATTGGGGCAAGTAGCGTTCTCCTGACATCCGCCAAACCAAGATTCGTCTGTCGGACTGCCTGATGGTGAAGGGTGATTCATCACTCCAGAGAACGCATCTCCACTGCTCCAGAGTCCAATGGCAGCGAGCTTTACACCACTCAAGCTGACGCATAGCATTGCGCATGGTGATCTTATGCTTGTGTGCGGCTGCTCAACCATGGAAACCCACTTCATGAAGGTCTCGACAAACAGTTCTTGTGCTTACGTTGCTTCAAGAGGCAGTTTGGAACTCAGTAGTGAGTGTTGCAACCGAGGACAGACAATTTTTATGTGCAACGCATTCTGTGGGCTTGTGTGGCCTATCACTTTGCGGTTGAACCGTTGTTGCTCCTAGACATTTCCACTTCACAATAACAGCACTTACAGATGACAGGGCAGAAATTTGAAATGGCCAAATCCACTATTTTGAAGGGGTGTCCACATACTTTTGTATATATAGTCTATATAGTAGCATAGCTAGTTACAAAAGAGGCAACTATAGCAGAAGAGGCCATAAGCAGAGAAGTGAGGAGAGGAGAGATGGAGGTAAGAGAGGAGGAGGGGAAAGGGTACAGAGTGAGAGTGAGGGCAGGCGGACTACAGTTTTGACGTACCTGTTGGTGTGTTGCTGCTGGACGTACCCATTGAGTTAGCACCGGGTTTGCTATGTGCCTCGACATCCTCTGTCATCTTTTCTTTCTTTATGCTCTCTTTCTTTATCTGTATCTTGGTCTTCCTTTGGGCCTGGCCCTCCACCTGTGGCTTGTGCTCCATCTCTGCAGTCAGGTGTGGCATTCCCTCTTCATGTGACAGGGTTACGTCCTTTGAACTCTGGACGCCGACAGCTGAGCGTGATGATTGGCCGGACACTTCTTGAGCCAAATTGGGGGGCACAGAGGTCATGGAAACCCCATCTGGCACCAGGGTGATGTTCTGGTCCGGGTAAATGGCGGTGAGGAGTTGACGTCCAGTCCCCGGGGCTCCAGTGGAAAGTGCTGGGGTGAGCCAGGGTGGTTGGCCCGCTACGAGAGGGTGCACAAGGGCTTGGCCAGCCGGCGCGATGGCGGTAAAGCCCAGGGTAGTCAGGGACGATGGCAGGTAGGCGGGGCCTGAAGAGGGAGGGGCCTGGACTGTTGCCGTGGAGACCCCTCCGGTGCCTGATTGGACATAAGTGATCCTAGAGTAAAGGAGAGCCAAAAAGCAGGAGGGTCAGCTATGTACACATTGTTCTGATGAAGGTCAATTGACAAAGGCACAGACACAATAAACTAAAAGTCTGCAGAGGTTCTCTTGTCATTAAAACCACGTGAAAGTAATAGTGGGACATATACACTGAACAAAAATAAAACGCAACATGCAACAATTTCAAAGATTTGACTGAGTTACAGTTAATTTGAAGAAATCAGTCAATTGAAGTAAATTCATTAATCTATGGATTTCACATGACTGGGAATACAGATATGCATCTGTTGGTCACGAATACCTTAAAAAAAAGGTAGGGGCGTGGATCAGAAAACCAGTCAGTATCTGGTGTGACCACCATTTGCCTCATGCTGTGCAACACATCTCCATTGCATAGAGTTGATCATGCTGTTGACTGTGGCCTGTGGAATGTTGTGCCACTCCTCTTTAATGGCTGTGAGAAGTTGCTGGATACTGGAGGGAACTGGAACACGCTGTGTTTTACGTGGATCCAGAGCAATGGGTGAGCTGTCTTCTCAGTATGCAGGCCATGGAAGAATTGGGACATTTTCAGCTTCTAGGAATTGTGCCCAGATCCTTGCGAAATGGGACCGTGCATTATCATGCTGAAATATGAGGTGATGGCGGTGGATGAATGGCACAACAATGGGCCTCAGGATCTCATCACTGTATCGCTGTGCATTCAAATTGCCATCTATAAAATGAAATTTTGTTCGTTGTCCGTAGCTTATGCCTGTCCATAACAAAACCCCAATGCTACCATGGGGAACTCTGTTCACAATGTTGACATCAGCAAACCACTCACCCACACGACGCCAGTCGGACATACTGCTAAATTCTCTAAAACGACGTTGGAGTCGGGTTATGGTAGAAAAAGGAATATTAAAATCTATGGAAACAGCTCTGGTGAACATTCCTGAAGTCAGCATGCCTTCTGCACGCTCCCTCAAAACTTGAGACATCTGTGGCATTGTGTTGTATGACAAAACTGCACATTTTAGAGTGGCCTTTTATTGTCCCCGGCACAAGGTGCACCTGCGTAATGATCATGCTGTTTAATCAGCTTCTTGATTTGCCACACCTGTCAGCTGGATCGATTTTCTTGGCAAAGGAGAAATGCTCACTAACAGGGATGTTAACAAATTTGTGCACAAAATGTGAGAAAAATAAGCTTTTTGTGCATATGGAAAATGTATTGAATATTTTATTTCAGCTCATGAAACATGGGACCAACACTTTACATGTTGCACTTATGTATATTTTTGTTCAGTATAATATACTGCATAATCAGACGTTTCTCGTAGGTTAAAGTGAGTACCTTGTTGGAGGCGAGGTTAGCAACACGGTCTGAGCGGGTGTGATGCCCGAAGTCATCACAGTGGCTGTTGCCATGGATACAGGGAAGGGACTCCCAGAAAGCACTGCTCCAGCAGAGTGGACATTTGTCTGGACCATCGGCATGGGGGCGATCTGGATAATCTGTGCAGGGTAACACACACATCAACAGGTCAGCCAAGAGGCTAGTGGTCCCCATGCATCAGCTGCTTGGAGCATGGGTTGTGTGTCATTATTCCCCCAGTAACAACACATTTATTCGGAGAGTTGCTGTTATATTGCATGTAATGCTTGTGTGTAATAATCGCTACCTTGCTTCCTGGTAGAGCACCATTTTGCACAGGAAGGGGAGGAGCCACCAGGCAGCTGGGCTGAGGAGGAGTAGAGCCAGTTCTCACTGTTGCCATGGGAACCAACATCTTGCTCTGCAAGACTGGAGACTGGGCTTGGACTGGTGAGAGAGAGAGGGAGAGAGAGAGAGAGAGCAAGAGAGGGAGATGTTGGTTTAGGTAACACTGTGTTGACATGATAACCAATGACAACCATAAGGTGATGAATCTCTCACTGACAGGTAACATTAAAGTGCTAGACTAAACAGAGGGTTACACTTATTTGGGGCTTGAAGGAGCATTCAACTAACTTCCCCCCCAAAAATAAAACTTAGACTTGTGAATTTTGGATGGTCGTAAACATATCCCCTTGTATATAACAAAGTATCCTCCCCTTTTCGATAGGTCCTCCCCTTTTCCATCCCTGTCGACCAATCTCTCCTCTCTCTCACCTCTTTCTCCAGGGCTGACCCCTCCCACTGTGGCATATCTTATTTCCACTCCTGCCCCCGAATGTATTCCATTGGCCAGGGAGTCATGTGTGGGCGGAGTGGAGGGCAGCGTGCGGACGCCGGTTGGCTGCTGGGTTAGCTGGGGGGAGGGGGTCTTGGGGTTGGCGCTGACAGATGACAGGGTGGGCAGGATATACTGCCCCTGGGTGAGGCCAGGGTTGGCACCGCCAGGGGGGGTGAGAGAACCGGCAGGAAGGAACTGGGGCTGCAGCAGGGGGAGGGGGAAAGGTAGGGTGCTGTGGGTGGAGCTTAAGAGAGGCTGAGGCGGGGCTATAAGCTGTATAGACTGGTTGGGGAAAGCACCTCCCAGCACTAGACTGGTGACTTGCAGCCCCCCCGGCCCCACACTCACGAGATTTGAAGAGGACGAGGACAAGTACCCACCCCCTGCTGTGAAAGGCCCGCCTCCTGCTCCCGGTCCTCCAATCAGAAGCATGGCTTTCTTCTCCCCAGGCAGGGCACTGAGGGCAATGGAGCCTTCCATTGGCTTGCTGGCGATGGGGATGGGCATGCTGGTGATGGGGCATACCATGTTGGTCACCACGGTGGGGGCCATCCGGACTGCACCGAGCACCTGGGTGAGTCCATAACCCAGAGCAGGGGTCGAGGTGATGGGCGCCGATCCAGGGATGGAATTAGAAGGAACGTGCCCCCCTCCACCCCTTCCTCTTTTGGATTCTCCACTTCCCTCTTCTCCTCCCTCCATCCCTCGTTTTCTCTTCCTCTCAGAGCTCTCTCCGGCGCTCCCCCTTGTGTCCCCCTTGGTAGATTCGGAGTGGGAGTCAGCGTGGGAGGTGTTGGTGGAGGAGGGGAGAGAGGAACAGACCACTGGCTGGAAGGCTTGCTGGAGGGGGAGAGATCAAAGAGAAATGTTAACTAAGGTTCCTCCTGAATTAACTCTCTTAGTGCACCAATGTAGAATTTAAACTGGATCAGACTCACACCACCTTAGCACGGGTGAGAAGAAACAGTAGGAATCGAATCTACTAGATATCTGTTCAGTAGGACAATGCTACTTCATTTGGCAACTCCATTACCCATGAAATCTAAATTGTACCTAGTTAATAGCACCTACAGTCCAAAAGGCTAAAGAGGCTATATGGCTAAACGTGTAGAGTACCTGTCTATCCGGCTCATCCTCGTCACTGTCAGTCACTCTCTCTTTACACTTGAGGTCTATGGATCCTTCAGGGCACGAGTCCTCTGGACATAAAGAGGAAGCAATAGGTCCAATCAGACGTGATAAGACAGTAATGAAACAATAGGGTGCGTGCCATTAAAAATGGACGAATATGAGACAGACAACTAGGGGGAAATTAGTTATCTGTGAGATTATTCCTGTTGTAAAACATCTACAGACTACATGTTCAAGACATTAAGGAGCCATAGAACAGGAACAGTATTAAAACCGTAGAAACAGAATAGGGAATCTATTCTATTTCTATGAATGCGACAGTGGATGTCATAGAGATCCTATTAAATTACTAGAGGAGCTATGTCATTAACCCTCAAATTTCCAGAAAGCGATGATAATGGCAGCCATTTTGGTCAGGGAGATATCCAAACCAGTCTAATTGGAATGAATGGTAGTAGAGGGATACATGTAGGTGATGAATTTCCTACATTTATTATGGTAGCCACACTAAGGGTGCATTTGTAAATTCACTCTAGCTATCTAATCCGATTTTAGAGCACTTTTGTCCTAGTGTGCCAGAGCACAGAATAACTGATGAACTTACGAATGCGCAACACCCGTTGAATATGAATGGTGTCAGTAAAAGTTGTAATTCAATTGTTGCAAACAGCACAGTCACAGTCACCAACCCTCTAGAGTAAAATGGACAGAGTCAGGTGTTCTCTCATTTGTGTCTGGAAGTAGCTAGCAAGCTAGCCAACTTTAGCCAGTTAGCTTGGGTGCTTGACTGCACTGAAAGTGTGAGCTCTGAAAGCTCCGAGAGCGAAACGCTCTGAATTTACAAACGCCCAGAGCACACTCTGGCACTCCAGAGCCAATTTACTAACACCCCCTAAATATGACTGTGACCTCACCCATGACATCATCGTCCCCCTCTTCCTCACAGATAACCATGCGCTCCTCGTCGCTGGTCACGTCCTCGCTGGCCCCACACTGTGCCAGGGAGAGAGTAGGGGGGTGGCTGTGGAACGAGCCGGTCTCTTCTAGGCACAACTGGGTGAGAAATGCAGAGCCAGAAGTTAGCTCCACAGCCCCATTGACCGCCGTGCATCACCTGGGTGTGGGCGCCATACATTGGTAGTAAAAGTGGGTGAGTTCCCTTCTTACTATGCTAAGTGCTTTGAGATATACTGTAATGCAGTCTGTTAGTGTAGAACTACTACTAAACAGAGAGAGAAGAAAGATGGAAAAAAAGATGAAGAAAAGACAAAACAAAAAGAATAAGCAGTGGAAAATGGAGCACAAAACAGGTCGAACAGAAGAAAACGGGATGCCACTAACTATATCAGTCCTGTACCTTCTCCACATCTCTGGCCCGCTCCCTCCTCTCCAGGCTGTGTACTGCACTATAGGAGAAGGCACGGGTGCGAGGGAGCTGGCCACTGTCGTCCCCCAGATGATACTCAGAACCCCCAGGCCAGCCCGGGCCTGCCGTACCCTTCAACTCCATGCCCTGAGACACTGACTCGGGCTCTATGGAGGAGGGGGAGAAAGAGTCTTAGTAAAACCACATACACATTAAACAAGGCTGGTTTTCCGGACACACATTAAACGTAGTGCTGGACTAAAAAGCACTTTCAATGGAGATTCTCAATTTTGCTTGCCATTTCGTCCAGTGTCCGGGAAACAGGCCAATAGCGTACAATGCACGCAAGACATTTAAAAAGAGTAAACACACTCATACAAGCACACAATCACACAATTACACACAACCAAGATGATTCAAAATAGCTTGTACAAGCACAGGGAAAAACAAACCCACCCACACGCACCCTCAGAGGAGTGGAGCACAGACACATACCAATAAGTAGGTAACACTTTTCATTACAGTCCTCTCTCACTACTATGTACATGTTCCTGTAAGTAAAGTGTAAGACCTTAAGATGATAAATAAACATACACAAATGCGCACACACCTATGGTGAAAAGACACACACACACACACTGACCTGCGCTCTCCGACATGCTCCTCTCGCGTGCCTCTTTGGCCCCCGGGGTCCCTCGGCCCTCAGAGATAGACTTCCTCCTGTCCTTGTTGCACCACTTCCAGTCTGGGTGGGCCCTGAAGTGAGCCTCCTTCACCTGGGAGGGAGGAATGGAGGGAGGGAGAATGGAGTCAGTCAAAAGGAGTTATAACATGAAAAGGATAGAAGGAAGGACATAAAGAAAACCGAATATTCTATTCCCCGGTTCAGTCCTTGGGTGTATTGAAAGGCACAATAAAAAACATAGTCTTTTGATATTAGCATAATCATTATTGCCTGGTCCCAGATCAGTTTGTGCTGTATGGTCTATGTACCAATGATGTGCATAAACGCTGGATTGCTGATGCTATGTATTGGCCATTGAGAGGCTTTGAAGCCACCGGTCGGCCATATTGGCGCTCCCCCAGTAGGAGCAGTCCTCCATAGGAATGAATGGAATTATACAGTTTCAAAAACAAAACTACATTTATTTAAGTTTTTGTTTTTTGCTGTAGTGGGGACAGTAACATTAGAACTCTCTTTAAAAAAATTACAATTAAAAAAATTATTAAAAATAATTACATTTTTATATTTAGCTAACATAATATAATTTAAAAGTATGCATTAGGGTGTCTGTAATAGAATACACATGCAAAAAATGAATGTAGACATTAATAAATGCATTTCTATAGCTTCCAAAATCTTTTTTATACTGGAGGAGAAACCAAGATGACTGCGCAGTGGCTTCCATACAGCACCCCCTGTCAGTCATAAAGGGTTTATATACAGTGCCTTGGAAAGTATTCAGACCCCTTGATTTTTTCCACATTTTGTTATGTTACAGCCTTGTTCTAAAATGGATTAAATAAATAAAAATCCTCAGCAATACCCCATAATGGCAAAGCGAAAACAGGTTTATAGAAATGTTTGCAAACGTATAAAAAATTAAAAACAGAAATACCTTATAAGAATTACGACCCTTTGCTATGAGACTCGAAATTTGAGCTCAGCTGCATCCTGTTTCCATTGATCATCCTTGATGTTTCTACAACTTGACTGGAGTCCATCTGTGGTAAATTCAATTGATTGGACATGATTTGGAAAGGCACACACCTGTCTATGTAAGGTCCCAAAGTTGACAGCGCATGTCAGAGGAAAAAACTAACCATGAGGTCAAAGGAATTGTCCGTAGAGATCCGAGACAGGATTGTGTCGAAGCACAGACTGGGGAAGGGTACCAAAACATTTCAGCAGCATTGAAGGACCCCAGGAACACAGGGGCTTCCATTAAGCACACAGCCAAGACAATGCAGGAGTGGCTTCAGGACAAGTCTCTGAATGTCCTTGAGTGGCCCAGCCAGAGACTGGACTTGAACAGATCTAACATCTCTGGAGAGACCTGAAAATAGCTGTGCAGTGACACTCCCCATCCAACCTGACAGAGCTTGAGAGGATCTGCAGAGAGGAATGGGAGAAACTCCCCAAATACAGGTGTGCCAAGCTTGTAGCGTCATACCCAAGAAGACTCAAGGCTGTAATTGCTTCCAGAGGTGCTTCAACAAAGTACTGAGTAAAGGGTCTGAATATGTAAATGTGATATATCTGTTTTTATTTTTAATACATTTGTAAAAAAAATCTAAAAACCTGATTTTGCTTCGTCATTATGGGGTATTGTGTGTAGATTGATGAGGATTTTTTTTTTAATAAGGCTGTAACGTAACAAAATGTGGAAAAAGTCAAGGGGTCTGAATACTTTCTGAATGCACTGTACATCATTGGTACGTACCTGGAAGGCGAGGTCGTGGTACTTCTGCTTCTCTTGTGGCCCCAGGGCGTACCACCACTCGCCCAGGATCTTGCTGACCGTGCGGTTGTCCTGGTTGGGGTGCCTCTGGTGCACCAGCGCCCGGTGACGCTTGCTAAAGATCATGAATGCGTTCATTGGCCGCCGAATGTGGTCCTTTTCCCTCTAAGACAGAGAGAGAGAGAGAGAGAGAGAGAGAGAGAGAGAGAGAGAGAGAGAGAGAGAGAGAAAAATAATAATAAGGAAGGATCAGTAACCACACCAGCAGCCTCGTCCTTGATCAGTGTTTGCGATAATTGTTTGCATCGCAATAATCGTTTGCAGGACGACTAACAAATTAATTGCATTGCTTTTGTAATATCTAGAGAGAGAGGTAAGAGGGTACATGGAAGCAATGAGCCACAAGGAGTAGTTCGAATTTGACCCTAACCACTGATACAGGGTCAGATATTCTTTATCCCCCTAATGGTAAGATTGACATTGGGGGTCATGTAATCTGATCCTTGATCTGTAGATAACGGCAATTTCAAGTTTGAGCTAATGGCACACAGAGAGAGGGACACATACTGTATGTGAGTGTGAGATATTGGACTGAGAGACAGAGCTAATAAAATAAAAGCCAGAGACAGTCAAGCAGAGAGCTCACCTTTCTGTCTCCATCTTTTGGAAGAGCACTGAGGGACTGAGTCCGCCTCTTCATAGTGCCTGTAGACGGGGCAGGATCATTTGCTACACCCGGAAAGAACCTGCCAATCAGAAACTCAATGTGAATATGGTCTGCCAATCAGAAACTCAATGTGAATATGGCCTGCCAATCAGAAACTTAATGTGAATATGGCCTGCCAATCAGAAACTTAATGTGAATATGGCCTGCCAATCAGAAACTTAATGTGAATATGGCCTGCCAATCAGAAACTTAATGTGAATATGGCCTGCCAATCAGAAAAACATAATAATGTGTTAATGTGTAGGAGAACCAGAAAAACGGACAGATTTTCTAATCTTTTTCAATTCTGTGCTAATAGCTATTTCCTCAAGAGAATATGCCCTTAGTAACATACCACGATTAAGAATTGTTAAATTAAACAGCCACCACTAACATTGAGTGGCTGTTGCCAACATACTGACTCAACTCCAGCCACTTTAATAATGGAAATTGATGTAAAAAAAAGGTGTCACTAGCCACTTTAAACAATGCCACTTAATATAATGTTTACATACCCTACATTACTCATCTCATATGTATATACTGTACTCTATATCATCTACTGCATCTTTATGTAATACATGTATCACTAGCCACTTTAAACTATGCCACTATGTTTACATATCCCACATTACTCATCTCATATGTATATACTGTACTCGATACCATCTACTGCATCTTGCCTATGCCGTTCTGTACCATCACTCATTCATGTATCTTTATGTACATATTCTTTATCCCTTTACACTTGTGTGTATAAGGTAGTAGTTGTGGAATTGTTAGGTTAAATTACTCGTTGGTTATTACTGCATTGTTGGAACTAGAAGCACAAGCATTTCGCTACACTCGCATTAACATCTGCTAACCATGTGTATGTGACAAATACAATTTCGATTTGATTTAAATTGTTGTGTGGGGCAAAAAGCTTTATCCTTCTTCATCACTTAATTTCTAAGCCCATTTGGGGGTTTAAAGTGGTACATTCTACTGTATACAAACACAGCTATAACATTTGCTCTATGTAGGTCTCTCCATCAAACTAAATTCATTCAACAACCAATGAAGCAATTGAAAGAGAACCGAGCAATTGAAAGAGAACCGGTCTTTCCTGGTTCCTAAGGCAACACAAGCCTTTGTGAAAGACTATTCTAGAAAGCCCTAGGGGGGCTTTCAAATATTATAGACAACATTATTTCCTTTTACATCCCACTTGTAGTGTGTCACCTGCAATACAACAGATGACACACTTTCGAACGACCATTAAACAACCTAGAAAAAACGTACGGGTCATCTGCATCGCTCTCCGTCTCGCTGTCGGCTCCGCCTCTTTCTGCTCTTTCAGCTTGGGGGTTGTTGTCATTGGAGGAGGGCGGTGGGCGGGATGGAGACCCTGGTCCTGCATCTGGTGGGCCCATCCGTCCGTCACTCACTAGGGCCACCCCACAACGAGGCTCTGACCAAGAGAGATGGGAGTTAGTTGGTGGATCCTGGTTGGTTTTCATCCCTCATCTATGACTGGTTGGTAATTATCGCTCTGCTCTGTGTTGTGGTACCTACCTTACGCACCATGCATTATTCCCAGAGAACACATAGCTCCTTGTTGATTATCCCTTACATTAAGTAGATCAAATGTTTTCAGAGAGAAATTATGATTATTGGACTCGATAATAAACTCAATGTAATCCATGTAATTAAATCTCAATGTAATTGCAAAAAAACAGGCAGGTCACCAACATAAACGTTTTTTGTATTTGTACTGTGAGTTATTCATTTTAGTTCAGTTATTCAACAGTTATTTATTTATGAAGTGATGCAGCAAATAGTGAAAGATGCAATGCGGTATACTGTACACTTTTCCCCATAAATATCATTACAATATAAGTAAGTACAACACATATGAGTTGTGTATGCAACCTGGTCAGAATAGGCCTATTTATTTCAACACATAAGTGTTGATCAAATCCTCACCGTTGCTCTGATTGACAAGCTGTTGGCCATCAGTGGGCTGGGCAGCCGCACTCGATTGGCTGGGCTCCAGGAAAGGGACCAATGAATGCCAAGGAAACACTGGCACTGACCGGGGCTCCACATTGGTCCATACTGTGGGAGGAAAAGGCGGATTCGGAAGGAAAATATTATGAATAGTTGGTGATAAAAAAAAAACTCAAATAGTGAGGGTTAACTGCAGTGGTTCCCAAATTGTCTTTGTGCCATGACGGCGTGTCCACACTGAATTCCCCGCCATATGAATTCTCTTGTGACCCTTGAGAAAAACAAAGTATTTCCTGTTAGAGCCCAGTCTTTAGTCATGTCCATCTCAGCCCCATTGGGAAGTGACCCACCATGTCGGAATCCACACTGGTTAACAGTCAGGCAGTCAAATGGAATACTAATATACAGCGTCTTATTTGAAAAGGAACATAGGTCTTGGTTAGTATATAATATGCTTCAATAGATTAAGATATTTCTCCAAGTACATAGAGAACAAATTATATTTTACAATGACAACCTAGTTGGTCAAGAACAACATATACTGTACTTACAGTATATGGGGTTCCACACATTGCAACTTCTTTTACGATTTTTGAGTCACATTGAGATTGTTCCCCTGACATTTTCAAGTGACCCCAGAGTGTCCACATCACTAAGGATCTATCATGGTCCACACAGACCAACACAGTCCTGAATAGGGCACGACAACGCCTCTTCCCCCTCGGGAGGCTGAAAAGATTTGGAATGGGCCTTCAGATCCTCAAAAAGATCTACAGCTGCACCATTGAGAGCATCTTGACTGGTTGCATCACCGCTTGGTATGGCAACTGCTTGGCATCCGACCACAGCACATCACTGGGGCCGAGCTCCCTGCCATCAAGGACCTCTATACCAGGCGGTGTCAGAGGAAGGCCCTGAAAATGATCAAAGACTCCAGCCACCCAAGTCATAGACTGTTCTCTCTGCTACTGCATGGCAAGTGGTACCAATGCACCAAGTCTGGAACCAACAGGACCCCGAAGAGCTTCTACCCCCAAGCCATAAGGCTGCTAAATACAGTAGTTGGTTAAAAAGTTAACCAAATAGCTACCTGGACTCTCTGCATTGACATACTTTTTTGGACAAACTTTTCTGACTCATCACATATGCTGTTGCTGCTATTATTACTGGTCACTTTATTCCTAGTTCTATGTACATACAGTATCTACCTCAATTACCTCATACCCCTGCACATCGACTAGGTACTGGTACCTAGTTAAATGTCTACAAAGCACAGACATCTCTGGGTCGCTCCTCTTTTCAGTTGGCTGCAGCTAGCGACTGGAACGAGCTGCAACAAACACTCAAACAGGACAGTTTTATCTCCATCTCTTCATTCAATGGCTCAGTCATGGACACTCTCACTGACAGTTGTGGCTGTTTTGCGTGATTTATTGTTGTCTCTACCTTCTTTCCCTTTGTGCTGTTGTCTGTGCCCAATAATGTCTGTACCACGTTTTATGCTGCTACCATGTTGTGTTGCTACCATGTTGTTGTTGTGTTGCTACCATGCTATGTTGTCATGTGTAGCTGCTTTGCTATGTTGTCGTCTCAGGTAGGCCGTCATTGTAAATAAGAATTTGTTCTTAACTTGAGTTGCCTAGTTAAATAAAGGTGAAATAAAAAATAAATAAAACCCTGTGTATAAAGCCAAGTTATCGTTTGCTCCTTGAGTATTTATTACTACTCATTCCTACGTGTTTTACTTTTCTATTATTTCTCTATTTTCTATCCCTCTGCATTGTTGGGAAGGACCCGTAAGTAAACATTTCACTGTTAAGTCCACAGCTGTTGTTTATGAAGCACGTGACAAATAACATTCCATTTGACTCGATGTCGGTCAGGTGAGAATACTGTACACGGGGAAGGATGAATGAGTTGTGTTTACAAGAGAGAGGGGTTTCTTCTCAGAAGTGTTTGAAGTGGTTAACTTGCAAGCCCTCCTCAGATAATCTCATGACACGCGGGAGGGTCACGGGGGGGAGCATGTCATTTCATACACACACGTTGAGACTACTGGTCTAGACGGGTTAGCTCTGAACTCTGGGGTCTGTTCAATGAGAGAGTATTACATTGAAAATACTAACTGGTGTCTATGGGGTTTTAGATTCTAGACGAAAGTTAGGAGCGGAAGCATAGGGGCGAATCCTAACTTCCATTTAATCTATATGTTCACTTAATCTCCCATTGACTTCAATGGGACTAAGTGAACATTTGAAGTGGAAGTTAGGATTCGCCCCCTTAGAGAATAACTGATAGAAAAGCAGAGAGAAGCACGATCCAACAAGCAGAGAGAGTTCTAAGTTTAACTGCACTAATTCCATAGAGAGACAAAGTATCCATGACAACACTGCAATATGATTACTTCTTTCAGTTCAGTGGGATAAAAAGAAACACTGGACTTGCCCTTGGTGCTTTGTCCGAGGTTGTGTGTTGT
The DNA here is from genome assembly GCF_036934945.1 of Oncorhynchus masou masou. Taxonomy (NCBI): domain Eukaryota; kingdom Metazoa; phylum Chordata; class Actinopteri; order Salmoniformes; family Salmonidae; genus Oncorhynchus; species Oncorhynchus masou. Next base: position 36,856,831 of record NC_088223.1, on the reverse strand, counting down.
CTGCTATATTGAGCTCTCTGTGTGTGTAACTGTGTGTAACTGTGTGTGTGTGTGTGTGTGTGTGTGTGTGTGTGTGTGTGTGTGTGTGTGTGTGTGTGTGTGTGTGTGTGTATGTGTGTGTGTGTGACTGTGTGCGTGTGAGACTGGTTGACTGTGTGTGTGTGTGTGTGCATTTGTCAGCAGCCTTGCATGTCTAGACACGTTCCTTTTAAGAGTTTAACTGAAACTGAAGCTCGCAGACCAACACCCTGTATCACCCACTCGTTGACATCCCCCCCTCTCACCCCACCCTACACCAAACCACACACCACACACATTCTGAGAGACATAACAGGCCAACATTATATTTAGCTGCCTACTACGTAATGCCTGACAGAGCATTCTTGCGGCCATGTTGCAAAAGTACAAATGTACATTTCTTGTCACTGAAGTCACTCATTTTCACACATTGGTAACTGCCAAAATAAAGGAAGCACGTGAATAAACGAGAGTTCTTGGCAGCTCTGTTACGATGTGGGGGTGCATTTTCCTGGCATGGTTTAGATCCACACAACCCCGTAGACGGCAAGGTAAACGCCAGTAATTACACAGCCATTCTGAGTGGTCACATTCAACCTGGGGTTAATTGTTTCTACCATCCCTCCAATAATAACTCTCCCCATTTCCCTTATCACTGATGTATGTTACTATGATGTCTATATACCCCTAACCCCTATACACCTCTATATACTAACCCCTATACACCTCAATATACTAACGCCTATACACCTCTATATACTAACCCCTATACACCTCTATATACTAACCCCTATACACCTCTATATACTATATACACCTCTATACCCCTATACACCTCTATATACTAACCTATACACCTCTATATACTAACCTCTATACACCTAATACTAACGCCTATACACCTATACACCCCTATACACCTATATACTAACCCCTATACACCTCTATATACTAACCCCTATACACCTCTATATACTAATGCCTATACACCTCTATATACTAACCTCTATACACCTCTATATACTAACGCCTATACACCTCTATATACTAACCCCTATACACCTCTATATACTAACCCCTATACACCTCTATATACTAACCCCTATAGACCTCTATATATACTAACCCCTATACACCTCTATATACCCCTATACACCTCTATATACTAACCCCTATACACCTCTATATACTAATACACCTCTATATACACCTCTATATATAACCCCTATACACCTCTATATACTAACCCCTATACACCTCTATATACTAACCCCTATACACCTCTATATACTAACCCCTATAGACCCTTATATACTAACCCCTATACACCTCTATATACTAACCCCTATACACCTCTATATACTAACCTCTATACACCTCTATATACTAACCCCTATAGACCCTTATATACTATCCCCTATACACCTCTATATACTAACCCCTATACACCTCTATATACTAACCCCTATACACCTCTATATACTAACCCCTATACACCTCTATATACTAACCCCTATACACCTCTATATACTAACCCCTATACACCTCTATATACTAACCCCTATACACCTCTATATACTAACCCTATACACCTCTATATACTAACCCCTATACACCTCTATATACTAACCCCTATACACCTCTATATACTAACCCCTATACACCTCTATATACTAACCCCTATACACCTCTATATACACCTCTATATACTAACCCCTATACACCTCTATATACTAACCCCTATACACCTCTATATACTAACCCCTATACACCTCTATATACTAACCCCTATAGACCCTTATATACTATCCCCTATACACCTCTATATACTAACCCCTATACACCTCTATATACTAACCCCTATACACCTCTATATACTAACCCCTATAGACCCTTATATACTATCCCCTATACACCTCTATATACTAACCCCTATACACCTCTATATACTAACCCCTATACACCTCTATATACTAACCCCTATACACCCCTATATACTAACCCCTATATACTAACTAGAGGTCGACCGATTAATAGGCATGGCCGATTAATAGGTGCCGATTTCAAGTTTTCATAACAATCGGTAATCTGCCTTTTTGGACGCCAATTATGACCGATTACATTGCAATCCACGAGGAGACTGCGTGGCAGGCTGACCACCTGTTATGCGAGTGCAGCATCAAAAGGTCCTTGTGGATGCAAGAAGCCAAGGTAAGTTGCTAGCTAGTATTAAACTTATCTTGTAAAAAACAATCTATCTTAACATATTCACTTGTCAACCCCATAGAAAATCTTTGGAGGGAGTTGAAAGTACATGTTGCCCAGCAACAGCCCCAAAACATCACTGCTCTAGAGGAGATCTGCATGGAGGAATGGGCCAAAATACCAGAAACAGTGTGTGAAAACCTTGTGAAGACTTACAGAAAACGTTTGACCTCTGTCATTGCCAACAAAGGGTATATAACAAAGTATTGAGATAAACTTTTGTTATTGACCAAATACTTATTTTCCACCATAATTTGCAAATAAATTCATTAAAAATCCTACAATGTGATTTTCTGGATTTTTTTTCTTATTTTGTCTGTCATAGTTGAAGTGTACCTATGATGAAAATTACAGGCCTCTCTCATCTTTTTAAGTGGGAGAACTTGCACAATTGGTGGCTGACTAAATACTTTTTTGCCCCACTGTAAATTGTATATATATATATATATATAAATTGTCCGATTAATCGGTATAGGCTTTTTTGGTCCTCCAATAAATCGGTATCAGCGTTGAAAAATCCTAATCGGTCGACCTCTAATACTAACACCTATATACTAACCCCTATATACTAAATCCTATACTTAAGCAATAAGGCACGAGGGGGTGTGGTATATGGCTAATATACCGCGGATATGGGCTGTTCTTTCACACGACGAAAGTGCCTGGATGCATACCATTAGCCGTGGTATATTGGCCATATACCACATATAAACTGGTTACCAACGTAATCAGAGCAGTAGAAATAAATATTTTGTCATACCTGTGGTATACGGTCTGATATACCACGGCTGTCAGCCAATCAGCATTCAGGGCACGAACCACCCAGTTTATAAACCCCTTTATATTAACTCCTATATACCCCTTTAATGATTGTGGTGTTACCTGTCCCGGGCCGTCCCATGATGATGTCCTTGCGGGGTGCAGGTTGAGGGGACTCGGCTGGTAGGATGAGGGGCAGCAGGGCAGTGGGTGAGGGGTGGCAGGCTACCGGCTGGGGCAGTGTCCCTCCAATGGTGTCCTGATGCCCTCCAGACTTCCTCTCCCACTCCCTACCGCCTGATCCAGAGTTAGAGAGGGCGGAGCCAGTAGAGGACATTGAGGCGGAGCCACCACTGGGGGATGGGCTGGAGTGGACAGGGCGTCCCGTGACGGCTGGGGTCAGGGACTGGGAGGAGGTTACAAGGACCAGGGTGGAGGCGGGGTTTCGCATGAGGACCGCTCCATTGGTGACGGCGCCGTTGATGGGCACGGGTGCTTGGAGGCCGGTGGCAAGATGCAGGGGCTGGCTGTGATCTCTTGAGGAGCAGCCCCCTCCTCCCCTCCTCCCTAAGGGTCCCTCTGTAAACTTGGCCAGGGGGACGTCGGGGTTCCTCACGATGACGGGGGAGTCTCGCAGGGGCACGATGCGGCGGGGGCTGGGGTCCTGGGGCAGTGGGGAGGGAGGGGTGGGGGACACCAGCATGGGTGGAGGGGTGGAGGCGGCGGAGGACGGGGGGCGGCTTGTGGCGCTCCGGGGCCGGGGGAAGGAGAGCGAGGAGGGGGTGGTGGGCTGGCTCTGAGGGGAGAGCACCCTGAAGGCGGCTGGCCGGAGCCCTATAGTCTCCCCTAGTGGCTGGTCGGGGAGGGGCAGTGGCGGAGGAAGGGCATCCAGTTTCCGCTTGCTGGGGCTCATGGGCACGGTGAAGGTGAGGTTGGTCTGGAAGGTGGGTACGATGCCCGACAGGTGGTGCTCGCGCTCCGAGCCCGGTGTGCTCATCTTAGTCCCGCTCAGATGGCGGTGGCGGCGAGGGGTGAGAGAAGGCGGGGCTGTGATGGGACTGAAGGTGGCCGGGCGGAAGCTGAGGAGCGGGGATGGCGAGGGCGACGGCGTGGGCGAGAAGGGCGATTGGTTGGAGATGGGAGAGAAGGAGGGCGTGCCCGAGCGGGAGCTGCCCAGAGACACCAGCATGGTGGCCGCCTCGCACTCATCAAAGTCGAAGTGTGATAGGTCCTGGGGCAGGAACGAGGGCAGGACCATGCGGGGGCGTGAATCCCCCCCCCTACTGCTCGCTTCGCTGCTGTCTCGCGACGTGTTGTCCCAGTCGAACTCCGAACTGGTCCGGCCACCGCCTAGCCTCAGGTCTGACGGGGTTAGGGTGCCCGTACTGCTGGCCCCGCCACGGTCTCTGCCCCCTCCGCTGGCCTCCATCTCTTTAGTTCTCATGGAGAGATGACGCGAGCAGTAGCCTCTTCTCTGGGACTCCTTAGAGCAGCCCTCTCTGGAGCAAAGCCTCCTCCACTGCTTGCCGTTGAACTTCTTGCGGATGCCCGTGGGGGTACACACCACGTCGCCCTTCTTGTACTTCTGCTGGGCCACCGTGAGAGGGGTGCGGGAGCGCGACGAGGACGCCGAACCCGAGCCTCCACCCCCTCCAGATGCACCGTGGGAGTTGGTGTTTGACGAGGGTGGCTTATCCAGGGAGCCGCGGGAGGATGAGGAGGGCAGAGGCAGCTGAGGGGTGGCGATGGCGGCCATCCCCGCTGACAGGGCTCCCGACTCCAGGCCCATTAGCACTGTGGGGGAGGCAGGGGGGTGGGGGTTGAGGGCCAAGTGGGGGCCCACCAGCGGGGTGCCTCCGAGGCCCCGGACCACGGACAGGTGGGGGCTGAGGTAGCCCGGGGGTGGCTTGGAGAGTATGTGCCTGTGTTGGGACACCGCCAGGGCCTTGGCCGCACCTCCCGCCGCCCCCATGGGCACCATGCTGAACTGGGACACCTCTATGTCCTCCTCTGGGGTCAGGGGCATGAAGTGGTGATGCTGCTTGGCCCTCTCTCGGTTTTCTCTCTCTTGTTTCCTCTGGAGCTCCCGCTCTCTCTCCACCAGGTCCTTCTCTCGCTCCCAGTCTCTTCCGGGCACCAGACTCAGCACCGAGGCAGGGGTGACAGGGGAGCTGACAGTGGAGGAAGACGAGGAAGCTGGGGCCGTTCCAGGGTATGAAAGCCTCCCCAACACAGACCCAGCCACAGCTGCGCTGAGCCCCATCCCGTGGCTGAGGAAACACAGCTCTGGCTCCACTTCTATTTCGTCCCTGTCCTCTCTCTCTCTCTCCCTCTCTCTCCCCCTCTCGGCGGCAGCATCGCCCTCCTCTCGCCCCCCTCCGGAGGGTCCCAGGTCCAGGTCCCAGGGGGGCACCAGCAGGCGGAGGCTCTGACGGGACACCCACACAGCGGTCGGAGTGCCCACCCTGCCATCCCCCTCCTCATCCCCTGGGGGCGCTCTGTCCTCTAACAACACTCTATAGGGGTAGGACACAGCCGGGTGGGAGTCCACCTGGGTGACCAGGCCCTCTCGGTACCACTGGCGCTGGGTCTCTGTGGTGCCGCCGTCCTCGTTGCCTCCGAAGGGCACGCACACAGGGGTGCCGATGGGCACGGCCTGCGAGCCGGGCGGCGGGGCATCCATGATGATGTCCACGGGCCCCTGGGGGCCCTCGCGAAACGGGTAGCGGTACAGCTCCTTCTCGCCGTTCAGCTGCACCTCCAGGCTGCCGTGCTCGCCGCTCACCCGCCGCACCACACCCGCTCGGAACACCGAGTCCATGCTCTCCCTCCCCACTCCCCTTCCGTTCTCCTCTTCCCACTTTCCAGTTCTCCTCCTAGCCTGCCTGGCTAGCACCCGCTGGTTCTTTAGACCTTTTGCCAGGGCGTCGGCTAGCGCGTCCGACAGGCTCTGTGGGGTCGGAGTGTGTGGGGTGCTACGTTGCACCAGGTCCAGTGTGTGTGCTTCGGTGTTGGGATTGGTGTGGGGAAAGTTGGGGCGGCGTAGATCGCTCACGTCAGGGTCGTGTTCGCTGGCTGTGTCTGTAGAGGAGCAGCGGACAGGGCTGGGGGAGATTTCTCTGCCTCCCTCTGGGCCTCTCCTGTCTCTGTCCCCTGTGGGAGGAGGTCCAGGTATGTTATTCCTGTCCTGTGGTGGAGCTATAGTGGTAATGTAGTCCTCCACTGGTCTCCTGGTCTGACTGTTGATGTCAGTAAGCAAACCGCCCTCACTCGCCGTCAACCCGGGCCCCGAAGATAAGCCCGACGACTGACTACCGGTGTTACTACCACAGTGAGCACTACTGCTGTTCAGTGGGGGCGTGCCGGGGTTGCCATGGTATCCGTGGTTGCTGGCGGCAGCAGCTGCAGCAGCACAGTGCTCAGAGGTGTACTTCTTCTTGGGGACGCGGGCCTTGAAGGTGGCTGTCTTGCGGTTGGACGAGGGGTTGGGGCTGTTGGCAGCACTGGCAGCGCTGCTGCTGCTGTCTGTGCTGTGGGCGCTCAGCGACTTGACACTCCCCGGGCGGGAGTCCTCTGACTTCCCAGGGAGGGACCCTGCTGCTGCGGCCGCTGTCTCTGGGAGCTGGGGCCCCTCTCTGTGGACCTCCCTCTCTGGCGTGGCCCTAGCCGTAAGTGTCATCGACTCTTCCTGAGAAAGCTCTGAGTGAGATGAGGTTTGGGGTGGGGTCTGACTTTTAGGGAATTGGTCTCTGTTCTCGTCCGAGTCTCTTTTCTCCCCACTGTCCACCGCCCCCCGTCTCTTCCCACCTTTGGCCCGGGTCGACGGGGGCGAGCGCCTTCCTTGCTTTTTAATCGGCTTCATCTCTGCATTGGCGTTTGCTTTACGATTTACAGTGGCTTACTTTTCCAGAGACCAGATTCTCAGTTCCTCTCGCCTCCCTCTATTTCCCTGCTCTTCCAGCCCCTCTTACTCTCCTCCCTCTATTTCCCTGCTCTTCCAGCTCCTCTCTTTCTCATCCCGCCCTTTCCTCTTTCTGTCTCCAGCTCTTTCCACCTTATTCCAGATCCTGAAACACAGCAGAACATAAAGAGGACTGGCTTATTCATGTGATAAATGCATTGTGACATTATAAAAAGCCCATTTACCAGACAATGGCTGAGGTGGGGTGAAGTTGCTGTCAAAGTAAAAAGGACCATTTTTGAAAAATAATTTCAAATACAGGCCTATTCCATAAAACCATGTATTTTTTGTCCTTGGTAATACATTCATTATTGAATGATATATCACCCAACACAATAAGTAATGGGTATTACTATTTTATTACAAACATTAGGAAAACCTGCTATTTCCATGACATAGACTGACCAGGTGAATCCAGGTGAAAGCTATGATCCCTTATTGGTCACTTGTTAAATCCACTTCAATCAGATCTCCTGAGTGGCGCAGCGGTCTAAGGCACTGCATCTCAGTGCTAGAGGCATCACTACAGACCCTGGTTAGATCCCGGGCTGTATCACAACCGGTCGTGATTGGGAGTCCCATAGAGCGGCGCACAATTGGCCCAGCGTTGTCCGGGTTAGGGGAGGGTAGGCCATCATCGTAAAATAAGAATTTGTTCTTCACTGACTTGTCTAATTAAATGAAGGTTGAATAAAATAACAAAATAAATCATCTGTGTATATTAAGGGGAGGAGACTGGTTTAAAGAAGGATTTTAAAAGCCTTGAGACAATTTAAACAATGATGTGTTTGTGTGCCATTCAGAGGGTGAACAGGCAAGACAAAAAATATAAGTGCCTTTGAACAGGGTATGGTAGTAGATGCCAGGCGCACCGGTTTGAGTGTGTAACGAACTGCAACGCTGCTGGGTTTCCCTTGTGTATCAAGAATGGTCCACCGCCCAAAGGACTTCCAGCCAACTGTGGGAAGTATTGGAGTCAACATGGGTCAGCATCTCGGTGGAACGCTTTTGACACTTTGTGGAGTTCAAGCCCAGACGAATTGAGGCGGTTCTAATGGCAAAAGTGGGTTGCAACTCAAAATGAAGAAGGTGTTCCTAATGTTTTGTATACTCAGTGTACAAAGCGTACATTACATAATGTAGCCTATATTATATATAATTATACACCTAACACTGTGTGAATACAAATTAAACCATAATGAAGCAATCTTATATAACGTGTAAAGTAATATAACAATATAGCATAGCAGAATAGCGGCAGGCACATTTGGAAGTGCGTCTGGACGAGCACTTCCGAATGAGTCTGCACCCCCACACACACGCGCTGGTTTCTTGGCTAAGGCAGTGAAGGTGGGGGAATTCCTTCTTGTTCACTCGCATTTCTCTCATTCTCTCTCTCTTACTCAAGCGTTCTTTTCCCCTCTCTCTCACTCGTTCTCGGTGGTGACCTTTATCTATTTCATAGCCGAACCAATCCGCCCCTACAATCCACACTTCCTGTCATGGACCATTACCTAACTTCCTGCTACTTTATTACCCTGACTCTTTAGCCCTCTCTTTCTCCTTAGATTTCATACCAACCACTCATTTAGAGGCATTTTCCACTGCCAGGGAAAACATCCATGTTGTGGAATGCTGACCTATGTGGATGAAAGAAACGATCTGAAAACCAACAGTTTTGGTTTGGGTTTTCCATTGAAACAGGCAGCGTCAAGTGTTGTAGGCCTATCTTTCTTACATCATGGGTTGTTTCTTCCAGTACACAGTTGCCATCGGCCTCAGTTTCAGACAAAGTGATTCAACAAAAAGCCTAATCATCTTATAGTGCACGACCAAATACAAACATCAAAGTCTAGACCAAATTATTTAGCAGAGTATCAGTTTTGCTTTAATCACATGGGATTTAATGCTACATGTCATGGTATGTTTGAGACATATACAACATGGCTGGGAGAAATTATGACATTTATTGAATATTAGGTTGTTACAATGTCATGTACGTCCAGTCATTTGGAGCTCTACAGAACTCCAGGGCATCTACTTGTAATAATAAACTACAGACCTGTGTTGTTGTGAACACACAACATGTAAACTGCTGTTTGATAATACACACAGTTACAACCCCGTATCTGTGTTATGCAAATTATATTCAGGAGACTTGAGATTGCATTCAAAGAACTGTCATCGTAAAATAATTTGTTGTAAGTGTGCACATTGTTTATTCAAAAGTGCATTATGCACACCAGCAAGTATGTGGGTGTGTCATAATGATAACTTCGAGAGAAGGCACAATGGCATTTCCATTCTAAATGTATGAGCCTTATCCATTTGTCAATATTGCATTCATGTTCAATCTCGTGTTGATTCAATGTTCAATAAATGTTGCCATATCAACGCTGTATAACCCTAGCATTGCCATTTGTCACCATTGGAGAACTTGTTGTAATGTCCTATTAGAGCATTATGAAAATCCATATTAGCATAACATCCCATTGGGCACAGACGTCAATTCAACGGCTATTCCACGTTGGTTCAACATCATTTCATTGAAATGACGAGAAAGCAACGTTAATTTAACCAGTGCGTGCCCAGTGGGATGAATTTACACCTCGACAGCTTCGACGCATAAATATATAACTATAAAACTATCTGGTGGATAGTATGGACCTATAGTGCAACTACCGGCTAATGTACACATGTCACGTACTTAAAGTTAGACTTAGGCTGAATGTAGATATCTTTTTTCTTCTTCTTTTTTAAAAACTACAACCCTAAACTGAAGTACTGTAAAATGCAAACGATTGCAAGAATGTGGTCACTGTTAGTTTTGCTGAATAGCACCGTGCTGTGTATGTGTGAAGCACCCTTATTGGTCGTAGTGCTTTGCGATTACTATCAGTTTACTACACAACAGGGCCGGGAAGTCCAGTGACGCAGGCCAAACAACACAAGGCCGCTTAGAAAAAAATATTATTCTTGCAACATTTACACGTGATATTAAAAACGTAAAGGCCCATTATTCCGATATATGGTGTTGTGGAACAAATTATAACGGGGTGTTACAAACAGACAGTAAGTAAGCGTCCTTAAATCAAACAATATGTAATTACATCGCGCGACAGAAACCAAAGTAATTATGTGGTAAATTCATTCGTGTGACAATTGCTGTAAAATGTTGACGATACTGGATGCAACATAGCAACACATTTCCCGACGTGTGCAAACTGCAACATTGTAAATTAAGTTACAATAAAAAGTAACATTTGTGGACACAACGTAGAAACGAGGCCCACAAGCCCAGACGAAGGACAGATGGAAATATACATTTTGTATGACGAATAGTAGCCTATGGAGGGATAATAATGCTACAAACTCTATGTTGGTGATTCAGATGACTTCAAGGTTTTGCCTTCAATCGCAACGGAAGAAAAACAACTTCTAGGAAGTCTCACTCTTATACAGACAGTTATGGCGTTGAATATTTTCTGGGAGAAAAGTTTTAGGCTGACAACCCACCCGTACCGCTCCCTTTTCAATGAAGTGTGGCATCCAATCCTCTCTTTGCTTCTCTCCGCAGTGTATTACAAACTAGGAAAACTATATTTCATTAGTAGTTACAAAGGGTGCTTACTATAGACAACGTCTACAACGTAGCATCTCGATAAAGCAAAACAGGCTACTGCAGTGCTGCAGAAGAAAGATTTGTAGGTTTTACTCACCACAATATTATTTTCAATGTAGATATTTATCGAGTCAGTAACAAAATTGATAGTTGGCCAAAAGTCGGAAATCCAGGGTTGACAATTAACGGACTGTCATATTATCTTTCGTCTGTAAAGCAACTTAAAGGAGGTAAAACTACTGCTCGGTACATTCTACACTACAGTCGCAAAATGGTGAATGAAGCCCAAACCCTTGACAACTAGTCCATGTAGCCAATCAGAGGACACATTTGAGTACAGTAGCCAGTAGATTTCATGGATCCAAGGAGCTACATGGCAGTGTCTAAATTTGATTGACACCGTGTTTAGTCGAATCGTGCTTTTGGAAAACACCAAACAGCTGTTTAGGACAGGGCTGCGGCATCCAATAGCTCTTTAGGGGAGGTCTGCTGACAGGGAGGAGGCGGTCGAATGGAAGAGAAATAACGCCTCACCAATCCACAGACGCATGCAGCGGCACTGACAGCGGCGGTAATGGTCCTAAAAAAAATGCTCATTTAGGATTTGATGTTCTTTAACGCTCGCTTTTGCAGTTGTGGTAATGTAAGGACATCTGTTACAAAATTATATTTAACCTGTAGTTTAACCTGTACACGGCGAGTATAAAAGAGGAGACAAATTAAGTTCAACCAGCAACTAAATGGGGAGGGTAAAATTAATGGGATAGAAAAAGTTTAGAGCTGTTTATTTGCGCTGATCGATGCGCTTAAGCAAGTAACATAGAAAACCTAGACATTATGAATGTCCATTTCTGTTATTTATTTCGAATATAAGTATTTGTATTTATTGTTATATTTCTGTTGTATACTTTTAATATTTCTTTCTTCTGTATATTAGCCAGTCTAGCCAACCACTGCGCTATATAGACTTATCGTTGACGTCAGCCCGCGCTTTGTCCCGCCTCCCTATCAAACCTGATAGACTTTAAAGCTAACGTCACCAAATCAATCTACGATTGGCCAAATGATAGAGGGTCTCTAGGCCAATGACCAAGTACTGTGATGAGGTCATCATGCTTGTTGCCATCAGCTGAGCCAAACAGGAAGGGTCCAGAGTAAATTTGACTAAACCTAAGGATTACTGTTCCTAAGGGAATTACCCATATATATTCCTCTATAGGCAATCCTCAATTAAACATTTCACAATGTTGACATGTATCCTGTTTGTATGGATTGGTTTGTAGCAGTGCACCACACTGTGCATCGTCAGCCTGCATGTACAAATGGTGAGCGGACTGGTCTTGGTCAACACTATAGTTCTGCTTTCTGTGGCATTGCAGTGTGTTTGTCACGCATGTACCATGTAGTTATAACATGCTAGGGCGTTACGGAACCTTTGCGTGTGGAAGTAAACACAGACACACACACACACATGCATGCAGACACATGGATTTGCAAGCCTGTTCCACACCCTGATGGGTAAAGCACTGCAGTCTCTCAGCAGTCTGCATTCATTACCCCATCGAGGCATCATCAGAAATGTAAAACAACAGAATATGAGAGAAGTAACCTCCGAGAAATTATTTCGTAAACCAATGATATAGACATAGAAAGTTTAAGAGATGCAAACACCATACAGAATTTCTCATTTTTGGGAGGGCTTGTTGAGTAACCTGGTAACATTTTATTTAAAGCCTGCAGGTATAATAAAATAAAATTGTATAAGTCACATACACATATTTAGTAATTGGAATTAAGGAATATATAAATATTAAGATGAGCAATGTCAGATTGGCATTAACTAAAATACAGTGGAATACAGTATATACATATGAAATGACTAAAGCAGTATGTCAACAGTATTAAAGTGACCAGTGATTCCATGTCTATGTACATAGGGCAGCAGCCACTAAGGTGCAGGGATGAGTAACTGGGTGGTAGCCGGCTAGTAATGGCTAGTTTGATGGCCTTGAGATAGAAGCTGTTTTTCAGTCTCTTGGTCCCAGCTTTGATGCACCTGTACGGACGTCGCCTTCTGGATGATAGAGGGGTGAACAGGTCGTGGCTCGGGTGGTGATGATGCACCTGTACTGACCTCGCCTTCTGGATGATAGAGGGGTGAACAGGTCGTGGCTCGGGTGGTGATGATGCACCTGTACTGACCTCGCCTTCTGGATGATAGAGGGGTGAACAGGTCGTGGCTCGGGTGGTTGATGTCCTTCATGCTCTTTTTGGCCTACCTGTGACATAATGGTTTTTAACTCGGTATAAACCATTTGTAATGTCTTACAATAAGGAGTATATTATTTCATATCTCTGTCAACATTTCCACTAATCCAAAATGGCTAGTATTTAGTCAAAATCATGGCATGATTATAAGACATTACAACAGGGCTATACGTGCTCATGACAAGTCTTACAATGCATTATAACTGCATCATAACCCATTACACCTAATCCTGCAATCCTGTTCTTATCTCAGAGCCCTTTTAGGAGCTTGACAAATACTTCATGTAAGATAGCAGAAATCCTATATCCACATTACATAAACGCATGGTTTTGTGGTAAAGTTTAATCCCACTGTGACCCTGCCTCACTGAGGTTATCTGCATGGACACGGAAGAGAGATACCATACAGTAAACATGCACTAACATGCAACGCTGTTACTGTGAGCAGAGTTCAAATGGTGAGTCTAACCAGGCTAGAAAAGCAGCTCACCCATTCATGACACATTGATAATGAATCCCAATTATAGAGATCTGGCTCATATGCTGTCCAGGCCAATCTCTTTCCCTAAACACACACACACACAAGCATGTTCTCGCACAAACACGCACACAAAGTAACTCTTGGGCTTTGAGTTTCTGCTGAGTTCCTGTTTACAAAAGGGGCCTGATGCAGTCTGTCTTTAATTGGTTGCAGGGACACTGGATTAAAATTACTTTAACTGGAAACAGTACATTGAACATGCTTTGTACTCCAAGAGTTGGCTTACCTTGGGTTCATGTAACCAGACACTTATGTTCAGAAAAGGATTCTAATGGAGGTAGCTTCGAAACTAGCAGAGAACAATATGTGATGTAAACCAATGTAAACAAAGGCAAGGACAAGTGTACACAATTGTCACATCCTGACCATAGAGAGTCGTTATTTTCTATGGTGGAGTAGGTCAGGGCTGACTGGGGGGTTAGTCTTGTTTATTATTTCTATGTGGGGTTCTAGTTTTGTTTTCTATGTTGGTGATTTTGTATGATTCCCAATTAGAGGCAGCTGGTAATCGTCTCTAATTGGGGATCATATTTAGGTAGCTTTTTCCACCTGTGTTTTGGTGGGATATTGTTTACGTGTAGTTGCATGTTAGCACTCCATTTTCGTCACGTTTCGTTTAGTCTTTATTGTTTTGTTGTGCGGTTCACTTATTTCTAATAAAAGATGTGGGACACAGATCACGCTGCACGTTGGTCCGAGTATGCTTCCAACGATCGTGACAACTATGTAACCCATAATGCAATAGGCTGGAGTTCTATCGATGGATACCATCTAAAGCCTATAAACCTGCATGAAGCAGACAATGCCCAAGGTTCTATTGGTAGAACGTTATTTTACAGCACATGAAGTCGCATATTTACTACAAAATGTTAACTGCACTGTAATAACCTATGAATAACTATTTCTACTACTTATCAATACATTGTAGTTTACATTATGCAGTTACTAATGGGGTTGAGGTTTTTGAAATAAAACTTGTTTTATAAATGTTCTGAAATAAAACTAAACTGAACAAAAATGTAAATGCAACATGCAACAATCTCAAAGATTATACTGAGTTACAGTTCATATAAGGAAATCAGTCAATTGAAATAAATTAATTAGGCCCTGATCTATGGATTTCACATGACTGGGAACGCAGATATGCATCCGTTGGTCACAGATACCTTAAAAAAATAGGTAGGGGCGTGGATCAGAAAACCAGTCAGTATCTGGTGTGACCATTGTTTGCTTCATGAAGTGAGACATCTCCTTCGCAGAGAGTTGATCAGCCTGGTTCCTCTCTAGGTTTCTTCCGAGGTTTTGGCCTTTCTAGTGAGTTTTACCTAGCCACCGTGCTTCTACACCTGCATTGCTTGCTGTTTGGGGTTTTAGGCTGGGTTTCTGTACAGCACTTTGAGATATCAGCTGATGTAAGAAGGGCTATATAAATACATTTGATTTGTTGATTGTTGTCTGTGGGATGTTGTCCCTCCTCTTCAATGACTGTGCGAAGTTGCTGGATATTGGCGGGAACTGGAACACGCTGTATAACACGTCAATCCAGAGCATCCCAAACTTGCTCAATGGGTGACATGTCTGGTGAGTATTGCAGGCCATGGAGGAATTGGGACATTTTCAGCTTCCAGGAAATGTGTACAGATCCTTGCGACATAGGGCCTTGCATTATCATGCTGAAACATGAGGTGATGGCGGCGGATGAATGACACGACAATGGGCTTCAGGATCTCGTCATGCTATCTCTGTGCATGCAATTGTGTTCATGGTCCGTAGCCTATGCCTGCCCATACCATAACCCCACCGCCACCATGGGGAACTCTGTTCACAACATTGACATCAGCCAACCGCTAACCCACACAACGCCATTTGCCCAGTACAGTTGAAACCAGGATTCATCTGTGAAGAGCACAATTCTCCAGTGTGCCAGTGGCCATCGAAGGTGAGAATTTGCCCACTAAAGTCGATTTCGATGCCGAACTGCAGTCAGGTCAGGACTCTGGTGAGGATGATGAGTTGAGTTTTTCCTGAGACGGTTTCTGACATTTTGTGGAAATATTCTTTGGTTGTGCAAACCCAGTTTCATCATCTGTCCGGTTGGCTGGTCTCAGATGATCCCGCAGGTGAAGAAGCCAGATGTGGAGGTCCTGGGCTGTCATGGTTACGCTTGGTCTGCGGTTCTGAGGCCAGTAGGACGTACTGCCAAATTATCTAAAACAACATTGGTAGATTATGGTAGAGAAACAAACCTTCAATTCTCTGGCAACAGTTCTGGTGGACATTCCTGCAGTCTGCAGTGTGACAAAACTGCAGATTTTAGAGTGGCCTTTTATCATCCCCAGCACAAGGTGCACCTATGTAATGATCATGCTGTTTAATCAGCTTCTTGATATGCCACATCTGTCAGGTGTATTATCTTGGAAAAGGAGAAATGCTCACTAACAGGGATGTTAACCAATTTGTCCATAATAAGTTTGAGAAATAAGCTTTTTGTGCGTATGGAAAATTTCTGGGTTCTTGTTTTTTCAGCTCATGAAACATGGGACCAACACTTTGTGTTGCATTTATATTTTTGTTCATTGTAGTTCCCTCAATCACAGAGAAGTTCTGTCAAATAAATCAAATCACAAAAGCAACATTAATGTATTTGCTATCCCATCTAGCTGACACACAACATTCTCTGTCTGTATTGAGTTAGTGAGAGCATAAAAGAGTCGGTACTACAGCAACACACACAATGAAGGATAATTAGCCTTGTTCTTTGGGGCCCAGCCTCAGTCTCTGCTCAAGACGTTGACCTCAGCCCTCGCCCCAGGGCCAGGCAACAATCTCTCCCAGCGGGTGGCTTAAAGTGCCTTGTCAATCAACCTTTGTGGGAAGCAAGCAACCCCCCCCCCCCCCGCTCTAATGAGAGGTGGCAGTCAGAGGATAGAAGAGATACGCTGGGGCGCAACTCACACTGGGGATGGGGGGGCGGGCACATTCTGAAATTGCATTTTTTGTCTTCCCCAGTTTTAGCATTGGAATGTGATACAAAACAGGACAACAGTGTGCCTTAGGACCATGCAGATGCTGCCGATAGGTCGGGTAGGCTGTTTGGAGTGTTTATCCGACTGTATTTAGGACTGCGCTGACACCACAGAGCTGGCTGACAGGCTGTGTGAAGGCAAAGCGAAATGCTTGTGCTTCTAGTTCCTACCGCACAGTAATATCTAACAAGTAATCTAACAATTTTACAACAACTACCTTATACACATAAGTGTAATGGAATTAATAAGAATATGTACATATAAATGTATGGATGAGTGATGGCCGAACGGCATAGGCAAGATGCAGATGATATAAATTACAGTATATACGAGATAAGTAATGTAGGGTATGAAAACATTATATAAAGTGGCATTGTTTAAAGTGACTAGTGATACATTTACTACATCCAATTTTTAATTATTAAGTGTCTGGAGATTTGAGTCAGTATGTTGGCAGCAGCCAAAAGTTGAGTGTTTTTGGTGACAAGCCAAATTTCTTCAGCCTCCTGAGGTTGAAGAGGTGCTGTTGCGCCTTCTTCACCACACGGTCTGTGTGGGTGGACCATTTCAGTTTGTCCGTGATGTGTACGCCAAGGAACTTAAAACTTTCCACCTTCTCCACCACTGTCCCGTCGATGTGGATAGGGGGGTGCTCCCTCTGCTGTTTCCTGAAGTCCACAATCATCTCCTTTGTTTTATTGATGTTGATGTTGAGTGTGAGGTTATTTTCCTGACACCACGCTCCGAGGGCCCTCACCTCCTCCTTGTAGGCCTTCTCGTCGTTGTTGGTAATCAAGCCAACCACTGTGGTATCGTCTGCACACTTGATGATTGAGTTTGAGGCGTGCATGGCCACGCAGTCATGGGTGAACAGGAAGTACAGGAGAGGGCTGAGAACGCACCCTTGTGGGGCTCCAGTGTTGAGGATCAGCGGGCGGAGATGTCGTTTCCTATCCTCACCACCTGGGGGCGGCCCGTCAGAAAGTCTAGGACCCAGTTGTACAGGGCGGGGTCGAGAACCAGGATCTCGAGCTTAATGACGAGTTCAGAGGGTACTATGGTGTTAAATGCTGAGCTGTAATCGATGAACAGCATTCTTACATAGTTATTCCTCTTGGCCAGATAGGTTAGGGCAGTGTGATTGTGACGTCTGTGGACCAATTGGGGCGGTAGGTAAATTGCAGTGGGTCTAGGGTGTCAGGTAGGGTGGAGGTGATATGATCCTTGACTAGTCTCACAAAGCACTTCATGATGAAGGAAGTGAGTGCTACGGGGCGGTAGTCGTTTAGCTTAGTTACCTTAGCTTTCTTGGGAACAGGAACAATGGTGGCCCTATTGAAGCATGTGGGAACAGCACACTGGGATAGGGATTGATTGAATATGTCCGTAAACACACCAGCCAGCTGGTCTGGACATGCTCTGAGGATGCGGCTAGGGATGCCGTCTGGGCCGGCAGCCTTGCAAGGGTTAACACGTTTAAATGTTTTACTCATGTTGGCTGCAGTGAAGGAGAGCCCACAGGTTTTGCTAGCGGGCCGTGTCAGTGGCACTGTATTTTCCTCAAAGTGAGCAAAGAAGTTTAGTTTGTCTGTGAGCAAGACATTGGTGTCCGCGACAGGGATGGTTTCCCTTTTGAAATTCGTGTTTGACTGTTGACCCTGCCACATACATCTCGTGTCTG
Organism: Oncorhynchus masou masou; assembly: GCF_036934945.1. Taxonomy (NCBI): domain Eukaryota; kingdom Metazoa; phylum Chordata; class Actinopteri; order Salmoniformes; family Salmonidae; genus Oncorhynchus; species Oncorhynchus masou. The sequence goes on along the minus strand of NC_088223.1, from coordinate 36,838,690 downwards.
AGCCGTTGAATTGCGACCAGTTTGTCTCTATACTAATGCTGAGCTTGTTTGATTGCCTTGCGGAGGGAATGGCTACACTGTTTGTATTCGGTCATGTTTCCAGTCGCTGGAAAAGCAGTGGTTCGCGCTTTCAGTTTTGCGCGAATGCTGCCAGCAATCCACGGTTTCTGGTTGGGGAATGTTTTAATAGTCACCGTGGGTACAACATCACCGATGCACTTGGTAATAAACTCGCTCACCGTATCAGCGTATACATAAATGTTGTTGTCTGAGGTTATCCGGAACATATCCCAGTCCACGTGATCGAAGCAATATTGAATCGTGGAATCAGATTGGTCGGACCAGCGTTGAACAGACCTGAGCATGGGTGCTCCCGAGTGAGCCATGTTTCCGTGAAACAGAGAATGTTACAATCTCTGATGTCTTTCTGGAAGACAACCCTTGCTCGAATTTCATCTACCTTGTTGTCAAGAGACTGGACATTGGCGAGTAGTATACTCAGGACTGGTGAGCCGGTCTACGGAGCCTGACCAGAAGAGCGCTCCGTCTGCCCCCTCTACGGTGCCATTGTTTTGGGTCGCCACTGGGATCCGATCCATTGTCCTGGGTGGTGGTCCAAACAGAGGATCCGCTTCGGGAAAGTCCTATTCCTGGTCGTAATGTTGGTATGTTGACGTTGCTCTAATATCCAATAGTTCTTCCCAGGTATGTAATAAGACTTAAGATTTCCTGGGGTAACAATGTAAGAAATAATACATTAAAAAACTAAATACTGCATAGTTTCCTAAGAACGTGAAGCGAGGCGACAATCTCTGTCGGCGCCATCACATATGGCAATATAACTTTATTGATCTGTCGGTTTCCCTCGCGAATTCCCCACTTTTAACACAGACACAGTCAGTAATAAACAGCTCTAACTTTACAGGCTTCACTGTCATGGTGCACATTAGATCCTTATATGGAATACTGCATGACAAAAGGAGTCTGTATTGAAAACATGCCAACATCAGGGGAGATCCTTATATGGGCAATCTCTAGCTGCTGGGCTGCTCTGTCCTGGCCCTGGGGGCGTGTCGTACTGTTGTCACTCTGGCCTTGTACTAACACACCTGAAACCAATAATTAATGTTTCACTAAGATCCTAAAGTGGTGTGGGGTGTGTTGGGGCGCTACAGGGCTGTGGATCCCTAGGTGCAGGACAGGGTGACCCAGCTATATTGTGTGCAAGTAAAGAGCGCTCGACAGTACTATTGGCCCTATGATATGAATTATATGACGGATGTACTGTTCCTGTGTGTTAATGTGTAGGTGTATGTGTGCTTTCCCTTAAGACATTAAAACAAGATGGGAAGGAAGTTGTGGTGGGGAAAGAGTTCAGTTATTGACGAGACTGGTGGGAGTAGGCTGCTCGTGTTGGCTGGGCAGTCTGGCTGAAATTTGATATAGAGGATGTCTTAAAGAGAATCAATTATCATGGATCTAGTTCCTGTCTTATCAATCACTTAAACAATCTTTAATCGTCTCTTACCTAGCTGATGACTGTGAGGATTTTTTCTTACTTTTTGTTGTTCTAAACAGATTTGCCAGGTCGCAGTTGTAAATGAGAACTTGTTCTAAACTGGCCTACCTGGATAAATAAAGGTGAAATAAATACATATAAACTTGTTAGAAGGGCCATGGGTCATATTAGATTGTGTAAACATGCAGGAAATGTTCTTCGGATGCCCCTAAAAATGGGAGGACCCCCAGACTCCCTGCCAAGTACATTTAATTTACAATATGTAGAATCTACAAGAATAGAAAGGTTCAGAACTTTTGTGAAAAAAATCACTGCACAGTTGAGAAATATATGGCAAATAGAAATCAAACCTGGATGGTGTTCAAAGATAGATGGGAGGGTTGAGTGGAGCTTGAAGCGGGAAATAAAAACAAACAAAAGATAACTATGGTAAAATATACTGTGTCCTTAAAATGTAAAAACAAATGTCCTCTCACTGTCAACTGTTTCTTTTCAGCTAACTTATCATGTGTAAATATTTGTATGAACACAAGATTCAACAACAGACAAACTGAACAAGTTCCACAGACAAGTGACTAACAGAAATTGAATAATGTGTCCCTGAACAAAGGGGGGTCAAAATCAAAAGTATTAGTCAGTATCTGGTGTGGCCACAAGCTGAATTAAGTACTGCAGTGCATCTCCTCCTCATGGACTGCACCAGATTTGCCAGTTCTTGCTGTGAAATGTTACCACACTCTTCCACCAAGGCACCTGCAAGTTCCTGGACATTTCTGGGGGGGAATGGCCCTAGCCCTCACCCTGCAATCCCAGACGTGCTACATGGGATTGAGATCTGGGCTCTTAGCTGGCCATGGCTAGAACACTGACATTCCTGTCTTGCAGGAAATCACACACAGAGCGAGCAGTATGGCTGGTGGCATTGTCATGCTGGAGGGTCATGTCAGGATGAGCCTGCAGGAAGGGTACCACATGAGGGAGGAGGATGTCTTCCCTGAAATGCACAGCATTGAAATTGCCTGCAATGACAAGCTGACAGATGATGCTGTGACACACCGCCCCAAACCATGACGGACCCTCCACCTCCAAATCAATCCCGCTCCAGAGTACAGGCCTCGGTGTAACACTCATTCCTTTGACGATAAACGCAAATCCGACCATCACCCCTGGTGAGAAAAAAATGCGACTCGTCAGTGAAAAGCATTGTTTGCCAGTCCTGTCTGGTCCAGCGATGCTGGGTTTGTGCCCATAGGCGACGTTGTTGCCGATGATGTCTGGTGAGGACCTGCCTTACAACAGGCCTACAAGCCCTCAGTTCAGCCTCTCTCAGCCTATTGCGGACTGTCTGAGCACCAATGGAGGGATTGTGCGTTCCTGATGTAACTCGGGCAGTTGTTGCCATACTGTACCTGTCGAGCAGGTGTGATGTTCAGATGTTCCGATCCTGTGAAGGCGTTGTTACACGTGGTCTGCCACTGCGAGGACGATCAGCGGTCCGTCCTGTCTCCCTGTAGCGCTATCTTAGGCGTCTCACAGTACGGACATTGCAATTTATTGCCCCGGCCACATCTGCAGTCCTCATGCCTCCTTCCTAAGGCACGTTCACGCAGATGAGCAGCGACCCAGGGCATCTTTCTTTTGGTGTTTTTCAGAGTCAGTAGAAAGGCCTCTTTAGTGTCCTAAATTCTCATAGCTGTGACCTTAATTGCCTACTGTTGGTAAGCTATGTGTCTTAACGACCGTTCCACAGGTGCATGTTCAGTAATTGTTTATGGTTCATTCAACAAGCATGGGAAACAGTGTTTAAACCCTTTACAAAGAAGATGAGGTTATTTTGATTTTTACCAATTATCTTTGAAAGTCAGGGTCCTGAAAAAGGGACTTTTCTTTTTTTGCTTGACTTTGTCTCCCGTGGACATTACTGGTTAAACATGGACATAACACACTAATTGAACTAATCTCAAAGCATTACCATAAATGACCAGTAGAGGGGGTCAGTTTCCAAGTTAAGGCCATTGAAAATTCCTAGGACAGTTACTACATCTTTCAGTGCAGCTTACTTCTCTGTTATGAAAGTTTGGTTGGTCGTGATGTTCACTGGCCTTCAACAACAAGAGCTAGTTGGTCGTGATATTTACTCGCTTACAAGTGTGAGAGCTATTTTATTTATGGATGGGTTTGAAAATGTCACAATCAAGGGGGAGCGGAATCTTAAATGGAGTTAGATGTACAATGACACCCAAGACAGATGGTATGGGGTTATTCTAAGGGATTTAAACAAACCGTTAGGAACACACACAATTCCTACTGCATGAGCATTTCTATTACAATAGCTACATTCCATGTTCAAGGACACTTCGCATTTGCGGTCAAGTCATTTGCTAGATGGCATTTTGTGAGCTGTTCAGGAGAAAAGTATAAATATTGTCATTGTTGAACTTGGAGAATGTGTCTGCTACACTTCAGTTTCCTATGGTTCATAAAAAGTTACATCTGCACAGCCCTTAAAAGGGCCTGGGTAATTGTTAACCAAGGTGAAACCTTAGAATACAATTTTGAATCAAAAGGTTGACGTATCTCTGTGACTAAACACATTCACAACAGTGCGGCAGTAAAACGTGTCAAGGTGAAAGAAAACCTGCTCACAAATATAGTACAGCTCAGCAGGGCGAGGTCGAAAGGCATTACCCTGAAGCACCTGTAATGAATATAATACAACTCATGTGTAGCTCATATATTTAAAATAAAATACAAAGAAAGACACTTGTCCATTTTTACCTGTTTTAATTAACCCCGATTACAATTTAATTACAAATGAGGGGGACAAAATACAAGAGAAACAGAAGGTATACATGTTGCCTCATGGTATGGAGTCCTCTCTGTTTGAGTGTTAAGTAACCACTGAAAGGAGAGTGAAAGAAGAGTGAAAGGAGAGTGAAAGGAGAGTGAAAGGAGAGTGAAAGGAGAGTGAAAGGAGAGTGAAAGGAGAGTGAAAGGAGAGTGAAAGGAGAGTGAAAGGAGAGTGAAAGGAGAGAAGAGTAAAAGGAGAAAGAAGAGTGAAAGAAGAGGGATAACGACACCATTCAATGTCAAAACAATAGAATGTATTTCTTACCAAGTCTCCCCCCCCCCAAAAAAAATACATCTATATACACAAAGACCCAAAAAGATAATATTTCAAAACAAAGGTAATGTGATAGGATTATGTGAGCTCCTCTTTTCCATGTGTCCATAATTACAAATACAACTAGCTCAGTCGAAGTTAAAACTACTATTTTAGTTCAGCTAATAGTAAGATGGAGGAGTTGTCGTTGTCTGGAAAATACATACTGGAAATATAAAATACATACTGGAAATATAAAATACAAAACACGAGGGATTCAAATAGCCATGGAAAAGAGGTAGGCCCAGAGGGGTACAAAATAATCAAATAGTAAATAATGTTAATAATAATAACAATGACAGTAAATAATAATTTGGGACAAATAATAAACAGCAACGACGAGAGGGAAAAGTGGGAACATTTTTAGATTATTTTCTCTTGAAGCAACAAGGCAGCAGTCAGTTACAATGCAAGGCAGGACAAAAGACGTACTGGGTGGCTACGGCAACACCAACATCTGCATACAGACACCCACTGACACCATACTAGTGCTATGAACATACTCTTGAGTGAGTCTTTTGTTTGGGCCCGGCTCTTGTTGAGTTACAAAGGCTGGAGGGACCTAGACGGTACCCGCAGAGCGTCTTCTCAGATTAGGGGAACTTCCTCTCTGAGGTTTTGTGATGTCATATCCTGCATGGGCGAGGGTTGTTTCTTTGGTTAAGAGTTTTCCAAGCCTGAGAGACTAGTACGGGGGTGGGGGATCATGTCGCTAGTGATGTCACCTTCCTTTTACTCTAGGTTAACCCACATTACAGACCTCTCAGCAGACCAGGTCTACCTCAAACATGTACATATTCAGGTGGCGGAGTGTTACTGATGCATTCTCCTAGTATAGTTCATGGTCCAAGACAAAAGCTAAGTCCGGCCAAACGGTGGGTTCAATAGACAACAAAGGTGCCCTGTCCTTGTGTTTCCAGGAGAGTTTGGGTTGCTGAGAGGGGGTGAGATCCTGGTCGTAAACTTGGGGTTCGGGTGGGGGGGGGGGGACGATAACACAAGAATGTCTGTTCTTTAGTGATGGCCAGAAAAGGTAACCCCAAAATCTTAAAAGGTTTCCACGATGCAACATTTCTCCATTATTTGGTCATTTACTGGTCACTTTTCACCCACCAATCTTCAAGCCCCCCCAAACAGAACACTTGTTTTTACATTATAAATATTAAATGTGTTCCGATTCCACATGATCCCTTTCCAATTCAGCTCCACTGTCAAGAGAGGCAAGGTGAGAAGAGGCTCCCTCATATATATATATATATATATATATATATTATATGCCCGACAGAGTTATCATTAAAAATAGCATTTCCTGATTCATATCAAATTATAATTTTTTTAATTATAACATTTGTATTTAATATATTCAAATAAAATATGTGTAGTATTGGTTTTAGTCATTCAGATTCTGTTTCTTGGTATAAAAAAAGGCAAAGTGGCAGTCAGTGTATAAGGTCTGTGCCCACACCAACAGATTTCAGTACGGTATGCTTGAGGCTTCTATAGTGTGTAAGTGTGCACGTTATTTGGCCAGGGTAATTCATGTATAGTCACCTGTCAGCTTAAAAAAAGCACAATCTCAATTTGTCTTTGTTCAAAAAAAAAATGGGCTGCGTATTTGTAAAATACAGAAAATAAAAAGGAATTTAAAAAAATTTAAAATGTCACTAAAAGGCTTTGCATGAGCTCACCTCGGTCCTCGCATTCATTTCACGGTATACTTTTTTGGGGAGTGAGAAAAAAAATATATATTCGTTTCAGTTCAAGAACATTGTATATACAGAGGTACTTCTAACCTTCCGTTGCACCGCTTCTTCCCAAATACTGTCCTTCTTTCTTTTTTGAGGCGCTCTCTATGGGAGAAAGAAGCAGCTCCAACCAGTGGAACGGAGGAGACCTCTAAGATACTCTTTCAACACCATTCCAAGCGGACAAATTACCACTCTCCTTATAAGATTGTGCAAAAGTCATGTAGGGTCCCCACATTAATGGCCCCTAACATGTAGGGCCCCAACTTGAAGGGTTTTTGCTGCTCCACTTTCTGGACCCTGCCCAGTACATGAGCTGTCCATTAAGGCTTGGATGCACGCCATTTTGTTTTTTAGCCCTACGCTCAAGTCGGTGGGGGACGATGGTCAAAGAGAGAGCGCTGACTCGGACACAAATTCAGTCCTAAGTCTCTAAGTCAGTCCCTGTGATTAGACAGATATGGACAGGGAAGTCTCTTCGTTATGACTCCTGAGCTCCCTTCCCAGTCAAAGGAGATGGAATAGTTGACAAGAGTTGGTACGAGGCCCCTCGCTTACCTTTGCTTTGTAAACCATTGTACGTGAAGACAGGCACTTCTGTAATCTTTTTTCAAGTCTGTTGAAGATAAGGGGTGGGGGGGGGGGGATTCTTTCACATCTGTGTTGATGCATCTCGGAAAGGCAAAGGAGCTATGGGTGTTACTGGGAGATGTTGAGGTGAGATCGGAGGCACCCAAAGGCAGTGTACAGGTCTAAGGGATAGGCCCAGGGGGTCTTTCGTTTAGAGGGGGTGTCAGTATTAATTTGTGTCTATGACCATCTCTTAGTGTCTCAGTCACAGAATGCTGAGCTGTTTGTTAATGTTCTGGGTTTCATGTGTTGCAAATGGGAGTAAAAAGGCTTTTTGCCCAGGCACTTGTTTCTATGTGCATGCTTGGTTATATGAGTGAATGTGTATGTAGTTATGGGCATATGATTGTGTGTATGCGTGTCCACGGTTTGTGCGTATCCCTGCCTCAGCAAGCTCCATGGCTCTCCAGAGACAGCTGGGCTGTGGCTCTCTGCAACTCGGAGCTGGCCCTGCGCTGGGCCGGAGGGGGAGGAGCGCGCAGACTCAGGGACAGGCTTCTCCTTGGCCCCTCCCCATTCTCTGACTCCCTCCTTGCTGGCTCCACCTGTTTCTCTGCCCGCACTTTCTTGTCCTCGGCCTCATCGCGCTCGCCATCGGCCTCCATCTTCTGGTCCTCGCTCCAGCGGCGTTTGAAGCGCAGCTTCAGGGGGATGCAGAGGGTGCCGCCAGGGCTGATGGGAGGGCCTTGGCCCGGCTCGCGCTTCAAGGCCAACAGGGAGGGGGTTAGAGGGCCCATGGGAGGGGCGGCGGGGGTCTTGAACACGTCCTCGTCCAGGTCGTCCTCGACGATGGCGCCCAGGTTGCCGTTGGTGATGGCAGTAGGGGCGGTTCCGTTGGTGGGATGAAGGGGGGTGAAGACGTCTCCCTCGTCGTCATCAAGCAGCTCGTCCTCCTCGCTGATGTCGGTCACCTCCACCTCCTCATCGGACTCAACGTCGGAGACGGGCTCCACCTAGACAATAAGAGACAATAGATGAGTCATTGTTGAGAACATCTTTTTACATTAACAAACTGGTGGTTAGTCAGGCTAATCTTGATTCTGGTTAGGGATTGGCTCACCTTGATTTTTGGGCCCACTGAGGAGGAGGAGTTAGAGAGTAGTCCTGAGGCAGCGTAGGAGGAGCCTAGGCTAGAGGAGGAGCCCCCGATAGAGGAGGTGGAGCCATCCTTCTGTTTACGCCCCAGCGGAGGCGGCTGCAGCTTGAACTTGAAGGGTGAGGGGTGCTGCTCCTCCCCTTGGTGGTGGTGCAACGAATGGGAATGGGGCATGGGCGGGGCATGGTGGTGGGCTGTCATGGGCTTGTCAGGGGCGACAGAGGGCCTGTGGGGCTGGGGGACCACGATGTTGGGGTAGTGGAAGAAGGCTCTGGGGCTGAGGTGGTAGTTGTAGACACTCTGGTGGTGGGCCTGCAGGTAGCGCTTCATGTCGTCCGGGTTGAAGGAGAAGTGGGAGCCCAGCATGGGGCTGAGGGAGGGGGACGGGGTGTAGGGCAGGTGGGAGCCAGGGGTCATGGAAAGGGCCGGAGACAGGGTGGGGCCCAGGAGGCCCCCAGGGCCCGGCAGGGGGGACACAGGGAACGGGGACATGGGGTCACCATGGACCCTGTGGCCGGGCGGGGGGCGGCCTAGCCCACCAGGGCCTCCGTAGGCGCGAAACAGGGAGTCGTGGGAGAGGCGGGGGTGGAGGAGGCCGCGGAATGCCCGTTCAGAGCCCGTGCCGCCACGATCTTCACCCCCCACGCCTTCCTCCAGCTCAGAGTTGGTGGAGGTGCCGTCGCTGCAGTCGGAGACAGAGCCGCGGCCCAGGCGGCGGGCCACGCTGCTGAACATGCCCGGGCTGCGCAGGTCCTCACTGGGGGAGAGCACATCGGACGGGGTGGAGGGGGGAAAGCGGAAGTGGCTGCCCCCAGTCGGCACGGGAGGGGCGCTCTGAGGGACTCCCCTACCTGGAGAGAGACGAGTGAGTTAGAGACGGTAGGAATGAAACTGAGGTAATCAGAGAGTAAAATAAGAGAAAGAGAGACGAGGAAAACAGTAGAGGAAAAACAAGTGAGAGGCACTAGGTGACAGAAGGATGAGTGACTGAAAGTGAAACCAAGTAAGAAGCAGGTGAGTGAGAGCAAAAGTCACTGTATACCGAGAAACACACGGCTCACACTGGCCACGTGTTACATTCCACTTTCCGACGCTTCCACGCCAAATTGTGGCACACAATAAATTCTCGGCATCCTCGCCCGTGCCAAAATGAAATATTGGAAAGTTGTTCTTTTTTGCCATCACAAACATGGATCAGGTTGCTCCATTTCCCTAAAACCGCTGAGTGAGTTAACGTCGGAGAGGCATGGGTGTGTGTGTGTGACCGTTATATCAAAACACATGTCAAAACCTCGGAACCACATCACATATGGAGTATAATAAAAACATCACGCAGCAGTTATGCCACATGGCATCAGGAAGTGTGCCGTATTTCCACTGTGGTGGTTGTGATTACCGCTGGAGGGGATTTCAGGGAAAACACTTGGTATGAAGCGGATAAACACAGACGCCATCCTCGCTGCACTACGTAAACCCCATGGGGATGGATTCGTGTTTTAGCATTTAGCCCGCGCCATTACCAGTCAGTCGGTGTAGCGGTTTCCATTACAAAATGGCGCTACTATGGGTTAAGCTCTCAGGTCTGTATTAGCGTAGTCTTTGAAACGTTTGTAATTGGACAGATACATACAAATGAAATTTAAAAAAAAAAAAATCTCTAAATAACACGAGGACTTTATGGAAATGCTTTCAGAAGAGTGAAGACTTCCAAACGACGGACGCGCACGACGTATTCAGCTATACTGTGCTCAAACTGCTAACAATGTTGATGTCTCGGATCACTCTGTGCCAGTGATAGTCGCTGGTGGATTTTTAACCAGACTAGAGAGAGAGTACTGACCAGAACCCATGTCGATGAAGGGGTAGTTGACCAGCACCAGCTTGTTGAAGTTGAACTTGTAGGTGAACCTCTTCCCTTTGGTCTTGTGGAGGATTCTCTTGTTGTAGTAATATCTGTGGGGGGGGGGTTGCATGGTTACTATCCCTTTGTTCAATTTCCATGTTTAAATAAGGATTAAATGCATTCAATTACATGCTTTCCAGCATTACTGAGTGCATTACACAGAAAAACCCCCAAAAACGTGCAGTATCCATCACTGTGTAGTTGTTTATCTAAGGGTCTCATTATGTGCCGTAACCAACCGTGCCTCAATATGAAACGTAATGAGTAGACAGTGTAGTATACTACGCCTCTTGTAAGATGAGTTTTACCTCAATGAGACAAACATTTACAAACGACAGTTAAATAAACACACTGGGAAACTGATTCAGGTCTTGAAGAACTCCTGTTGCACTGAGTGGGAGGAAGTCCTCAGAGACTGAGTGCACTACAGTGGCTGCTGAACCAAAAGGCAGCTAGTTCTAGCCTTTTCATTGCCGATCCTCTCACTCAGTGTCCGCACTGACTCGATGAATGAAGGGCCTCTTCCCGATTGCCGCGACTCCAAAATTATGACTAGAGTGGGCTCCCACCTACACACTTGCTAAATGGCAGTGATAGTGGAGGGCTGCCTGGCGCTTGCTTTGATATAGACGATGTGAAGTGGAGACGGGAGGTTTGGACTGGAACATAATGTTCACAGGCGCAGAAAGAGGACTCGAACACGTGGGGGGGGCAGGATGTACCACGCGAGCGCCAACACAAGCACACACTGTGTGATACGGTGAGTGACTACTGGAGGGGGGGGGGGGGGGGAGAGAGAGAGAGAGCGAGCTCGGCGAAACATGCGGGGACACACAAGCTCACACATGGGCTGCGGTGCTTTGAAGAACATTTGAACTCACTTCAAACAAAGCACAAAGGGCTAACGTTACTACTGCCTGAATGCCACAGCTTTAAAGTACCACATTTTGAACACTAACGGAGCTCGTCGTCCCCGAATCAAAGCCTGAACCCTAATGAGGAAAGAACATTGCAGTCTTTCAATTACTTCAGAATGGAAAACTACTTTCATTGAAGAGTTTTACAACGGAACAATAGTACCAGAGGTTAGGGTCCGCCCGGTCGAGGAGACTAGTTTACTATAGAAACAAACCCAAGGCGCAGATGGGATGGAGGAGGACTGGCAGAGAAAGCAGCAGTGACGAGTCATTGGTAGGATGAGCACTAGCTGACCCACACCAACCTACGACTTGAAGGTGATGCTGACAAGCTGGTATGTGTCCAGCGCTGGCTGCTAAGTGTGTGCGTGTGATAGCCAGAGGTGTGTGCAATTGAGTGAGGGAGTGAGTACAGACAGAGGACTAAATAAAAGCTTGTCTTCCCACGTGTTCTGCAGGTGTGCGGGTTTCTAAAAAGACAAACGTTATCTAAATGAGCGGTCACATTAAAACGAGGGACCTTGACGTACGTCGGAGATCAACAAGTCGCGATGAGCCGCGCTCCCGCTTGCTCCTGCGCTCTCCTCCCCCTCTCATTGAAAGAGTAACGAGGAGGGAGCCACTCCAGAGCTCTCATTATTCCGGCCCAACTTAAATCAGCTAAAAGCGGTCTTCAAATGGAGAGATATTAGTTGGGTGTGTTAGAGCTCCTGGTCTAAGAACAAAATACCATTCAACCTGTATTTACACAGGTTTCTCCTACAATTCCATCCTACAATACCCAGAACCCCTACGTCGTAGTGACAGTTGTTCCCGTTTCTTACCGAAGCGCCCTGCTCAGCTTGTCGTAGTTCATCTGAGGTTTGCACTTGCGGGCGCCCCACAGCCGGGCCACCTCTTCGGGGTCCTTGATGACAAACTCTCCGTAGTCACCCTGCCAGGCGATGACTTCATGGTACTCCTCCTTCCGCAGCAGCTCCAGGATGAAGCACCACAGCTGGATCTGTCGCGAGCCGGGGCTCGACTCGGGCTTGTAGGCCCAGTCGGGGAAGGCGAACCCTGTTGACGGGGAGAAGGAGAGAAGGGGTTAGATGGAGGCATAGTGCTCATATGCTGGGGGTGGTGGAACATGGGGCTGAGAAAAGCAGAGGCAACAGGGAAAAGGCGGGTAGTGGAGAGTCGACAAAGGGTTGAAGAATGGGTAAAAAAAAAAAAATCATTGAATTGTGTTTGATTCCCATGTGGCGGGTCACAAGAAGATTACTAACTAAGTCACTTTGGATAAAAGGGTCTTACAGAGCTGTGCTGGGATCAGTGATTAAAAGCAAAGGAGGTTGGTTTTTGGGGTAAACTTGTGTTGAGTTTGAAATCAAAGCTGTACAGGGATTGGGCCTGGCGCGTTCATATCAGTTTCACGTTCGTCGTATATCAGCCTTGAGTACGAAGACAAAATAAAAGATAGAACGAGCATTAGACACAGAACATGTGAGAACAGTGAGAGTGAATATGTGTTTTAGCGAGGTAGGTTGTCCTTAAAAGACTCAACACCACTTCAACGCAAGGCCAGGCAGACTAGCAGAGACATAACCACACACACACACCCGCTTAGGACTAAATGTGCTCTAGCAACCAGGCTGAGAAAATCTCTCATAGAAACATATGGGCACAATACAACACATAAAAACGCCCTACGGAGTGCATACCAGAGATATTTATGGTTGTCATAGGAAAACATTAGGACATATCTAAAACACTAGAGTAAACACTTAGATAAAAACACAGTCCGCAATGCAGACATTGTCTCATTGAACCACCTGTTGGGCCAAAGTCCACATTTGTCACTATACATCTTCATTCCAGTTCAAATGCTGCTGCACCAGAATGACTGGGATGCCCATTGTCACTAAACCTCTTTGTAAAGGCGACACGTTAAAATCATGAAGGTAGATTCGATTTTGCAAGTCACCCAGTTAAAAGCCTATGACACGTGACTCATTCCGAGCAATAGGATAGGCTAAACCATTGAACTACTTCAATTGTCTCGTTTGAAATGACTAAACAATGAATGGTTTCTGATGGCCATCCGATGCGTCGCAGCCCATAAAGCATACGCATATCATTCCCACATCGTAGACGATAGGGCCCAGAGATCAATGGCGCCACTTCAGCATCTGTACCACTTGGGCAGATGCTGGCAAGCTGGTGCCAACGCACATGTAAAGTCCAGCAGGAACAGAGAACATGAAAGCAAGTGAGCAAATTGAACAAAACACACATGTACAGAAACGGTCAAAGTGGGCGCAAGAGTGCTCACACACACGAATAGCAGCAATGCCCACTGAGCGTGCGTCAGTGCTGACTCATGGCCTGTTCTTGTTTTGTCATTCAGCTTTCACATGGAGTACACGCCTTTCCCCTCCGCGCTGCCATCCCTTCCTTCGCTCCCTCTGACACCATCGCCTAGCAACAGGGTATTTTAGCTCTATAAATAAACACACCGAACAAAAAAAACTGTCATTCAATTAAAAGGTTCCTATTTTTTTTCAGAAAGTAGGTGGGGGGGGGGCTGAGGTAAGAGAGAAATTGGTGCGAAGGGGGCCAGGGAAGAGGCGTCAAAGGATAAAAAGAGACCATCTTGTCATCTGTGGTTTCACTGATGAAAGTTCACTGTTCCGCCGTCCATTAGCCGGCTGCCTTGGGAAAACGACACAGACATCCACCGGTGTCCAGCACATACAACGAATCTCCAACACTCACAATGCTGCTCCTATCTAGACAGGAGGAGTGAAAAAAAAAAGAGAAAACAAAACACAGCTATAACAAGCCTGTTTTCTGCTCTGTTGCGCTAACTACAAGTGGTCCTGGTGGGACTGCTGCTGGTCCTGCGGGTGACAGTAACTATGATAGGAATAACACACAGATAAACACGCTCATAGCGTAGCACCATAATAACACACGCGTGTGGTGTGCTGATACCTGGGACGACAGTCAGGTCGTTGGCCATAATGACCCAACGAACATCAAGCGTGTGAGGTCAGTAAGAAGGCACAGTTGTCCAACCATTCTCCCTGGGCCTTTAAGGGAAAGAATGGAAGGAGTAGTGACAGAAAGTGTATTTTTAGGACAACCACAAGAGAGCCTATTATTCGAGGAACCTGAATTTCCCTTCCAGCAGAACACACAGGATCTTCACACGAGAACCATTTTCATACAAAGCTTTCAATACAGCTACTTTTATTTAAAAAACGTCCCTATGATGTCATGTGTTTATAATAGTAGCTTTAATAATAACAGGTGTGCATTGTGCGCCAACTGCTCTGAGACCAGGGGCTCCGTCTCTTTCTCACCCTGTTCCCGCCATCAATTCCCCCTTTTCCCTCCCTTCCTCCTATTCTTTCCTGGCTCTATATTTAACTTCAGGAAAAAGGTTGGCTGGCCTCCGATTGCTAGTGATGGCTGTCTGGTCACAGAGATGGGTAGGTGAGGGCACGGGGGCGAATGGACTTGTTCTCCATGTGAGTAGAGCGTAGTCACTGGACTACACTCCATTGACTTTCAACAGGGACATGCCATGGTGCACTGTTATTGCGAGAGAGCGAACACTGTCAGAAAAACAAGCAAGCACAAAAGCTGCTTGATGCTAATAAGTGGATGCTAACGTTGACTCATGCTTGCATAAGGGCTAATAGTTCCCGATCCTAAAGACATGGCCATCAACACCAACTCATGATTTTATTTAACTAGGCAAGTCAGTCAAGAACAAATTCTTATTTACAATGACGTCCTGCCCTGGCCAAACCCCAACGACACCGGGCCAATTGTGCGCTGCCCTATGGGACTCCCAATCACGGCCGGTTGTGATACAGCCTAGAATCGAACCAGGGTCTGTAGTGACGCCTTAGATGCAGTGCCTTAGACCACTGCGCCACTCAGGAGCCCTAAAGCCAGATAGGTCCAAGTATTAAAAGTGAGAGAAGGGGGTGGCTTAATAAAAACAGGAATGAGACAGAAGAAAAGTAAATTAACATGTAGGAGAGAGAGAGGGGGGGGGGTATAAGGAGATGAGAAGAGTAAAGAAACTCTTGATATGCGATCGTCATCTTCACGTCAACAATCGTCAATGTTGAAGCTGCAGAGATGAAAGCGAGTTAGAATGCAACGGTGGTCGGACCGTTGTGGGGCCGGACTGCAACGGTGTAATGGATCCCGAGGTGCGCCGGGGCCAACTGTGCCCAGACAGAAACCAGACGCGTCTCGGGGGAGTTCCGTGCAGTGCAAGCTGTGATTAAAATCAGCCCTAGATGGTTAGACAGAGTGCGTGTTTGCGTCAATTTTCCTGCTATGTGAGGACTGTGGAGTATGAGTGCAGGTCTCGCCTCGTGTGGGGAGGACTCGGAGCCAGTGTTTATGAGCACGCCTGTGCAGGCTCTGCTCAGTCTCCACCCTCAGCAATAGATCCCTGGGACAGACGTCCTAAATACTAGTCTTGGAGACCTGAGGTTAGGAAATGGAGTTGTGTTGATCTCCATAATAACTTGATTTGTGCGTATATTATTAGCAACTAAAACAGCACTCATAATTCACTATAAAAGTATTTGGTAAACCTCAACCAATTTGAAGATCTGAGTAGGAATTGTTTGACCAGGCTTGACCCTTAACACTAGAACCACTAAAACAGTCATTGGGACTGCTCACAAATAAAATAAAATAAAGGGTTTTTAAAGTATAACTGCCATTTTTAAAAGGCATGCCCCACTCTGTCCTTGACTTTTCCTAAAATAAGTCTATATAACACACCATTGTTGTTAGAATCTTAATATCACAAACATAATTGAAGGTAACCAGTTTTAGGAGGGAATGTCATTTTGTGAATGGTTTTCCCTTTGTCCCTCCTTTACCCGACAGTAGGGCCTGCTCCTCTCCTCCCGACAGTAGGGCCTGCTCCTCTCCTCCCGACAGTAGGGCCTGCTCCTCTCCTCCCGACAGTAGGGCCTGCTCCTCTCCTCCCGACAGTAGGGCCTGCTCCTCTCCTCCCGACAGTAGGGCCTGCTCCTCTCCTCCCGACAGTAGGGCCTGCTCCTCCCGACAGTTGAAGATGCCGTGCCCAGCTGATAAATACCCTGATAGTGGTCTAAAACCTGAGCTACACCGGAAATTATTTCACAACAGATTAAATAAATGAAGTATGATGAATGAGAGAGGAGGAGAATGGGTGAGTTGATGAGCGAGGGGGAAGCGAACGACACATAATTATGTAATCACCAAATTGTGAATGAGCAGGGCGGGCCATTCTATTGAATCAGTCTACCTCAAAATGGTATGCACCCGTTATCAGTCCACTGAATCTAAGCCGTTTTAAATCGGTCTACTCGGAGTACACAGTGAGAGCGTGAGTAATGTACAAATGGCAAGAAGACCAAGACGAATGGATGTAACATGCTGCGTTAGGGTTGCTACAAAATCTCAATGTAAAACACTCAGATGGTAGGAAAGAAAGAAATCATGACACCTGATGATTTTATCTTCTTATTCTCAGCCTGAACTGACACCTCCGAGGCCTAAGCTCCAAAAAGAAAAAGCCAGAATGGTACACGTGCCCGTACCACCACCAAATTAAAACAGAGAGACAGGAGAGAGGAAGGGACGGCACTGTTTGGATAGAACCCGCCAGTGACAATGCTATGGCCCAATTGACAGCACAACATGTAATTGAGAGGGTAGGCGCTACATCTTAAGGGGAAAAAAACAAATATCCGTAAAGCGCTCACCAGCTTTTGTTGTTTATGTGACAACTGCCAACTGATACCATTGTGTGAAGATGCTCCAATTGGCTGAAAAACATTGAAAAGTTCACTGTTGTGATAGACAAATTCATTAGAAATGCCAGTATTGCTTTTATGCGGATTTGCACGATTTACCGAGCACACTTGTCGCTAATCATGATGTTTAGGCTACTGAGGTCATCATTTGACCAGGCGTCTTGGAGGTATGGGGCTTTTTTTTGTTATTGTAAATAAATAAAAACTGTTACCGCGTTCCAACACATATGCTTTCCGTTTCATAGTTGTAACAAAGGCATTCCAAGAATAAAATTGATTGAACACTGGGGTGTCACCCGATGCCGAGCAGTTCTCAGTGTTGAGGGAATGGTAGAATAGCAACCAAAAAAAGAACACTTAGAGAGGTATTTGCACACGCTTAATCGAAGCCTCATCATCCCAACGACATTAAGACTGCTGTGAACCATGTGACTTCATAGAGAGGAGAGCCAGTGACCTGGAGGTCCTGGAAGCGAGCAGAGGGGACATGGAGGATTGTCGGCTGGGTAAGCCTGGCTCAGTGCAGGCTTTTTCCTCTATGCTCTGGGCTTGTACTAAGAGGGTCATTTGCAAGACCAAATCAGGTCCGGCCCAAGTGAGAGGACGTCCGTGTATTTATTGTCTAAATCCCCACTACCCCAGAGAATCAAATCAAATGTTATTTGTTACATGCGCCGAACACAACAGGTGTAGTAGACCTTACCGTGAAATGCTAACTCTTTTTTTCTTCTTAAAACTGCATTGTTGGTTGAGAAAATATTTTCTAAAACTCCAAGTTAAATTTAAAAACGTTTTTTAAAGTAACAATAAAGAGGCTATATACAGGGGGTACCGGTATCGAGTCAATGTGCAGTGGTACAGGTTAGTCAAGGTAATATGTACATTTCAGTAGGGGTAAAGTGACTATGTATAGATAAACAGTGAGTAGCAACAGAGTAAAAAAAGGGGGCAAATAGTCCAGGTGGCCATTTGATGAATTGTTCAGCAGTCTTATGGCTTGGAGGTAGAAGCTGTTCAGGAGCCATTTGATGAATTGTTCAGCAGTCTTATGGCTTGGAGGTAGAAGCTGTTCAGGAGCCATTTGATGAATTGTTCCGCAGTCTTATGGCTTGGAGGTAGAAGCTGTTCAGGAGCCATTTGATGAATTGTTCAGCAGTCTTATGGCTTGGAGGTAGAAGCTGTTCAGGAGCCATTTGATGAATTGTTCAGCAGTCTTATGGCTTGGAGGTAGAAGCTGTTCAGGAGCCATTTGATGAATTGTTCAGCAGTCTTATGGCTTGGAGGTAGAAGCTGTTCAGGAGCCATTTGATGAATTGTTCCGCAGTCTTATGGCTTGGAGGTAGAAGCTGTTCAGGAGCCATTTGATGAATTGTTCAGCAGTCTTATGGCTTGGAGGTAGAAGCTGTTCAGGAGCCATTTGATGAATTGTTCCGCAGTCTTATGGCTTGGAGGTAGAAGCTGTTCAGGAGCCATTTGATGAATTGTTCAGCAGTCTTATGGCTTGGAGGTAGAAGCTGTTCAGGAGCCATTTGATGAATTGTTCCGCAGTCTTATGGCTTGGAGGTAGAAGCTGTTCAGGAGCCATTTGATGAATTGTTCAGCAGTCTTATGGCTTGGAGGTAGAAGCTGTTCAGGAGCCATTTGATGAATTGTTCCGCAGTCTTATGGCTTGGAGGTAGAAGCTGTTCAGGAGCCATTTGATGAATTGTTCAGCAGTCTTATGGCTTGGAGGTAGAAGCTGTTCAGGAGCCATTTGATGAATTGTTCCGCAGTCTTATGGCTTGGAGGTAGAAGCTGTTCAGGAGCCATTTGATGAATTGTTCAGCAGTCTTATGGCTTGGAGGTAGAAGCTGTTCAGGAGCCATTTGATGAATTGTTCAGCAGTCTTATGGCTTGGAGGTAGAAGCTGTTCAGGAGCCATTTGATGAATTGTTCAGCAGTCTTATGGCTTGGAGGTAGAAGCTGTTCATGAGCCATTTGATGAATTGTTCAGCAGTCTTATGGCTTGGAGGTAGAAGCTGTCCAGGAGCCATTTGGACATAGACTTGGTGCTCCGGTACAGCCTGACTAGGGTGGCTGGAGTCTGACACTTTTAGGGCCTTCCCCTGACACGGCCAGTTATCAAGGTCCTGGATGGGCGGAAGCTTGGCCCCAGTGATGTACTGGGCCGTACGCACTACCCTCTGTAGCGCCTTGTGGTCAGATGCCTAGCAATTGCCATACCAGGCGGTGATGCAACCAGACAGAATGCTCTCGATGATGCAGCTGTAGAACTGTTTGAGGATCTGAGGACCTATGACAAATCTTTTCAGTCTCATGAGGGGGAATAGGCATTGTCGTGCCCTCTTCACGACTGTCTTGGTGTGTTTGGACCATTCTAGTTTGTTGTTGATGTGGACACCAAGGAAGCTCTCGACCTGCTCCACTACAGCCCCATCGATGTGAATGGGGGCGTGCTCAGCCCTTCTTTTCCTGTAGTCCACAATTAGCTACTTTGTCTTGATCATGTTAAGGGAGAGGTTGTTGTCCTGGCACCACACTGCCAGGTCTCTGACATCCTCCCTATAGGCAGTCTCATTGTTGTCGGTGATCAGGCCTACCACCTACCACAGACACTGTGGGGCATGCTGTTGAAAGAAGTCCGCTCTGATTGGCTTTCTCTCATAGACAAGCATGCTGGCTGTGACATGGAAATGGGCCAATCCAGAGGGCAGTGGTCTGAAGGTGGGTTTCTGACTGGTCTGTCCAGACAGCCTCCCAGACGGGGTGGACCCAGATTGGCCTGTTTGCACAGTTGGCCCTTTCAGTCCCCTGTGGGTGACAAAGACGGAGACAGTCGTCTGGGCCCCAGGTTATTGGTGGTGGTACAGGGGCCTGGCAATCACACCATGGGGAGAAATGCAAGTGAGTTCCATTGTCTTAACTCATGTCAGTTTGTTATATCTTACCCCCTGCTCCTCTGGTATTTGTTCTATTATTTGAGACACACCAACTCCTGACTGTGCTCAGATTCTTATTCTGTATCATTCCGCCAAGGAGGGAGATTCATGATATGGTGCGCTAAAGTCGGCTTCTGAACGCAGGGGCATCCAGGCAGCACAGATTAGAGGTATGGCCTGTGCTCTGTTGGAGACAGACCGGGCTTTGGCCTCTGTAGACCACAGCAGTGTCTGGCTTCTTCTAAGCCAAATCGGTCTGTTCAAATCCTTAGACAGCGCACGCTACAAAACTTCACTTGGCGAGGTATGAAATCTCACGGCTGTGAGTTCGCAAAAACTCCAAGACTTGCTGGGTGATGGGAGAGATTCTGGAAAAGTAAGAGCAAACAGAGCAGGAGAAAGGTGACATGGAAGAGAAGGCCAAGAGCTAACATGGACACAGACATTCAGAAAGTCAGTGAGAGAAAGATCAGTAGGCCAAGACAGTAGTAGGCCAAGACAGAGCAGGAGATCCAGGAAACGTTAAGGGTAAATAAAGTGGACCAGGGGGGCTACAGGCAGTGGACCAGGGGACTAGAAATGGGGATGGGGGAGTAAAAGTCAGAGAAACAGATAGATTGCCCCGTTTAGAACATTCTGTGTTGTGGTGAGGTCTCCAGACAGTCTTTACTTTCATTTTTGTTCAGACAGCGGCTGACGACAACTTGGTGGCTCCAGCTGTGGGATTAGCGCACAGTCTACATCAGGGCTCCCTCCCCTAACCGACGGCTGTCGCCACAGCCCAGAATGAACCACCAAACCAAGGGAGCGAGATGAATCAGTCAGGGCCGACGCTGCCAATTCCTTCACTGACGGCTAATGCATATTTCATTTTCCATCTTTCCATAGAGACCAAAGGTCTTCATAGTCATAAGTAATAGTAGTCATGGTGGCAGTACTCTACGTGCTTCCACTCAGAGACCTCTTGTAATCAATAACTAGCTTCAAATTAACTCGATACAAATACCTCAACAGATTAGACTACGTGGGAGCATTTTGCTGTCATTTCAGAGCCGTGTTCAATAGCAGGGCATCCTTAATGATGTTTACACAAATCGGTTTTAGGTAGACTGCATACAGGCTACTGGAATGTGTACAGTCCATATTTCAGCAGAAACTAACTCGACCTCACGACTGCCCGGCCGCCCAGTCTTTAGTCAGCTGTTCGTACAAACACACAAACATTTGTTTTATACATTTTTTTATGGTTATTTATTTTGCGATGGTCTTCATCCGTATGCGCCGGTTACGCAGTTATACGGTAACTGTGCGCGAATCAAACTTTAGGAAGGCTACATTGTTTATTTTAGTGGGACATGCAACACAGCTACGGTGGGAGGTCATCATTGTAAATAACAATTTGATCTTAACTGACTTGCCTAGCTAAATAGAAGGTTAAATATTATTATATACTTGTTGTTGTTTTTTTTATCTACTTGAGTGTGATTGATGATCGGCTGTATGCAAAAGCACTAACCCTGAAGGTGACAATTTGAATCATCTCAGTGTTCACATTTTCCTCATTCGGTTTAATCTAAGCCCTTCTGCATTAACGCGGGATCCTTCACAGAGACTACATTTTGTGCATAAAAATAGAGGGAGCCAATGTGGCGTCCCCACAAAGATGGCAACCAGCATCAGCACTAGCGTGAGAATTGAGAAAGAGTGTGCTGCATTTGTGTGTGTGTGTGTGTGTATGTGGGCAATACAACACATTCAGCCATTTAACTGCTATGTGGGGGATCCGGCCCGGTAATAAACTGCCATGTGAGTGTGTGTGTGTGTGTGTGTGTGTGTGTGTTCAGCAGAGCACAATACAAAACGCAGAGTAAATCTTCACTCCCCCTCTATATATAGTAAGTAGAGGCGGTCTGATAGAAGTAACATAATTGATCTTAAAATAAAAAAGGGGGCGGGGGTGGCCTTGGTGACATTCTGGGGGTTCTCACTCGTCAGGTAAAAGAACAAATGTTCTGCTGAATTAACTCCGAGCTGTGGTCTCTGGCTGTAAAGCTTACCAACTGGAGAGGAGACGGGGAGAAAACAAACATACCGAGGGAGTTTTAAACCTCCCCTGATAAGATGGAACCATTTGAAGACTAACAGGAACAAGGCTAAGATTCCCTTCTGTTCTGTAGCGGCCCGTAAAATGACCACCCCTTCCTCACACCTTACATGCTTTGATCTTGCTTCTGGTGAAGAATCGGGTGCAAGCTATCAAGTTTGTGCGAAGTAGCGTGAGAAAGGATGGAGTCCACACTGCTGTGTTCTCACCAGTCCAGCCTTCACACAGGCTTGTGTTCAAGGAAACGTGCTACAGAATCTCACAGAGTACACGACTAACAAACATTAGTTTGAAGTAAAACACACGACCACACACATGTGGAAAAGCCAAAGCCACAAGGATCCAGAGAGAGTTCTGACAGACACAGGCGAGACAAAACCTCAGGGTTCCCACCAAATCCAGGGCGTGAGCAGACAAAAAAAAAATACCCATGGTGCTCCCCTACGTCCACAAGCCACAGGACAGAGCAACCAGCACTATTGACAGCTTGGGGGACAAAGATTGCCATGGGTGAATGATGTGATGGTGTTAATTGTGTCCAAATGTGTCCAAATGCAGTCATTTGACATTAAAACAAATAGTGTACTAGAAAAGGTGTTCTGTTAACTTATTTTAGCAGTATTTTCACGCCCGGATGAAATGCATGCCCAAATTCAACTGCCTGCTACTCATCCCCAGAAGATATGCATATTATTAGTAGATTTGGATAGAAAACACTCAGAAGTTTCTAAAAAACTGTTTGAATCATGTCTGTGAGTACAACAGAACTTATTTAGCAAGCGAAACCGAGGACAAACCATTCCGAATCTTTTTTGTTTGTTTGAGGTCACTCTTTTCAAAGGGTTTTCACTGGGAATCCAGATTTCTAAGGGACCTTCTTGCAGTTCCTATCGCTTCCACTGGATGTCAACAGTCTTTAGAAATTGGTTGAGGTTATTCCTTTGTGTAATGAAGTACGGCCATCTTGAACGAGGGTCACTTCATGTGTACTGTTTGATAGAGGCTCATGACCAGAAAGCATGCTTCAGTTTGTATTCTACCTGTATTGAACACAGATCATCGCGTCTTCAATTTTATCGATTATTTACATTAAAAAATACCTCAAGTTGAATTACAAAAGTAGTTTGAATTGTTTTGGCAAAGTTTACAGGTAACTTGAGATATTTTGTAGTCACAGTGAGCAAGTTGGAACCGGTATTTTTCTGGATATATAGACGGAATTAATCGAACAAAAGGACCATTTGTGATGTTTATGGGACATATTGGCGTGCCAACAAAAGAAGCTAGTCAAAGGTAAGGCATGAATTATATTGTTATTCTACGTTTTGTGTCGCGCCTGCAGGGTTGAGATATGGTTCCTCTTTGTTTACTATGGTGCTATCCTCATATAATAGCATTGTTTATGTTCGCCGAAAATCCTTTTTGAAATCTGACATGTTGGCTGGATTCACAACAAGTGTAGCTTTAATTTGCTATCGTGCATATGTGATTTAATGAAAGTTAGATTTTTATAGTAATTTATTTGAATTTGGCGCTCTGCATTTTCCCTGGCTTTCAGCCAGGTGGGACACTAGCGTCCCACATATCCCAGAGAGAAACCACCAAATGGTATACTTTAACTGATACATGTCAGAAATGTTGGTCCCTTTGACACAGTGATTAACATCTGATTATGTGAAGTCCAAGGGCATTGGATGGGAACATTCCAGCTCAGAAGGGAAACCATACATAAAAATCGGTCCTTAAAGTGTGTGGCATAGTACTTCACAACGTTAATCTTTCTCTGATTATGCCCGTTTCATTTAGGTTAGACTTAAACATTTAACATTTTTAGTTAAAGGACTAGATTTGAAAGCAAAAAATATATATACTTAAAATAAAGTCTGTTCAGATTTCAAATGGGGGAGAAAAGCCCACTATATAAGCCTAAGTATTCATGACATTCTAGAAAGAAATGCTCCCTCTCCCAGAGTAAAATGTACGCAAGTTGACTTAAAATTGATGGGTCACATCAAGCTCGGAGTTTGTGAATTTGTGTAGAAGGCGGAACCTCGAAAAACACCTGACAGGATACACAGATCGAGAAGCCCTGACATGTTATCTGCTCAGCGGCCCGACTATTATTTGGTTCCACTTGGGCTACCCTGGCGTTTCATCTACACTGCAGGAGCCCTTTCAACCACAGAGCCGGGAGGGGGAGCAACCCTACTGTAGTAGTACACATACTCTACTGTAGTCAGTCAGTGGGTAATGGACTATGGTGTGTGCCTTTGTTTAACCTGCATTACCTGGGCTTGGTGTGTGTGGGCTATAACCAAAGCACAGTTCCAGGCAAAAAATAAAAATAAAAATCTTCCTATGCGTCGTCATCACGGGTCAGAATACGGAGTTCACTTGAGATGGTGCAGGTTGCCAATCAGACACTTGAAGTCTGACGACAGTCATAACCTGTTTATTAGGGGTTTTCCACAAGCTTCATCTATTACTTGGCCAGCTAGGCCTAGCCAACATATTGGGGATATGCTATTAGCATAGGCCTAATTCAATCCACTATGCTTACTAATTTTCTTTCCTGACAGTCATGTTTAAAAATGCAGACAGGAACCATGTTGAATATTCCCACTGACAAACATGAGCACCCTGTGCAGGCTAATTGCTCATGTATGGGTCCTTTCACTTCGCACACAGGAGAAGACAACAAAAAGTGCCCGGCTACAGCTGTGATGTCTTACATGGCGGGTTGACATAATGAGTAACACAAGTGGAAAATTGGAGCTAGCGGGCCAGACTCCACTTGCGTCCTACCAGGATGGGAGCAGTGTGACCCATTTAACTGGACTCCCAGTGCAGTTGACAAGGCACCTTTGCGCTGTTTCACCTGGACCAGTCAGCCAGGAGCACGCAATGTTCCGAATTAAACAGACTTCAGTCCGTGGATTCGGGAACCATGTAGACCTATATGACATTACATAATCTACAACATAAATATGTGCCCGAATATAGTCGCCTATTGAGATATATATATATATTTTTTATATTTATCACACTAACAATATTTCCTGGAATGTTGGCATAAGTCTACGTTACAATATTAACACAGAATAGCATAGTGACTCCCATATGGCATAATGACTAGGGCTGTCTCCGACTAAAAAAATATGTTGTTCGACCAAGAGTCTGTTCTTTAAACAAATTGATTGGTAGAAATGTTAACGTGTATTTTTCCATATATAGACACATCCTATGTGTTTAAATCAAATCAACTATATGCACTGAGCTTATCTGATGCTTTAAGCGAACTGTTTGATGAAATAATTAAAAAGACAAATGACTAGAGGGAGTCTGACCACAATTGATTTGATTGTGCTGGGCCTGGCTCAGACTTGCTGCGCAGTGTAAAATGTATTTTTATTTTTTTAAACAAGCACCCGTTGTCTCCCTCTCCTCCCTGCTGCAGCGACCACCACAGAACATCAGTGTGTATCGCACTGTCCGTGTTGCTGAAGCTGCAACATAATTACAACTTTTCAGTCGGAAATGGCTGTAAGGAAAAACATTTGTTTAGGAATAACATTCCCTATTCCCTCAACCCTTGCTCTCGTTGTGACACATGTATGCATCGTATGCACATGACCAATAGGGCCGGACCTATGGCATATCATAATTACATTAATAAGCGGGTAACCGTAAACACTAACACATGACAGCAAATTGGATGGAGAGGATGTAACAAACTCGAAAACGAGGGAATGTTTACTGGTTGCTCAGGAGATAAAGGATACATGGAATAAATGTGACTAGTTGTGGAAAATATGGAGATGAAGAAAGAGATGGTAGGTAAGGAGCAAGCAGCTGCATGGATATTATGTGTACCAAACAGGTGCCGTTAGAGTACAATACTTTTCCCGGCTGTTTGGAACAAAGTAAACAACTAAATAAATAAGCTTATAAGAGTGTGGTAATGTTTATTTTTATTTTAAGCATAAAAAGCATATAAAGCATTTATTACAGCAAAGAGTAAAAACAGTTGCATTTATTCGTGTATGCAATTTCCAAAAACGGAATGGTTTAGTTATGTTATATGTTGTTGACGCAAATTATTCAAAATGGGCACTTTATTTTATTTTAAAACTAAAATGCTTGGATTGCATTTCAAATCGTGAATGACTCCTATGCTGTGTGATGACATTAACAAATAAATTATTGATTGATACAGTAGCCTACATGCGTATTGAAATATGCACCCTAGTAAGTTTCGGTATTAAACAGAATTTGCTCATAGGCCTACAGCTTAATGGTGGTTATACAAGGACACTATACCTACTAATGATAATGACATGACTTATTATTATAACAATGACCATAATAATAACAATGACGAGATCAAGGAAAAAGGAGGGTTATCATCATCATCGTCATTATTAAAAATTTAAGTTCTGACAATTTGGAACAGCGCAAATACTAAATAAATTATAAATAATACCAGAGAGGCTGGTCTAATGAAAAGAAAATGTTTAAAAAAAAATAAAGTGTTAAGCCTTTATTACAGCATAGCATAGATTAAAAAAGGAAATGGGGATACCTGGTCAGTTATACAACTGAATGCATTCAACTGAAATGTGTATTCTGCATTTAACCCAACCACAGAGGGCTGCCTTAAATCGACATCCACGTCTTTGGCGCCGAGGAACAGTGGGTTAACTGCCTTGCTCAGGGGCAGAACGACAGATTTTTTTACCTCGCCAGCTCTGGGATTTGATCCAGCAACTTTTTCAGTTACATGTTGTGGTTGCCTGAGGCTTGGTGCTCATGGAATCAGTAGGCTACTAAACAAACACTCAAACAGAAGCAGAATCTGTATTATTTATGTAGATATGATTTATAAAGCCAGGCACATTTAAAAAGTTAGGTTATTGATTATAGGCCTAATTAAGTTGGAGTTTCTTCTCTCCTCATTTTTCTTAGACAATTATGTCCAGGGCTGTTTTCTCATCCGATCCCGCTGTTGCCTCTGCCGTGTTGTTCTCAATACTAATATGCTGGCTAACTGTTCTAATATGCACATAGCAACATGGTCTAGGAAGAACTTCAGAACTCCAGACAGCGACCATTATCCAACGCCGGAGAAGGTGCATTTGTTATAAAATCATCTTATTTGTTGCACAATTGTTCTTACATAATATAACCATATACAATTTCCATAGCAAATGTCTTCTTCGACTGGATGGACTGTGCCACGGCCTCCACAATAGATTAGTCCAAAACAGACAGGCGCGAACCAGACAGGTGTCTTGTACACCAGGATTATTATTTTTTACTGCTGCTCA
This sequence comes from Oncorhynchus masou masou, assembly GCF_036934945.1. Taxonomy (NCBI): domain Eukaryota; kingdom Metazoa; phylum Chordata; class Actinopteri; order Salmoniformes; family Salmonidae; genus Oncorhynchus; species Oncorhynchus masou. Next base: position 36,811,528 of record NC_088223.1, on the reverse strand, counting down.
GCTAAAGGTCTCTTGGTCAACCGACAGCCTATCGACCAGTCGACTAAATGGGGTCAGCCCTAATAATGACCCCGTTTTTAGACAGCGGAGTTGGGACACAGATGTGGGAGAACAGTGGCTGAGCCTACAAGATGGATTCCCGAAATGTTGACGCATTCAGGAACAATTTGAACCAATGAAAGCATTGCAGATGAGTGCACGCCATGAAACTACTTAGGAACACTAAATCTGCCCTGGGGGATGTACAACTGCTCCTCCTGCAATCTTTCTTTTCAGAGGTAGTAAGAGATACCTGGAATCCTGCACAATAGAGGAACCTGGGTGGGGTGCTGACTGAAGGCCCAAGGCAAGAATAACATTTGGTGTATGAAAACAAAATCCACATTTTACCTCACCCTTTAGTTTCCCCAGTTCCCACATCCCATTAGTCACCTTTTCCACATTTTGTGGTGTTACAATGTGGGATTAAAATGAATTAGTAATTTTCTGTCAATGATCTACACAAAATACTCTGTAATGGTGGAAGAAAAATTCTAACATTTGTAATAAAAAATATATATAAATATATATATATATTTTTTTTACACACAAAAAACACTAGCTAATATATCTTGATTAGATATGTTTTCAACACCCTGAGTCAATACATGTTAGAGTCACCTCTAATGATTACAGCTGCAAGTCTTTCTGGGTAAGTCTCTAATAACGTTCCAGACCAGGATTGCGCAACATTTACCCATTATTCTTTTCAAAATTCTTCAAGCTCTGTCAAATGGTTGTTGATCATTGCTAGACAACCATTTTCAGGTCTTGCCATAGATATAAGTCAAAACTGTTAACTCAGCCACTCAGGAACATTCAATGTCTTCTTGGTAAGAACCTCCAGTGTACATTTGGCCTTGTGTTTTAGGTTGTCTGCCGAAAAGGTGAATTAATCTCCCAGTGTCTGGTGGAAAGCAGACAAACACATTTTCCTCTAGGATATTGCATGTGCTTAGCTCCATTCAGTTATTTTTTTTTATCCTGAAAAACTCCTGAATGATTACATGAATACCCATAACATGATGCAGCCACAAGTATGTGTGGTATTGGATTTGCCCGAAGCATAACACTTCGTATTCAAGATAAAAAGTTCATTGCTTTGCCACATTTTTTTTTCAGTATTACATTAGTGCCTTGTTGCAAACAGGAAGCATGTTTTGGAATATTTTTATTCTGTGCAGGCTTCCTTTTCACTCTGTCAATTACGTGGTGGGGTAACTACAATGTTGATGCATCCTCAGTTCTCCTATCACCGCCATTAAACTCTAACCGTTTTAAAGTCACCATTGGCCTCATGGTGAAATCCCGGAGCGGTTTCCTTGCTCTCCGGCAATTGAGTTTGGAAGGACACCTGTATCTTTGTAGTGACTATGTGTATTAATACACCATCCTAAGAGTAATTTATAACTTCACCATGCTCAAAGGGATATTCAATGTCTGCTTTTAAAAATGTTGACCCATCTACCAATAGGTTCCTTTCTTTGCGAAGCATTGGAAATTCTCCAGTCTTCGCGGTTGAATCAGTGTTTGAAATTCACTGCTCAACTGAGGGACATTACAGATAATTGTATGTGTGGGATACAGAGATGAGGTAGTCATTCAAAAATCATGTTAAAACACTATTATTGCACACAGAGTGAATCCATACAACGTACGTGAGTTGTTACGCAAATGTTTTGTCCTGAACTTATTTAGGCTTGCCATAACAAACGGGGTTGAACACTTATTGACTCAAGACATTTCAGCTTTAATTAATTTGGAAAAACATAGACAGAACAAAAATATAAAAATGCTCAATGTTAGTCCCATGTTTCTGAAATAAATGATCCCAGAAGTGTTCTAGACGCACAAAACTCTTCTCAGATTTTGCGCACAAATTTTATTACATACCTGTTAGTGAGCATTTCTCCTTTGCCAAGATAAATCGATCCACCTGACAGGTGTGGCATATCAAGAAGCCGATTAAAAAATAATGATCATTACACATGTGCACCTTGTGCTGGGGACAAATGACAACTCTAAAATGTGCATGTTTTGTCACAGGACACAATGCCACGGATGTCTCAAGTTGAGGGAACATGCAATTGGCATGCTGACTGAAGGAATGTCCACCAGAGCTGTTGCCAGAGAATTTTATGTTAATTTCTCTACCAACTTTGTTTTAGAGAATTTGGCAGTACGTCCAACAGGCCTCACAATCGCAGACCATGCGTAACCACACCAGCCCAGGACCTCCACATCCAGCTTCTTCATCTGTGGGAGACCAGCCACATGGACAGCTGATGAAACTGTGGGTTTGCCCAACCAAATAATTGTTCATAAACTGTCAGAAACTCGTTATCCTTACCAGGGTCTTGGCCTGACTAAAGTTCGGTGTTGTAGCCGACTTCAGTGAGCAATTGCTCACCATCGATAGCCACAAGCATGCTAGAGAGGTATGCTCTTCACAGATGAATCCTGGTTTCAACTGTGCCAGGCAGATGGCAGACAGAGTATGCTACCATGTGGGCGAGCGGTTTGCTGATGTCAACGTTATGAACAGAGTGCGCTATAGTGGCCGTAAAATTATGGTATGGGCCGGCATAAGCTACGGACAACGAACACAATTGCATTTTATCAATGGCAATTTGAATGCACAGAGATCCTTTGATAAGATCCTGAGGCCCATTGTCGTGCCATTCATCCTTCGCCATCACCACATGCATGGTCCCATGTCGCAAGGATCTGTACACAATTCCTGGAAGCTGAAAATGTCTGTTCTTCCATGGCCTGCATACTCAACAGACATGTCACCCATTGAGCATGTTTGATATGCTCTGGATCGCCGTGTATGACAGCGTGTTCCAGTTCCCGCCAGTATCCAGCAACTTCACACTGCCATTGAAGAGGAATGGGACAACATTCCACAGGCAACAATCAACTGCCTGATAAACTCTATGCGAAGGACATGTGTCTCGCTGCATGAGGCAAATGGTGGTCACACCAGATACTGACTGGGTTTCTGATCCACAACCCTAGCTTTCTTTTCTTTTTTTAAAGGTAACTCTGATCAACAGATGCATATCTGCATTCCCAGTCATTTGAAATCCATAGATTAGGGTCTAATTTATTTATTTCAATTGACTGATTTCCTCATGTGAACTGTAAAATCTTAAATTGTTGCATGTTATTTTTGTTTGGTGTAAGTACACTAAGATTACGGGGTATTGTGTGTAGGCCAGTGGCAAAAAAAATCTCAATTGAATCCTTTAAAATTTAGGTAGTAACAACAAAATGTGGAAAAAGTCAAGTGGTGTGAAAATACTTTAGCAAGGCACTGTATAGGCTGGTAAAAATAGCACCATGCTCTGAAATACAGTGAGTAAACCAAACTTTAGAAACACCTCCGTAATATTGTGTTGATACTCAGTGTGTAGTGTAATATAAATAAATAAATAAAATAAAAATATATATATTTGTATTTAACTAGGCAAGTCAGTTAAGAACAAATTCTTATTTACAATGACTGCCTAGGAACAGTGCCTTGTTCAGGGGCAGAAAGACAGATTTTTACCTTATCAGCACGGGGATTCGATCAAGCAACCTTGCGGTTACTGGCCCAACGCTCTAACCACTAGTCTACCTGCCACCCCTTTGCCGTGTGACATGATGCATGACACACCTATTTGTATTAAACTAGAGAAGGGCTCGATCTTGCGAACTAGACCTACTCAGGGAGGCAGAAGGGTGTGATTGCGGCCTGCAATTCAGGGTGTTCCTGCATATATACTTCTATTGGCCCATTTGTAAACCACAAACAAAGGGCATAGGTCATTTGCAAATGACTGGGACTACAGTAGCTACTTTGCTATGGATTCAACAATTAATAAGAATAATACAAATATGTTCAATTGCCAAGTGTTTGTTGGCTGGCAACATTTTTGATTAGCCAAAATATTCCCAAATGTAGGGCACACACACAAGAAATATCGGACCAATGACAATGGTATCGGACAGGCATGTCCCCCATGATGCATGTAACGTTGTCATTCAACAACTTATCTACTCTAGCTAGCTATTTAATGGAACTTCCAAAAGTTGTGCCTGAGTTAAAAGGGCAATTCACTTTTCAACCTTATTCATTATATCCAGCACCATAACGAATTGCAAAAATCACTGAAGTTGGAGTCTTATATCTCCCTCACTAACTTTAAGCATCAGCTGTCAGAGCAGCTTACCGATCACTATGCAGCCCATCTGTAAATAGCCCATCCAAACAACTACCTACCTCATCCCCATATTTTCTTTTCTGCTCTTTTGCACACCAGTATTTCTACTTGCACATCCTCATCTGCACATCTATCACTCCAGTGTTAATTGTTAAATTGTAATTACTTCACCAATTATGGCCTATTTATGTCCTTACCTCCTTACTTCATTTGCACAGTGTATAAAGATTTTTCTATTGTGTTATTGACTGTACGCTTGTTTATCCCATGTGTAACTCGCACTGCTTTGCTTTATCTTGGCCAGGTCGCAATTGTAAATGAGACCTTGTTCTCAACTGGCCTACCTGGTTAAATAAAGGTGAAAAATATATATAATAATAATAATAAATAAATAACAGCGGCGGTCGTTGACGTTTAAGATGAGGGAGGACAACACATCTGAAAATTGCGTGTTTATATGATCTGTGGTTAAAAAGATAAAGGTCCTAAAAAAGGCTTCTCTGTGACGTCACAGGGTAGAATGAAAAATTGTTTAAATCTTTGATTTTCAAAATCTGAAAAATGTCTATCTGGGTCAAGTCATTGGGAAACTCAGTGTTTGTAATGTTTTAAATTGAAACGTAGGAAAGTTCACACATATGTAGACACTGGTTTTGTGCTGAAGATAAGGAAAATGGGGCTGAAAAGCAGTGGCTAAATGTCAAATGCTTGTCCTACAATGCCCAACTAACATCCCTGATTGCTAATTAGCTAATGGAGAAAAACCAAAATAGTGTGTCTATTTTCTTAGTCATCAACAGGTCAGTAGTGCCCGTTTGATCGTTAACGTTAAATTGCTTAACATGGGCTAAAGTTACTCGCCAGGAATGTCCATTTTGGGCGAATTGGCTAGTTAGCTAGTCAAGTGTGGAAGTTTGAAAGTTGGTTAGCTAACTGCCTCGACTTAGAATAGCCATGTAAACTTCGCTATCAGCGACACCGATATAGTGAACTGTTCGCTAACAAATAGACAGTGGTGTGAACAATGGATTTTCCGTAATTACTTCACAAACTTTCCCTGACAAGTTAGCTAGCTAGCTCTGCTTGGACTCGAGTGGGAAATTGCGGCAATTCTATTTTAACGTTAGTTAGCTAACTAGCCAAGTGCTATAGCTTGTATGGATTTTCAACGTCTCATTACATAGTTCTCACCGAGTTATTAGTACGATAACCATGGGTAATTTATCACACAATGGTAGATCATTACAAGTGCATCATTTGCCTTTACCAAATGTATCCAGGTGAGGTTGTGTTACGTGAAACAATAACAAGTGCCAGTCGAGCGCCATAAAGTATCAAGCACTTTCCAGTGGACAACAGGGTCAGACAGTTCCATTCGGACAATAGTTGGTCCGCGAACATTATCGTAACTTACCCGTATCCCCCGGGGTTTTCATGGTGACTCTGGTCAATTCAGACAGTTTCCCGTTTGGTTTCGAGCTCGCTTGGTATCCGACACCCAGACTTCGTTGTTCTTCTTGATATGTTGCAAAATTCCTCGTTAGCTTTAAAACTTTTCCGTTTCTAAGCTTAGCCTAAATCCCTCTGTTTTCAAGCGCTCTAAACCCCTGACCCCTACTGTTCCCTAGTTACTTTTCAGCTCCAAGTTGTATTTTTTGTGTTCTTTTTCACAAATCGTTGAGACGAATGGTGTTCTAGCTTTGTATAAATCCAATCGTGAGCTCTGAATGGCGTTGAACTTTTATGTCCGTCGTGCCGATAGCGGGGGAATGCCTTGTAACACTCGGTTCTAATTATTTAGCTCATCAGTTTAACCGCGTTACAATGTTGCATGGTCGAATCTTCCACATCATCATTCCAGCAGTCAAAACAACGCAAGAAAAAATCTCAATCTGAATAGTATGGAACCACGTTTTTTTTCTTTCTCTTTCTACAGACTTTTCATTTTCCACTCACTCCGTATTCTCTACCCCCCTTCCTCTCTCGGGGTGTCGTGTTTCGCTCTCCCTACCACACGGGGCCGCCCACGCGGACCTGGGAAGGAGCTACGCCTACTTGCCATCCGCCTGGTTGGCGTCACTACACGGTGCGACGTTGCTGTGGAGACCCGCCGCCGGTAAATTGGTGTATCCTGTTTTGCAGCGTATGTAACCGCGTCAAATCATGATTATTTTATAGTCTTCTCACTTACTGGACAAGCAAACATATGGTTTCAAAGTGGTGCACCTGTAAAGCAGGATAGCATCAGAAACCACCAAATCAAAGTAAGCATCAACAAACTCAACATTTTTTTATTAACCCTGCATCTGTGTCTCTCTGGGCCATGGCTCCGGTGGGCTTGCTATCAAGTGGGGCCATTTTTCAGCTTTCATTTAAACAACACTGGCTAACTGTGAACTTTAGCACCTTCTCACAAAGCAACTGTTTTGAATATGCAGAGATTGTTTCAACTGTTCTGCCTGCGGCTATGGAATCCTGACCTGCTCACCGGACGTGCTACCTGTCCCTGTTTTCAACGCTAGAGACAGCAGGAGTGATAGAGATACTCTTAATGATCGGCTATGAAAAGCCAACTGACATTGGTGCTGACTTGCTGCACCCTCGACAACTACAGTGATTATTATTATTTGACCATGCTGGTCATTTATGAACATTTTAACATCTTGGCCATATTATGTTATAATCCCTGTGCCAGAAGAGGACTGGCCACCCCTCAGCCTGGTTCCTCTCTAGGTTTCTTCCTAGGTTTTGGCCTTTCTAGGGAGTTTTTCCTACCCACTGTGCTTCTACACCTGCATTGCTTACTGTTTGGGGTTTTAGGCTGGGTTTCTGTACAGCACTTTGAGATACCAGCTGATGTACAAAGGGCTATATAAATACATTTGATTATTATTTATTTTTTTACCTTTATTTTACTAGGCAAGTCAGTTAAGAACAAATTCTTATTTTCAATGACAGCCTAGGAACAGTGGGTTAACTGCCTGTTCAGGGGCAGAACGACAGATTTTGTACCTTGTCAGCTCGGGGATTTGAACTTGCAACCTTGCGGTTACTAGTCCAATGTTCTAACCACTAGGCTACACTGCCACCCCATTTGATTTGATTTTGTTGATTGTGCGCTTCACAAGCCCTTACTGTCAGCCCTCGCTATGAAAACACAATTTCCCTTGTATAACATAAGGGTAAGTATACACAATGCACATGCAACAGTCGAAAAGCAGCATATTTTGTGTATTGATGGTAAGATATTGGCTAGTGCAACATTGTGGACTCAATTTGAACCTGAATGCATCACCGACATGTCCTGTTATCCTTTTCAGTCATAGTTTAAAAAAATAATAAAAAATGGACCTTTATTTAACGAGGCAAGTCAGTTAAGAACAAATTATTATTTTCAATGACAGCCTAAGAACAGGAGCAGAGCGAAAGATTTTTACCTAGCCAGCTCAGGGATTCAATCTTGCAACCTTTCAGTTACTAGTCCAACACTCTGACCATTAGGCTACCTGCCGCACCTGAACCAAAGGAGTCTGCTGGATCTTTCTCTAAAAGGGGGGCTGAACTTCCTCATTTAGTCTTGGTTTCAATTCTCCCCATTAGGAAATGCGAATGAGATTTGGGTTTTGGAGGCATGTTTTTACGTGGGTGGGTGTCTCTCGTTTGTGTGTGTGTGTGTTTGTTCGAATCAGAGGAGGCTGGTAGGAGGAGCTATAGGAGGACAGGCTCATTGTGATGGCTGGAATAGAATAAATGGAGTCAAACATGTAGTTTCCATATGTTTGATACAGTTCCATTAATTCCATTCCATACATTACGATGAGCTATTGACATTTTAAAATATTGTCCTATGTGCAATTGTGTCATTTACTGAAAAAAGCTCCTCCCACCCACCTCCTTTGGTTCAAACGTGGGAAGTTATTGTACTTTCACTCTGCCAAAACAATACACAGTTACAGTCACTCACCCTTCTAGATAACTTGAAACAGTCTAACCAGGTCTTGTTTCTGGAAGTAGCCTAGCTAGCCAACTTCCTTCAACAGTTAGCTTCAGCAACTGATGTGGGACCATGGCAAAGTTGGTTTAACTTTGGATAGCCTATCTCTGGGGATAGATAGTGACTCAATAAATTACACAATGTAAATGGGACAATATTTTCATGTTGCACATCTTTAGGTGTCTCATTAAATGCTTTCAATATTTGTATGTTCATTTCTACAATTTTTCGTTGATTTGAGGTTTTAAAGTCATTGAAATTTGGAGCTATTGACATTTTAAAATATTGTCCTATGTGCATTGTGTCATTTACTGATGGTCCCTAACTAGCTCCATAGGGATATCGAATGTCAAACCAAATTGACCATGGGCAATTGATGATTACTTGGGTGCTACCAGCTGTGGGCATTGGGCAGGGTTAAATTAAACCCAACTCAGGAAAACTGTTATGGTACCCTTCATTCTGTGACATACAATTGTTTCCTAATTATCTCGCAAATCTCTGTTTTGAACGAGACTGACTTCATGACCACGTTATCCTATTTCCACTTTGTACTCAATTGACACTAGAATACATTTTTCGGACTAATATCAATGCCACATAGGCTGTTTTCTACCAGAGAAATTGTTTATTGCCTTCAGTTGCATCTCTCATTCTATTCGGTCTAATGAAGGATCCTTCAGACTTTTCGTTATAGGAGTATTTCTTTAGAGATCCGGAAGAGAACATAAATGAGATTAAGGGAGAAAGAAAAAAGTTGATGAGACCCAAGAGTTGGAGAGGAGATGATATGTGCGCCGTTGAAGAAACCGATGGAGGGGAAATTGAAGTGGAGAACAACAAGGGATCGTAGGTGGCCTTCTGTTTCTTTTCATCCAACTCTCTCTCACTCTTTCGCGTTGCTCCAACTCCCTCTGTCTCTCCCTCCCCTGTTCTTGTTTCCTCTAAGTGGTTGTGTGTGGAAACTGAAGGGTAGTAGGTGACATTTCATAGGCTGTCCTACACAAGCACCAGAGTAACAGAACAGTGTAACGTAGCTGAAAACAGTCCTCCACCACTGTGCCAAGCATCTCTGCCTCTTCTACCAGCCATTGGCATCATATGTTTCCATATACTTATTATCAATCCAAAACCTCAAGCCATATTCCATTATTCTTGTCATCCCTCACTCCCATTCCTTCTCCAAAGAGTGTGAAGAAACTGTGACCCCCAGTAGCCAACTTGTCTAGGGTGAGGTTACAGTTTTGCTGTTATACACAATAACGTAAGGAAGTAAGCACACTATATACAGGAAATGTTTAAAAAGTTAGTTCCAATACCATATTTACAGTTGAAGTCGGAAGTTTACATACACTTAGGTTGGAGTCATTAAAACTTGTTTTTCAACCACTCCACAAATTTATTGTTAACAAACTATAATTTTGGCAAGTTGGTTAGTACATCTACTTTGTGCATGACACAAGTAATTTTTCCAACAATTGTTTAGACAGATTATTTCACTGTATCACAATTCCAGTGGGTCAGAAGTTTACTGTGCCTTTAAACAGCTTGGAAAATTACAGAAAATTATGTCATGGCTTTAGAAGCTTCTGATAGGCTAATTGACATAATTTGAGTCAATTGGAGGTGTACCTGTGGATGTATTTCAAGGCCTACCTTCAAACTCAGTGCCTCTTTGCTTGACATCATGGGAAAATTAAAAGAAATCAGCCAAGACCTCGGAAAAGTAATTGTAGACCTCCACAAGTCTGGTTCATCCTTGGGAGCAATCTCCAAATGCCTGAAGGTACCACGTTCATCTGTACAAACAATATAAAAACCATGGGACCACGTAGCAGTCATACCACTCAGAAAGGAGACGCGTTCTGTCTCCTAGAGATGAACATACTTTGGTGCGAAAAGTGCAACTAAATCCCAGAACAACAGCAAAGGACCTTGTGAAGATGCTGGAGGAAGCGGGTACAAAAGTCTCTATATCCACAGTAAAACAAGCCCTATATCGACATAACCTGAATGACCGCTCAGCAAGGAAGGAGCCACTGCTCCAAAACCAGCATAAAAAAAGCCAGACTACGGTTTGCAGCTGCACATGGGACAAAGACTTTTTGGAGAAATGTCCTCTGGTCTGATGAAACAAAAATAGAACTGTTTGGCCATAATGACCATCGTTATGTTAGGAGGGAAAAGGGGGAGACTTGCAAGCCGAAAAACACCATCCCAACCGTGAAGCACGGGGGTGGCAGCATCTTGCTTTGCTGCAAGAGTTTGTGAGACCTTATATACTGTGAGACCTTATATAGACAGGTATGTGCCTTTCTAAATCATGTCCCATTAATTGAATTTACCACAGGTGGACTTCAACCAAGTTGTAGAAACATCTCAAGAATGATCAATGGAAACAGGTTTCACCTGAACTCCATTTCGAGTCTCATAGCAAAGGGTCTGAATATTATGTATAATGGCGCTGGAGGGGATGGCTGCCGTTTTACGGGCTCCTAACCAACTGTGACATTTAAAAAAAAATACAATCTGTATTGTTTAACTTATTTTGTACATAATGTTGCTGCTACCACCGCTTCTGACCAAAAAGAGCTTCTGGATACCAGAACAGTGATTACTCACCTCAAACTGGACAAAGATATTTTCTAAAATGAGTCCGACGCGAAGGATGTACTGTTTCTCCGAGACCAGGCCCAAATCCTCATCATTTGTGTCAAGAAAAGACGAAGGTACAGGGGGCGAAGATTGGGGTGCCTTGTGAGAATTACCCGCCTCTACCATCCGTTCTATTGGCCAACATGCAATCACTGAAGAATAGAGTAGCAGATGCTTGCATGTGAGTGGGTGTGTAGAGTCAGTATAAATGTCTGTGCATATTATGTCTGAGTGAGTGTTCGTTTGTGTGTTGGAGTGACAGTGTGTGTGTAGGGCCCTGTGAGTGTGGATAGAGAAATGAAAGGTCAATAAAGGTACAAGCTAAACTCAGTCCGTGTCGCTATTTTGTTAGCTATCTTTCATTCGTATTGCTTGGGGATAGAAGCTATTCAAGAGCCTGTTGGTCAGACTTGATGCACCTGTACCTCTTGTTGTTTAGCAGCAGAGAAAATAGTCTATGGCTTGGGTGGTTGGGCTCTTTGATAATTTTTTTCTGGCCTTCTTTGCACACAGCCTGATATAGAGGTCCTGGAAGGCAGGGAGCTTGTCCCCAATGATGTACTGGGCTGTCGGCACAACCCTCTGTAGCTCCATGCGATCGAGGGCCGTGCTATTGTCATACCAAGAAGTGATGCAGCCAGTCAATATGCTCTCGATGGTGCAGCTGTAGAACCTTTTCAGGATTTGAGGGCCCATGCCAAACTTTTTCAACCTCATGAGGGGGAACAGGCATTGAGGTACGACTGCGTGTGTGTTTGGACCATTTGAAGTATTTTGTGATTTGGACACCGAGGAACTTGAAGCCGTCTACCTGCTCCACTGCCACCCCGTTGATGTGGATGGGGGCGTGCTTCCCCCCCCCCCCCCCATTTCTGTATTCCACAATCAGCTCATTTGGTCTTGCTGACGTTGAGGGAGAGGTTGTTGCTCCAACACCACACTGCCAAAACATTAAGGGTTCTTCTCCTCCTTTATGAGGCGACCTTGGCGTCCCTAATCAGAGTGACAGTCAGACGCTGGAGGCGAGAGAGGGGGGAGACGGGGTATATTTTCAGGCCCTACTGTGCCTTCAGAATGTATTCATACCCCTTGATTTATTCCACATTTTGTTGTTTTACAGCCTGAATTCAAAATGGATTAAGTTAATTTGTTTCTCTCACCCATCTACACACAATACCTCATAATAAAGTGAAAACATGTTTGTAGAAATGTTTGCAAATATATTGAAAATGAAATACAGAAATATCTAATTTACATAAGTATTCACACCCTTGAGTCAATACTTTGTAGAAGCACCTTTGATTACAGCGATTACAGTTGTGAGTCTTTCTGGGTAAATCTCTAAAGAGCTTTCCACACCTGGATTATGCTAAATTTGTCCATTATACTTTTCAAAATTCTTCAAGCTCTGTCAAATTGGTTGTTGACCATTGCTAAATATCCATTTTCAGGTCTTGCCATAGATTTTTTTAAAGAAGATTTAATTCAAAACTGTAACTTGGCCACTCGGGAACATTCACTTTCTTCTTGGTAAGCAACTCCAGTGTAGATTTGGCCTTGTGTTCTAGGTTATTGTCCTGCTGAAAGGTGAATTCATCTCACGATGTCTGGTGGAAAGCAGCCTGAACCAGGTTTCCCTTTGGGATTTTACCTGGGCTTAGCTCCATTCCGTTTATTTTTTATCCTGAAAAACTCCTCAGTCCTTAACAATTACAAGCATACCAATAACATGATGCAGTGACCACTATGCTTGAAAATAAAGAGAGTGGTACACAGTAATGTGTTGTATTGGATTTTCCCCAAACATGACACTTTCTATTCAGGACAAAAAGTGAATTGCTCTGCCAATCTTTTTGTAGTATTACTTTAGTGCCTTGTTGCAAACAGGATGCATGTTTTGGAATATTTTTCTTACGTAGAGGCTTCCTTCATTTCCTTCAATTAGGTTAGTATTGTGGAGCAAGTACAATGTGGTTGATCCATCCTCAGTTTTCTCTTATCACAGCCATACAACTCTGTAACTGTTTTAAAGTCACCATTGACCTCATGGTGAAATCCCAGAGCGGTTTCCTTCCTCTCTGGCAACTGAGTTAGGAAGGATTCCTGTATCTTTGTAGTGACTGTGTGTATTCATAAACCATCCAAAATGTAATTAATAACTTCACCATGCTCAAAGGGGTATTCAATGTTTGTTTTTTTTACCCATCTACCAATTGGTGCCCTTCTTTGTGAGGCATTGGAAAACCTCCCTGGTCGTTGTGTTTGAAATTCTCTGCTCGACTGATGATTGTGTGGGGGTACAGAGATGAGGTAGTCATTCAAAAATCAAAAGTGTTGAATACTTATTGACTCAAGACATTTTCAGCATTTCAGGTTTAATGTATTTGTAAATATTTTGAAAAACATAATTCCACTTTGACATTATGGGGTATCGTGTTTAGGCCAGTGACAAAAAAAATAATCTCAATTTAATCCATTTTAAATTCAGGCTGTAACACAACAAAATGTGGAAAAAGTAAAGTGGTGTGAATACTTTCGGGAGGCCCTGTAAACGTTGTACTATACACTTTTCATCTTCTGTCTTAGTTGAATTAAAACACTGTTGTTTTGTCTGTGCTTACCAGTATTACAACTAGCCTAAATGCAGCCTTGGAATTGAACTATAGGCCTATATACAAAGTACAACTAATTATGACTAGTTCATTTATGGTACAGGGAAACTAGTTTCCACAACAGGGTCTTGAGATCAGGGTGTCAGGTGCATACCGTTGTGGGTGAAGCTTATTGCTTGTCAAAAGAAATTTAACAAAAGCTAAATGGGGAACCTTGTTCTGTAGCCGTGAACTGTTGTTTGTGATGGACGTAATTGATGATAATGAGGCTTATGCAGGAATCAATCAATGATGAATAGTTAGGCTAACATTGATTAACCATTATTATCTATATTGTGAGATCTGAAATATAGGGTAAGCAACCTGATGATTGGCTAAGGTTTTATAATCTGACCAGAGGTTACATAAAATGTATTTGATTTGTCTCCCCTCTCCTCTCTCTTATTTTAAACTGCAGGATTGTAATGAGGAAATCTATTTTTCTTTCCTAAGTGGTGCTGAATGGCATAGGGAACCACACTGAACAACAGAACACACGAGCCGACACTGATATGAGGAGTCCAATTCACACCAACACATCTGCAATTATTTAAAAAACACATAGGCACACACTAAAGAGCCATTGAGCAGGGGATGAAGGAGGACGGCATTTGTCACTCACTACCATTGCGTGTCAATGATGTTATGATGAAGATATTTTCAAATTGACAGTCTCCTCAACACTCTACAGCTCTCTTCCCCCACAAGATGATAGGGGGCCCCATATCTTCAAGGCCTTTTAAAAGCCCAAAGACAATATCAACTGAGGCCCTCAAGTCATACAAGTGACAGGCACACAGTTGAGGCACAGCTACTGAGGAAAAGAGAGGTGAAATGGAGGGAAGAGAGGGAGGAAGGGTTTTTAAAGGAGGAAAGGGGATTAATAAAGAGAAGGGTCAGAGGGAGGGTGGAGATTTAATGGCCAGAGTAGCAAGGGTAAGTGGAGGGCTCAGAATGGAGGGGGGAGGGGGAGACGGAGAGAGAGAATGAGACTGAGTGAATGGGGCCTTTGTGATCAAAAGGCTTGTTTATTTTCTTGGTGCTTGAACTCTTCAGGAAACACATTTGGTCTGTCTCTGCTGTCTAGCGTCCTCACCTTACAAACCCTCCCCGAGCTAACCTCTAATGTGCCTGCCTGTGCCCTTTCGCCTCTCACCAGCACTGAGATACTTCCAACATTAGATTACATACTTTAGACTGAGGAAAGTGGAGACGTATACTATATAGACACACACGCACACACTGTTCATTTTCTCCTCTCTCCCCACTCCTTCCCTCTCCCAGCTGGTATTCACACGTGTGTAATGGGATTACTACGCTCTTGCACTGGGGAAAGTGGGCCGAAATGGAGGGAAGAAGAGGGGATGATGAGGCCATGGAAGATAAGAGCCGGGGGAGGAAGAAGGTGGGGAGGTTATAAAGGGGATGGTAGAGGAAAAGACGAAGGTACAGGGGGCGGAGATCTGAGTGCCTTGTGAGGATTCATCGGGGAGTGGGTAATCGACCTCTGCCATCAGTCCTATTGCAAACGTGCAAGCATTGGATGAAAAAATGGATGATCTCCGATCAAGACTAACCTACCACGGGACATTAAAAACTGTCATGTTATGTTTCACCAAATTGTGGTTGAACGAAGACATGGATAACATACAGCTGGCTGGGTTTTCTATGCATCTGCAAGATAGAACAGCTGCCTCTGGTAAGACAAGGGGTGGCGGTCTGTGTCTATTTGTAAATAACAGCTGGTGCACAAAATCTAATATTAAGGACGTCTCAAGGTTTTGCTCACCTGAAGTAGAGTATCTCATGATAAGCTGTAGACCACACTATTTACCAAGACAGTTTGCATTAAAAAAATGTCGTACCTGTCTATTTACCACCACAAACCGATGCTGGCACTAAGACCGCACTCATTGAGCTATTTAAGGCCATAAGCAAACAAGAAAATGCTCATCCAGAGGTGGCACTCCTAGTGGCCGGGCAATTTAATGCAGGGAAATGTAAATGTTTTACCTAATTTCTACCAGCATGTTACATGTGCAACCAGAGGAAAAAAAACTCTAGACCACCTTTACCCCACACACAGAGACACGAACAAAGCTCTCCCTCTCCCTCCATTTGGCAAATCTGACCATAACTCTATCCTCCTGATTTCTGCTTACAAGCAAAACCTAAAGCAGGAAGTACCAGTGACTCACTCAATACGGAAGTGGTCAGATGACGCAGATGCTATGCTACAGGACTGTTTTGCTGGCACAGACTGGAATATGTTCCGGGATTCTTCCGATAGCATTGAGGAGTACACCACATCAGTCACTGGCTTCATCAATAAGTGCATCAATGACGTCGTCCCCATAGTGACCGTACGTACATCAACACCATTTTCCCAGAAATCCTAGATCCACTCCAATTTGCATACCTCCACAACAGATCCACAGATGACGCTCTCTCTATTGCACTCCACACTGCCCTTTCCCACCTGGACAAAAGGAACACCTACATGAGAATGCTATTCATTGATTACAGCTCAGCATTCAACACCATAGTGCCTTGAAAGCTCATCACTAAGCTAAGTACACTGGGACTAAACATCTCCCTCTGCAACTAGATCCTGGACTTCCTGATGGGCCACCCCCAGGTGGTAAGGGTAGGTAATAAAACATATGCCACGCTGGTCCTTAACACGGAGGCCCCACAGGGGTGCGTGCTCAGTCCCTTCCTGTTCACCCATGACTGCATGGCCAAGCATGACTCCAACACCATTAAGTTTGCCGACAACACGACAGTGGTAGGCCTGATCACCGATGATGCAGCCTACAGGGAGGAGGTCAGAGATCTTGCAGTGTGTTGCCAGGATAACAACCTCTCCTGCAACGTGATCAAGACAGATGATTGTGGACTACAGGAAAAGGAGGGCCGAGCATGCCCCCATTCTCATCGACGGGGCTGTAGCAGAGCAGGTTGAGAGCTTCAAGTTCCTTGGTGTCCACATCACCAACGAAATACCGTCGAGGGCATCCTGACAGGTTGCATCACTGCCTGGTACGGCAATTGCTCGGCCTCCGACCGCAAGGCACTTCAGAGGGTAGTGCGTTCAGAGGGTAGTGCGCCCAGTACATCACAGGGGCAAAGCTGCCTGCCATCCAGGACCTCTACACCAGGCGGTGTCAGAGGAAGGCCTTAAAAATTGTCAAAGACCCCAGCCACCCCAGTCATAGACTGTTCTCTCTACTACCGCATGGCAAGCGGTACCGGAGTGCCAAGTCTCGGACAAAAAGGCTTCTCAACAGTTTTTACCCCCAAGCCATAAGACTCCCCCCCCCAACGCCTCTTTTAACGCTGCTGCTACTGCCTAAATGGCCCGACCAACCAGTGTTCCCACACATTGCCTAACCGGGCTAATTGCATTGTGTCCCACCACCCGCCAACCCCACTTTTTACGCTTCTGCTACTCTCTGTTCATCATATACAGTACATGCTACCTCAATAAGCCTGACTAACAGGTGTCTATATTTAGCCTTGCTACTCTTTTTTTCAAATGTATTTTTACTGTTGTTTTATTTCTTTACTTACCTACACACATACCTTTTTTCTCTCGCACCATTGGTTAGAGCCTGTAAGTAAGCATTCTACTCTAAGGTTGTTGTACCTGTTGTATTCGGCGCACGTGACACTTAAACTTTGATTTGATTTTATATTTTTTAATTATGAAACAAACAAGAAATAAGACAAAATGGAAAACTTGAGCGTGCATAACTATTCACCCCCCCCCCCCAAAGTCAATACTTTGTAGAGCCATCTTTTGTAGCAATTACAGCTGAAAGTATCTTGGGGTATGTCTCTATCAGCTTGGCACATCTAGCCATTGGGATTACTGTCCATTCGTCAAGGCAAAACTGCTCCACCTCCTTCAAATTGGATGGGTTCTGCTGGTGTACAGCAATCTTTAAGTCATACCACAGATTCTCAATTGGATTGAGGTCTGGGCTTTGACTAGACCATTCCAAGACATTTAAATGTTTCCGCCTAATCCACTCAAGTGATTCTTTAGCAGTATGCTCAGGGTCATTGTCCTGCTGGAAGGTGAAACTCCGTCCCAGTCTCAAATCTCTGAAAGACTGAAACAGGTTTCCCTCAAGAATTTCCCTGTATTTAGCGCCATTCATCATTCCTTCAATTCTGACCAGTTTCCCAGTCCCTGCCAAAGAAAAACATACCCACAGCATGATGCTGCCACCACCACCATGCTTCACTGTGGGGATGATGTTCTCGGGGTGATGAGAGGTGTTGGGTTTGCGCCAGACATAACGTTTTCCTTGATGGTCAAAAAGCTACATTTTAGTGTCATCTAACCAGAGTACCTTCTTCCATATGTTGGGGGAGTCTCCCACATGCATTGTGGCGAACACCAAACGTGTTTGCTTATTTTTTTCTTTAATTTATGGCTTTTTTCTGGCCACTCTTCCATAAAGCCCAGCTCTGTGGAGTGTATGGTTTAAAGTGGTCCTATGGACAGATACTCCAATCTCCGGTGTGGAGCTTTGCAGCTCCTTCAGGGTTATCTCTGGTCTCTTTGTTGCCTCTCTGATTAATGCCCTCCTTGCCTGGTCTGTGAGTTTTGGTGTGTGGCCCTCTCTTGGCAGCTTTGTTGTGGTGCCATATTCTTTCTATTTTTTAATAATGGACTCAATGGTGCTCTGTGGGATGTTCAAAGTTTAGAATATTTTCTTATAACACAACCCTGATCTGTACTTCTCCACAACTTTGTCCCTGACCTGTTTGGAGCGCTCTTTGGTCTTCATGGTGCCACTTGGTTGGTGGTGCCCCTTGCTTAGAGGTGTTGCAGACTTTTGGGGCCTTTCAGAACAGAGGTGTGTGTGTGTGTGTGTGTGTATGTATATATATATATTTTTTTTATTTATTTATTTATTTATTGAGATCGGGGCGGCAGGGTAGCCTAGTGGTTAGAGCGTTGGACTAGTAGCCGGGAGGTTGCAAGTTCAAACTCCTGAGCTGACAAGGTACAAATCTGTCGTTCTGCCCCTGAACAGGCAGTTAACCCACTGTTCCTAGGCTGTCATTGAAAATAAGAATTTGTTCTTAACTGACTTGCCTGGTTAAATAAAGGTAAAAAAAATGATTGCACACAGGTGGACTTTATTTAGCTAATTATGTGACTTTAGCAGGTAATTGGTTGCACCAGGTCTTATTTAGGGGCTTCATAGCAAAGGGAATACATATGCACGCACCACTTTTCCGCTTTATTTTGTTGTTGTTGTTGAAACAAGTGATTTTATTTTTTTATTTTCATTTCACTTCACCAATTTGGACTATTTTGTGTATGTCCATTACATGAAATAAAAATCCATTTAAATTACAGGTTGTAATGCAACAAGATAGGAAAAATGGGGTGAATACTTTTGCAAGGCACTGTAAATAAGGTATTTCTGTTTATTTTGATAAATTAGCAAAAAAATAATAAATGTTTTGCTTTGTCATTATTGGGTATTGTGTGTAGATTGATGATGAAAACAATTTGTTTAATCCCCTTTAGAATAAGGCTGTAACATAACAAAATGCGGAAAAGATCAAGGGGTCTGAACATTTACGAATGCACAGTAAACCTTATTAAAGTAACCAGTGTTCCATGTCTATGTACAAAGGGCAGATTCTCTAAGTTGACGGGTTGAGTAACTGGGTAGTGGCCGGCTACTGACAGTGACTAAGTTCAGGGCAGGGTACTTGGTGAAGGCCAGCTAGTGATGGCTATTTAACAGTCTGATTGCCTTGATATAGAAGCTGTTTTTCAGTCTCTGTCCTGCTTTGATGCACCTGTACTGTCCTCGCCTTCTGGATGATAGCGGGGAGAAAAGGCTGTGGCTTGGTAGCTGAGGTTCTTGATAATCTTCTTGGCCTTCCTGTGACACCGGGTGCTGTAGATGTCCTGGAGGGTATGCAGTATGCCCTCGGTGATACATTGGGCAAACCGCAACACCCCCTAGAGAGCCCCGCGGTTGCGAACGGTGCAGTTGCCATACCAGCCGGTGATACAGCCCAACAGGATGTTCTCAATGGTGCATCTGTAAACGTTTTTGAGGGTCTTAGGGGCCAAGCGGAATTTCTTCAGCCTCTTGAGGTTGAAAAGGTGCTGTTGCAATTTCAGATTGTCAGTGATGTGTACACCAAGGAACTTGAAGCTTTTCACCTTCTCCACTGCGGCCTCAGTTGATATGGATGTGGTGTACTTCCTCTACTGTCTCCTGAAGTCCACAATCAGCTCCTTAGTGTTGTTGACATTGAGGGAGGGGTTATTCTCCTGGCAGCACTCCCCCAGGGGCCTCACCTCCTCCCTGTAGGTAAGGTAAGTTGGCAAAACATTTTACAAACTGATGGCAAAGATAACTGAATTTACAGTCAGCATGAATTCGGTATGGTTTGTTATGGGGTTGCGGGTGGTTAGACGTAGCCTGAGGACCACAAAGTACCTTCCAGACCATGTAATCAATTTAGTCACCCTTTTTCTTTTTGTAAATCTCATGTTATCGAGAGTCATTCCACAGTGCCCTGCTGAAAAATATCCCAAAGTGGGGGCATTTTGGGTACACATGCATGTGGGAGCAGACACACCTTGGAGCACAACACGATTGTGGGACAGAAACCAGCAATGGACACTGAAAAGTGTCAAATCAAGACTACAGCATTAATTACACAACCACCTCATTCCTCTCTCTGCAGATTCTCCAAACACAATACAAAGACATGTCTGCAAAGCGCTACGATTGACAAGAATGATCTGTCAACGTTAATGGGCTGGGTGAGGTTTACTGACAGTACCTTGAGGTAAGGAAGGGGTTTTTGGTTGTGCTTAGGCAGTAAATGTATTGTTGTGTATGAGCGATTGAGGTGCCATTTCTCTTCAATCACCCATACACAACAATTCATACTGTGTAAGAACTGTCCTCCTAAGACTTTTCACATCTTTAGCCCCCCCCCCAGCCAATTCACGTTGTTGACTGATCTTTCCTCTCAAACGCAGCTCCCAATGTCCCCTCATTGTCCCTAAACAATACGTTAGCCGGTCCCATTCGGTTGATACCTTCACCAACAAAGGCGTGTTGCCCTATGTCCCTTCCACAAAAAGTGTAAAATGCTAAGAACACAACCATGTCTTTCCAGGAGAAGTGCAGTACCAGCAAATCTTCTGCAAAATAACCCTAAACAGTTGGTGGTTAAAGAATCCCTACGCCACTTTTGGCAGAGCCTTATCCAGCTGGCTGTTCACCGCAGACAGGACAAGCCCATTGCCATAAGCACAAAGAGTCTCCGCTTCCCCAGCCCACCATGCTGAACACAATTGCCAGTGTACCGAAGCCGGATAAAGGATTATGGCTGCGTTTACACAGGCGGCCAAATTCTGATCTTTTTTTCACTAATTGATCTTTTAGTTCTGAAAAAAATCTGATGTGATTAAGACCAGTGGAATTAGTGGAAATAAATATCAGAATTGGGCTGCCTGTGTAAATACAGCCAGTGTGGCTCAACATAAAACCATGTCGAACAAGGGTCTCCAACCCTGTTCCCTTCTGTAGGTTTTAGCTCCAACCACAGTTGTAACTAACCTGTTTCAGGTTATCAACCAGCTAATTATTAGAATCGGATGTGCTAGATTAGGGTTGGAGCGAAAACCTACAGGACTGTAGCTCTCCAGGAACAGTTTGCCACACTCAGGAGACAAACGCACACAATTCAAGCTTGAGCGAAGGACAATAGAAAACACTCCTCTTTTAACAGGGAAATCATAGCGAGTAAAAGGGACACACCTGAGTGTCGTTAACGTCTCCAGGAGAGTCTCTGCCGCCCCCTTTAGACAGGTGGAACCATGACACAAGGGCAGAGAACTGTAGCTACAGATATACCAGGTGAGGTGATTTTTGCAGACATCTTTTCTATTTCAAGTCTTCTCTCATTGATTGAGGCAGGTGGATGTCCACCCCAACGTGCTGCATGTCACGACGACCGATACCGGTCTCGATCAATGAGTGAGAAGACTTGAAATAGGCACGATAGCGGCACACATGTTGGATTATTTTATGGAGCAAAATAAGTATTTATTTTAATAACAGAGCATTTTCTCAATTCAAACGGACCCGCTGCAACTGGGCACAGACTCCCGTTTCCCCGAAACAAGGGCGAAGAATGCATCGCTAAGGTTCGTGGAAAATTCTCTGTGCTACACCAAACTGTACATATCGTGAAACTCCCAGTAATGGATGCCAAAAATATTTTGTTAAATCACATTATCTGGTGTAACAATCTGTAGCTAAGCGAACTGGTGATCAGCAGATGATGGGAGAGGTGGTTATGATGAAATTGCCATTCCAAAGAAACATACAGTAAGTTCAGGGAATACTTGTAAAGATGTGGGAGGAGTTTTGTCCATACCTTTTTTTTAAGGTATCTGTGACCAACGGATGCATATCTCTATTCCCAGTCAAGGGAAATCCATAGATTATATAATTTATTTATTTAAATTAACAGATTTCCTAATGAACTGTAACTCAGCAAAATCTTTGAAATTGTTGCACGTTGCGTTTATTTTTTTGTTCAGTATAAATGGAGTATTTTGGATTTACGTACAGAATAATAAGAAATGCTCTGAGACCAGGTTGGAGAGGGAAAGTTTACAGGAGTAATGAGGGGAAAGAAGTGATGGGAAAGTGTGTGTGTGTGTGTGTGACAGTGTGAGAGGGTTGGAGAAAGGGGGAGGGAGAGGGGCAGCGGTCTGAGGTATGTGTGGAACGATGTCAGTCTATATTGAGCAAAGTATGTATGCGAGGACAGGGTCTCCTGTGTCTCAGCAAGGAACTATCCCTTCCTATTCCTATTGGCACTATGCACTCCACTTCCCAGTTCTCTCTCTCTCTCTCTCTCTCTCTCTCTCTCTCTCTCTCTCTCTCTCTATGCCCTTCCTTTCTGTCAGAAATCAACACACCCACTACTTAAAAACTTGGACTGGGTAACAGAAACTCCTGCCTCAACATTAAATTACAACTCTGGGAATTTTGTCACTCTTTGGCTAGGCTCCCTTTGGGCACATAAGGAAAAGGATCATGGCGGTGGGCACAGGTTGCCAGCGGTCCAGAGGCGAGCGCCAACTTCAACCATGTGAGGCCGAACACTGAGCAGACAGGCATTTGCGTCACCAGGACTACGCGTCTGCAAGAGCTGACACATTGAGAGGGTGCCTGTTGTCAAAAGCAACGTGGTCTCAGAACATTTAGTATTATTCTGTACGTAAATCTGAGACACTCAATTTAGTTTAAGCTACAAATTTCAATTCGTACGATATGTTACGAATTGCAATTCGTATATTATATTTTGAATTTGCAAAACGTACAATATATTCCAAATTTGCTAAACACATTATATTATAAAAGTAGAGAGAATGATTTATTCAGCTTTTATTTCTTTCATCACATTCCCAGTGGGTCAGAAGTTTACATACACTCAAATAGTATTTGGTAGCATTGCCTTTAAATTGTTTAAATTGGGTCAAACATTTTGGGTAGCCTTCCACAAGCTTCCCACATTAAGTTGGGTTCATTTTTGCCCATTCCCCCTGACAGAGCTGGTGTAACTGAGTCAGGTTTGTAGGCCTCTAGCTTTCAGAGGCATTTTCAGTTCTGCCCACACATTTTCTATAGGATTGAGGTCAGGGCTTTGTGAGGTCAGGGCTTTGTGAGGGCCACTCCAATACCTTGACTTTGTTGTACTTAGGCCATTGTGCCACAACTTTGGAAGTATGCTTGGGGTCATTGTCCATTTGGAAGACCCATTTGCAACCAAGCTTTAACTTCCTGACTGATGTCTTGAGATGTTGCTTCAATATATCCACATAATTTTCCTACCTCATGATGCCATCTATTTTGTGAAATGCACCAGTCCCTCCTGCAGGAAAGCTCCCCCACAACATGATGCTGCCACCCCCATGCTTCACGGTTGGGATGGTGTTCTTCGGCTTGCAAGCCCCCCCTTTTTCCTCCAAACATAACGATGGACATTCTGGCCAAACACTTCTATTTTTGTTTTATCAGAGCAGAGGACATTTCTCCAAAAAGTATGATCTTTGACCCCATGTACAGCAAATCGTAGTCTGTCTTTTTTTTATGACGGTTTTGGAGCAGTGGTTTCTTCCTTGCCGAGCGGCCTTTCAGGTTATTGCGATTTAGGACTCGTTTTTACTGTAGGTATAGATACTTTTGTACCTGTTTTCTCCAGAATCTTTACAAGGTCCTTTGCTGTTGTTCTTGGATTGAGTTGCACTTTTCGCACCAAAGTACGTTCATCTCTAGGAGACAGAATGCGTCTCCTTCTCGAGTGGTATGACGGCTGCGTGGTCCCATGGTGTTTATACTTGCGTACTATTGTTTGTACAGATGAACGTGATACCTTCATACGTTTTAGAAATTGCTCCCAAGGATGAACCAGTCTTGTGGAGGTCTACAATTGTTTTCTGAGGTCTTGGCTGATTTCTTTTAATTTTCCCATGATGTCAAGCAAAGAGGCACTGAGTTTGAAATGCATCCACAGGTACACCTCCAATTGACTCAAATTATGTCAATTGGCCTATCAGAAGCTTCTAAAGCCATGACATAATTTTCTGTAATTTTCAAACTGTTTAAAGGCACAGTCAACTTAGTGAATTTAAACTTTTGACCCACTGGAACTGTGATACAGTGAATTATCACTGAAATAATCTGTCACGTTCTGAACTCAGTTCCTTTGTTTTGTCTTTGTTTTAGTATGGTCAGGGCGTGAGTTGGGGTGGGCAGTCGGTTTGTTTTTCTATGTTGGTTTTTGAGTTTTGCCTGGTATGGTTCTCAATCAGAGGCAGGTGTCGTTAGTTGTCTCTGATTGAGAATCATACTTAGGTAGCCTTTTTCCACCTGTGTTTCGTGGGTGTTTATTTCCTGTTTAGTGTTTTTTCATTCACCTTACGGGACTGTTCGTTTGTCGTTAGTTGTTTTGTTCACTGTTCAATTATTTCATGAAAAAATATGAACACTTACCACGCTGCGCTTTGGTCCTCACCTTCTTCCACCAACAACGATGGCCGTTACAGAACCACACACCACCAAAGGACCAAGCAGCGATCGCAGGACTCCTGGACATGGAAGGAGATTCTGGACGGCAAGGGACCCTGGGCACAGGCTGGAGAATATCGCCGCCCCAAGGCTGAGCTGGATGCAGTGAAAGCGGAGAGGCAGCGGTATCAGGAGGCAGCATGGCAACGCGGCTGGAAGCCCGAGAGGCAGCCCCAGATGCTCGAGACCTCCAGTGCGCCTTCACGGTCGGGTCTATCCGGTGCCACATCCACGCACCAGAGTCTCCCTCCTGTCCGGCGCTGCCAGCGCCGTCAGTCAGCCAGGAGCTGCCGGAATCGCCCTTCACTCCTGTGCTGCCGGAAGCTCCCGTCCATCTGGTGCTGCCGAAATCTCCCGTCCATTCGGGACCCGTGGCTTGGGTCTCCAGTCCAAGGCCTGTGTGTAGTTGCTATTTAGCTAAGATTCTTAAATTGTCTGTGATGAGATTCGAACACGCAACGTTTTTGCCTTAAGTAACCTTCTACATGCCTAACATAACATACTAATTTGAGTGTCTTGAGTTATACATTTCCTATGTTACGTCTAGTCTAAGGAAGATAGTTATAACCATATTTTATACTCTGGTCCTGGCCAGGTCATGTTAGTTACAGAGAGACTCACTCCCTAACTGACTCAACTGTGTAAATAAGTACAGTGCATTTTCTGTGATAGTTAATGTGACAGGTGGAAATGAAGTGGGCTACAGGTTAATACATGTCCACGCCTGCATGTGATTCATTCATTTTCACAATGACACTTCCTACACATAAACTTGTGATTCATTCATTAGCACAATGGAAAATCATCTGTTCGTTCACATCGGAATACACTTACCCAGATACGGCATTTATCAGTGAAAAATAAAGGGTTCCTTTCTTATTCTGGTCAGAATCAAAATCAATCCGTACAAATTTGCACGTTTCGGGCATAACATCAAAAATAAATAAAAACTGAAAACCACTAGAATTGTTTCTCCTCAGTACACGGTGTTACCTGCACAACTACTTGTGTTTACCTGAAATTCAAATATGTATTCAAAATAACTTAAACCGGGATGACGCGTCTGTACGGGTTATGACACTGCCAGGACAGTTTAACAGTGATTTTGGGGAATAGCGTAGCATCCTGCCTGTCATTCTCAAGTCAGGAATGCAAGGTACTCAACTTCCAGTACATTTGTGTTCTTTGTCATTCTCATGGATTCTTTTTTTTGTACTCAGTTCTATATTTGTCTGAATAAAATACTCAGTAAGGTTGTCTTTGAATTAGGTCCCCTTCCAAAATTATACATGAAAAACACTTCCACGTTCAAACGGCAACATGGGAGACATGATTGGCTGTCTGACAATTCTAAAATGTAGCCTACACACAGGCCAGCCAGGCGTTTCTCAAATTATGCTTTCGCATTCTAGTGTATGTGTCCATCTAGTGGTGGCTGTGGTTAGCAGCACCAATGTATCAGATGCCAAGGCATTGGCCAATGACAACAGAATGTGTTGGGCCATGCCACACTCTATTATAAATAGGCCAGTGTGGGCATGGATGTGGCCTTTCGCTAAGCCCACACCAGTCTGTGTGGTGTCTGGTTGGGAATTTTATACATACCGGCAATAAACATTAGAAGAAAATTGCCAATAGCCTCAGCACGGTAATAAAAATGAGTATGAGCCAGTCAAATATGCCACAAAATTAGTTGATTTTGTAATATCAAAATGTTGTTTCCATTATATTTCGTCCCTCCTTGTATTCAGCTCTGTGTGTCAGAATATGTTAAAGCATGAACAGGGAGTGTTATTCATGGTCACTGAACATGAGGATGAAGTTAGTGTGTGGGGGAGGGAGGGAGGGAGGGAGGGGCGTGTGGGTATTTTTCTCACCACACCAGGCAGTGGAACGTGTGTTAATGGCCGACACACAGACACTCTGTGAAACAGCCCAGCAGGCTCTCCAATCATTACTAGGCCTTGATGGATTCCTCGGTTAACACATGTAGGATAAACAAGAGTTCCCAGAAGAGAGGAGGAAGGACTGGGCTGGGACTGACTGGAAAGATCCCTCGTCGCCCCCCTCCTCCTGCTAGGCCACCCAGATCTACCACACCAGACCAAAAGCATCAGCAGTGTGTTACCCGCGGTAACGCTCAGACAGACACTACGCAGTCTTGTGAAAGGATGATTTAAGACGAGCATTGTCACTCGATTAAGATGACGCAAGTGTCCGTTTGGTTTTGGGTACTTGGTATCCAAGTAACCAAAACACACACACACACTCTCCCAGAGTGGGCTCTAGTCCTATTATTTGAATGTACCGAAGAGGATGATATTTTCTCATTCACGTCATGAGGGAGGCTACATCTCTTTACAAGTTTCTCATATGAACTGTTTGCTTATCAGAGACACTGAACATGGACGTCTTTGACACTGACCCCGTTTCCTTTTGTGATGACGTTTCCATTGGTTGAATGTGTGGCTGACGTACTAAATACTTTTTGACAGTAGATGTTTTACCGTGAGGCTTCTTCCAAGCAGCAAGTCGAATCTCAATGAATGAATGCAGCAATCATGTAGGATGAGTATTGTAAATCACTTCAAGAGAAGGATCCGTGGAATATCCTTGCTTTAAATCTTAACACTGTGTGGCCCACATTTGCCACCAAGTCATTTACTAGAAAGTCTGCACAAATTCTGACAACTCCAAACCACAGTGTGGTTATAGCATACTATAGCTGAGTTTGGGTTCATCATGACGATATTATAAAATGATACTATAATATCTTACACCCATTAAAGTAACAGTGGCGTTTATGAGTGAACAGTGGAAAGCAGTTGAAAGTGTCACAATGGACATCTAACTTACTTTTCTTTGTGTACCTACTGTGCTGATCCCTCTTATCAAGGTCTCTATTTTGCATATAGACACATAGTCTTGAGTTTACCAACGTAGGACTCTCTTGATCAAAACTGGTAATAGGGTTTCAGGGATAAGACATTCATGCATTGATAAGACAAAATACAATGCATTCAGAAATTCTTCAGACTTCTTTTACTTTTTCCACATTTTATGTTACATCCTTATTCGTAAATGGATTCAGTTGTTTTTTTCTCATTAATCTACACACAATCCCCCATAATGACAAAGCAAAAACATTTTTTTTTTAGAAATGTATAAAAAAACTAAACAGAAATACCTTATTTACATGATTTGGAAAGGCACACACCTGTCTATATAAGGTCCCACTGTTGACAGTGCATGTCAGAACTAAAACCAAGCCATGAGGTTGAAGGAATTGTCCGTAGAGCTCCGAGACAAGATTGTATCAAGGCACAGATCTGGGGAAGGGTACCAAAAAATGTCTGCAGCATTGAAGGTCCACAAGAACACATTGGCCTCCATCATTCTTAAATGCAAGAAGTTTGGAACCACCAAGACTGTTCCTAGAGCTGCCTGGCCAAACTGAGCAATCGGGGGAGAAAGGCCTTGGTCAGGTAGGTGAACCAGAACCCGATGGTGACTCTGACAGAGCTCCAAAGTTCCTCTGTGGAGATGGGAGAACCTTCCAGAAGGACAACCATCTCTGCAGCACTCCACTAATCAGGCCTTTATGGTAGAGTGGCCAGATGTAAGCCACTCCTCAGTAAAAGGCACATGGCAGCGACTTGGAGTTTGTCAAAAGGAACCTAAAGGACTCTCAGACCATGAGAAACTAGATTCTCTGGACTGATGAAACCACGATTGATCTATTTTGCCTGAATGCCAAGCTTCACGTCTGGAGGAAACCTGGCACCATCCCTACGGTGAAGCATGGTGGCAAAGTACACCGAGATCCTTGATGAAAACCTGCTCCAGAGTGCTCAGGCCCTCAGACTGGGGCGAAGGTTCAACTTCCAACAGGACAACGACCCTAAGCACACAGCCAAGACAATTCCAAGGGGCTTCGGGACAGGACACTGAATGTCCTTGAGTGGCCCAGCCAGAGCCCAGACTTGAACCCGATTGTACATCTCTGGAGAGACGTGAAAATAGCTGTGCAGCAATGCTCCCCATTAAATCCTGACACCGCTTGAGAGGATCTGCAGAGAAGAATGGGAGAAACTTCCCAAATACAGGTGTGCCAAGCTTGTAGCGTCATACTCAAAACGACACAAGGCTGTAATCGCTGCCAAAGTTTCATCAACTAAGTACTGAGTAAAGGGTCTGAATACTTATGTAAATGTGTATTTTTCAGTTTTCAATTTTTTATAAATTAGCTAAAATGTCTAAACCTGTTTTTGCTTTGTCATTATCGTATATTGTGTGTAAATTGATGAGGAAAAAAACAATTGAATCCATTTTAGAACAAGGCTGTAACGTAACAAAATGTGGAAAAAAAGCCAAGGAGTCTGAATACTTTCCGAAGGCACTGTACTATATTCTTCTCTTGATGCAGAAATACCCATTTTGTATCCTTTCTGGTCAATAAAACAATGTTAACTGTGAATTATGATCAAACTCCGCTTAAAATGGAGTTAAAATACGGCTTTAAATCTACATACTGGCACTTTAAATGTATCTCTTTAGTCAAATGCTGGATATTCAATAATTGGTTTTGATAGAATGAATACCTATTTTGAAAACACAAAGAGGCCGAATAAATAGAAGACATAGAGAGATTGGTCTAAATTTGCACTTTATTCCTAACATTTACTGTTTCATTTGTCCCCCTCCCCCCAAACAACAGGCACACCGATAGCGATGAGTAAGGGGCAGTTTAACAGTTGGGAACAAAATCAAAAAACGGGTTACTAACTCAGAGAGAGCCTTGAGGTAAAAGCAGGTTACTCACAAACAGAAAGGAAATGGGTCGTAACAGATACAAAGTTACAGAGCAGTGTTTTAGTTATCATCAGCATCATAGTTATCATCATCATCATCAAACATCGTTGTATTAAAGAGAACTTTTGCCATTTTTATCGTCAAAAAGAAAAATGCAAAGTTTTTACTTGTAAAAGAAAGAATGTGTGGTGGAGCTCTTTGGTTTTCACTATTGAGGTTTTCATTAGTAAAATCTTTCTTTGCCATCCTCCATTAAATGACCTTTGGATTTAAGCTGTATTGTAGAAAAACATTTTTTTTTTAAATAAACAAAGCATATGGGGAAAATTTGACTTTGTTCTCTCTTTTACTATATCCACTTGATTTGGGCAAATTGAGTATGTTTGTTCTCTCTTTTACTATATCCTCTCTGATTTGATGTGACGTTCAGACATATTTGTGTTCTCAAGGCCAAAGAAATATCTTAGTTGATGGAGACCTATAAGTTGAGGACATTCTTAATAAGCACATAAAACAAACATTCATAGCCACTTATAACTACTGTATAAAATGGTCACAATTCAAGGCGCATAGCTTCATAGCATTAAGTGCTCTTGAAGACAGTAGTATGTCTTTTGATATCAATGAAGGGTAAATAAATACCATTATGTAGCATTTAGTCTTCATGAAGACTCCTGAATGTTTATATACACATGGATTAACTGTGTGTGTGTGTGTGTGTGTGTGTGTGTTCTCCGTGTGTGTGTTGTGTGTGTAGGGTCTCACTGTGGGGGTTTAACTTTGGTATCATTCTCGGTCCACCACAGGAGAGCCCTTCACAGGCACACATACTGTACAGCATCATCATCACGCTAATACCCCACACACACCTTCTCAGAAGAGACATTGCCATAAACACCTCCAGTACCCTCACAGCATTGTCAACAGAAATCAAAGACCCACTGAAGGAGAGACGAGTGGTGCATCTATTTCTGAGGAGTGAGGTCATAGCACGTGTTACCTATAAAACCAGAGGAAACTGCTTACAAACTGTTCTTTTAAAAAGTTTTGGAAAGTCTTCATCAAACTCAATAGCCAGGCCAGTTATTGTATCCCTCTGCTGAGCCAAGACGACCATGGTCACATTTAAAGCTTCTGTCTATTTGGTTTTTCATCAAAGTACATGAGGTATATATGACGTCGCTCTCTTGAAATAAAAGACGGGATCAGAGAGCAAGAGAGAGAGCTGGAGATCGTATGAACATATAGAGGCATCTCGACGTGTTTGAACTCCGATTGGCACACACAGGTGTAAGTAGAAAAGTGAAAGGAGAAATTTCAGGGGCCACTGTTACTCTAAAATGGACCCATTTCATGGATCAGTTTAAATCTCTCTCTCTCTCTCTCTCTCTCTCTCTCTGTCAGGTTAGGGCTTTTATCAGTTGAGACGGGCTCTGAGATGACACCCATTACAAGAACAGTCTTTACATTTGGTTTCAGTTTTTGTTTTAAAGCTTGGCCTTTTGTCTTTGTGTTTTAAAGCATTTTGTCTTCTTGTCTTAATCCCAAGAATGCCTCTCTTCAAAATACAACCTCACAATCCCCAACTATTACAAAGGTCTGAATCCAGAAATAGAAAAAAAGAATCACATCATTTGAATAAATCAATAAACAAACAAGTGAGAGTTCGCAACATACAAATCTTTTGCAAAGAAACTCATCTTCCACCTCACATGAATAGATATACACCTTCAAAACAAAGATCCCAAGAGAGATAGTTTAAAGCTTTTGGTCTAAAATCAAGTCATCATTATCATCAACATTTTTATCAAGGATCATTTCACAGCCTTTTATACATTAGCAGTAGAAGATATAGCTTTTTTCCTACAAAATCTATTGAAGCACTAACAGATACATTCCCTATAAAGGGTAGGTCAACTGGTTTTCAGTTGATTTCTGCCCGCCCCTCCCCACAATATTATCATTGGTTGCCTTTAATATCTGCCTATATGTGCCCAAGTATGCCTCACTTCACGTGTGAAGTTTCATGTGTTTATCGAACAGTATTCTGTGGCACACTGGACAGAAGAGTGTGTACTGAATCTTTATGGTTTGGTTCATATATGCGAGAGAATAGCTCTTTCTACACACTCATTCGGTCTCTCTTTTGCTCTCCTGTCACATACACACCATCCATATCTCACACACAGGTATGTGCGCAATCATGTATGGTAGCATGCCTGAATGCACACACACACACAGACACACACACACACACACACACACACACACACACACACACACACACACACACACACACACACACACACACACACACACACCTTTCTCTCTTAACCAGTCTCTCTACATATCTGTCCAGAAACCCCTAGCACAAACACAGTTATCCAACTGTTCCTCTCCGACAATTGTGCATTGATTTGGTTGTTATTTGGTATGTCTGTGTCAAACAGTTTTGCTTTTGGTATTCAGTTTTGGCTTTTTCACAACATTCTTGCTCAAAGAAAAAAATTTGGAAGCTACATTTTCACAGTATTATTTCCAACCACCGAATGGAAAAAAAAAGCCAGAGCACGCCAATAATAGCCCAGACCAGATATGAAAATAGGCAATAAATCACCCCATCATCTCCATTACAAGTAGAAAGCAATGAGACAAAGTCATACAGCAATCGACAGACCGACCATAAAAAGCAAAAAACGAAAAATATATATTCTTAAATTCAGTTCCGTGAGGTCATTAGCTGTTCCTCCATCCAGGAAAAGGGTGAACAAAGTGAGGTCACAAATGGAGGAGGGAGGAGAGAGTGAGAGAGGGAGCCTCTCAGGCTGTGACCGACTCTAAAGCCTCCTCCTCCTCTTCCTTATCTTCCTCCTCCACTTCTTTGTCCACAACGTGTTGTATTTGGTTTTTGGTTTCTCATCTGTTCAGTTAAGTCGCTCATACGTAGGTTTTGGTAAGGTTATTTTTTGGTTTTGGTCCTTCGTTCCAGCTTTCTCCTCCGTTTTCCCCTGCAGTTTCCAACAGATCCTCTTTTTGCCTTTGACTCCTCTGGGCAGTCTTTTTGTTTTCTTCTCATCTTCTTTTTTTGGCTCTTTGACCCCATCTTTCGAGGCTAAGGAGAGGGGCAGAAGGGGTGGAGGGCAGGGGGTTGGGGGCTCGGAGGGATGCTGTCCGTTTTTTTGTTGGTGTGGAGTCGTCCTCTGTTAAGGGGTGTTTGGTTTTTGACACGGCTGAGGTCTCTGTCTGAACACTTGTTTTCCCAGCTCTTCCGGCCGGGCAAAACAATGCTTTGGTATCCAAGAGTGACTGACTAGAAGTGACTGATATGATGTCAGTGGAATGATATGAAAATGAATTATATTGAGAGAAAAAAAACAGGCAAACAAATATAATGAAAGGCATTAAAGATTATTTAGCTTCAACATCTCGATACATTCTAGTGTAGTGTGTGTGTGTGTGTGTGTGTGTATGCATGTGTGCTTGAAGCAACAGCCATTTGAGTACATGTTGGTGTTCATATATACATTGATAAAGATTAGCAAAAAATACAGTATCAAATAAATTATACAAATACTTTTTGTTTGCAAAAAAAGTGGGGAAATTATATTATTTTATACTAATAAAATTTCTCAGAGAGAAAAAAAAAACAAAGATAAGGATCAGTGATTCACACCCTGGGTTTTTAATACTCTAGCACCCTCCACTTGCTAAGGATAGCTACACTGAGCCTTCAAACAACAGGTAGCCATTGCACAATTGAGATTTTGTGGTCAATTACCCATTTCTTTGTGGATTTTGATTTGTGTTTGGTGTTATTGTCTTGCTGGGAGATCCACTTGTGTCCAACTGTCAGCCTCCTGGCAGAAGCAACCAGGTTTTTAGTTCAAATGCCCGGTTGGCACTTGGTAACGTTAATGACGCAGCTGACCTTAAGAAGGGCCCCGGGATCAGTGGAAGCAAAATAGCCCCATAATATCAAAGGTCCACCACCATATTTTAACATTGGCATGAGGTACTTTTATACATATTCTTCTGTTTTTCAAAACCAAACCCACCACTGGGGTGAGTGGCCAAAGAGCTCTATTTCCATGTCATTTGACCATAGCACCCGCTTCCAATCCAAGTGCCAATGCTGTTTATAAAACTCCAGACAGTGCTATGATCAGATGACATGAAAAAAGATCTCTTTGGCCATGCAGACGAGTGGTGGGTTTGGCATTGAAATACAGAAGAATATGCAGAAATGTACCTCATTGCGGTAAAATATGGTGGTGGATCTTTGACATTATGGGGCTATTTTGCCACAAGTGGATCTTCCAGCAAGACAATAACTCCCAAGCACTAATCCAAATCCACAAAGAAAAGTTTCATTGGCCACAAAAAAATCAACATTTTGCAGTCTCCGGACTTGAACCCCATTGTCGTTTGAATTGAAGAGGGAAGTCCATAAGGGCAGATAAAGGATCTGGACATATTCTGCGTGGAGGTACGGTCTAACATCTCTCCCAGTGGGTTCTCCAATCTCATCGAACCTTTGAGAAAAAGGCCCAGTGCCCTTATCTTCGCAAGGGGAGAATTGTACATAAGAAGTTTATTAAGAAACAAAGGAGGCAGCCATATCTCATCATATTAAACAAATGTTGAAGTTAATAGCCCGAATGACGAGGGTGATTATTATGATGATCATGACAATGAGGATTCAATCAGCAAAAATGTGAAATTAACAAAGGAAATTGAATAGGAAAAAATACCACAAAATAAGTTGTAGAGTTACTAATTCGAGGTGACTGCTAAATCCACAACACGGCTTTGTACTGTAGATAAGTTGAAACTGTACAGCCACTAGAGGTAGGCAAAGATATGTGGGAGGACTGACACTACTAAGATATCTATATCAAATCATGCTCATTTGGTATGACATAACCCAATGCTCAAATCATATAAAATACAAAAATAAGTGTGAACTTAAAAAATAAAAAATAATAATAATAATATTACGATGAAATCCTACATGCCTTTGAGTGTGGGTGATGTGCTGATCCTGAACAGATCAGAATCATAAGTCTTTTAAGTAAAGCTTTTCTCTCCGTTTTTTTTTTTTTGGTTTCAGTTTTTGGTATTTCGGTTTTGGAGATTTTGGCATATTTGTCATTGTTTATCTTTGTGTGTTTTTCCCTTCTAGGTTTTTTAAAATGTGGTTTTCTTTCCATCCTTCCACTGAAGCTTGTTGAAAGTCTTTCCTTCCTTTCCTGTCCTTGCCACCCATCTCTCACACAAAGTCTTAGTTCTGTTGTCATCCCTGCCCTCTTTTCAGCTGTTTGTTTTTAGCTCATTTGTTATTTTCCATAGAAAGGAGTAAATGTACATTAGCATTCACTGCCGACAAAACGTTCCACAATGCCACCTCTCCAACTGTATAGATAGATAGATCATTTTTTTTGGTTTAAATCTCCACCGTTCTCCTGTTCTCTCCTCCTCTCCATTCTTCCTCGCTCTTGTCTTCCTCTTTCAATCTGTGTATTTTTTGGCTTTGAAAGACTCCGGGAGAGAGAGCGAAGGCGACAAATGGAGGGAGAGAGAGATGGCTTTGGTTGAAAGGCGAGGTGTTTCTGTAAAGCTCCACTAAAACTCCTCCTCCTCCTCCTCCACCTTCCGACAGGAACCTTTGGGTTGTGTCGTCGTCACTCGGCCATGGCCCCGCCAAGCGGCGGCGGTGAGGCTTCGCTGAACGAGCAGAAGGAGGCAGGGCTGGAGCAGGGAGAGGCGGAGCAGGAGTCGACGTCCATGCCGCTGGCGCGGGGGGGCGGAGAGTCGCCCCTGGGACCGCCGACCAATCCCACACAGGCTTGGTGGGACGCCATTGGCAGGAGGGTGTGGCGGTTGAGGAATAGGGAGGGGCGAACCCCAGCCCCGCCCAGGATCATCTGACCTCCGGCCTCAAGACTGGAAATGGGCAGCTGCCCACCACTGGCAGCCAGAGCTGAACCATGATAGAGTTACAGGGGACGGGGTGAGAGAGGCAGGTGAAAGAGAAGGGGTGAGAGAGGCAGGTGGAGGGGAAGGGGTGAGAGAGGCATGTGGAAGGGAAGGGGTGAGAGAGGCAGGTGGAAGGGAAGGGGTGAGAGAGGCAGGTGGAAGGGACGGGGTGAGAGAGGCAGGTGGAAGGGACGGGGTGAGAGAGGCAGGTGGAAGGGAAGGGGTGAGAGAGGCAGGTGGAAGGGAAGGGGTGAGAGAGGCAGGTGGAAGGGACGGGGTGAGAGAGGCAGGTGGAAGGGAAGGGGTGAGAGAGGCAGGTGGAAGGGACGGGGTGGAGGGGTGGAAGGGACGGGGTGAGAGAGGCAGGTGGAAGGGAAGGGGTGAGAGAGGCAGGTGGAAGGGAAGGGGTGAGAGAGGCAGGTGGAAGGGACGGGTGAGAGAGGCAGGTGGAAGGGAAGGGGTGAGAGAGGCAGGTGGAAGGGAAGGGGTGAGAGAGGCAGGTGGAAGGGAAGGGGTGAGAGAGGCAGGTGGAAGGGAAGGGGTGAGAGAGGCAGGTGGAAGGGAAGGGGTGAGAGAGGCAGGTGGAAGGGACGGGTGAGAGAGGCAGGTGGAAGGATTGGAAGGGGAAAAGAAAGGTAGAGGAGAAAGAATATACGTTAATACACCTACCAGAGATACGTGGGCATCGATTTGGGTGACACTGTAACTGATTACATGGTGAGATGAAGGATGGCGATGACGAAGGTGAGATGACGGATGGCGATGACGATGGTGAGATATTGCAACAGATGAGAGAAAGTAGTGTGACTAAAGCAGGGAGAGCTTAGTCAGCCAGAGCTTGCAGGAAAGCTAACTCGTACTTGGCACATACGCACAGACACACACGACACTCACATTATCTACTTGGCGGCAATACGGATGGGATGGTGTGAAGACATGCAATTTCAATTGATTTGAAATCCCATGTTGAAATGATAGCAAACTGAGACACATATTCCTTTCTGCCTTGAGATCTGCACTGTTAACTCAACATTTGCTCCTCTTGGCATCAGAGCTTGATGTAGGGGAGAGGCAGAGTTGCGCGCGCTTATTACAAATCAGAATACTCAACCATCATCTGGATAGACACTGATTTTGTCAGACTAACACACCTTGCATTGTGGCCAGGGGATTGCTGCTGATGAGAGCCTGGTTCATCCCTGTGCTTACTCCCATCATTGTGTTCCTGGAATATGTATGGGTCCATATTCATCCATGTGCACATACACACACATTCAAACAGACACACACATGCAGAGATGGAGAAAGGACCAAGAGGGTTAATCGAGAAAGGACCAAGAGGGTTAATCGAGAAAGCGCCAAGAAGGTTAAGTGAAAGCTCATTAATCAAACGCCCTCATTTATGTCTGATATGGAAGCACAACATGAGTTGATCGTATGCATTGGCCTGTTTCTGAGTCTGGGTTGACTTGCACGTCTATGCCTGCAGACAAACACTGCCGTTCAAAATTTTGGGGTCACTTAGAAATGTTCTTGTTTTTGAAAGAAATGCAAATTTTTTGTCCATTAAAATAACATCAAATTGATCAAAAATACAGTGTAGACATTGTTAATGCTGTAAATGAATATTATAGCTGGAAACGGCAGATTTGTTTATGGAATATCTACATAGGCGTACAGAGGCCCATTATCAGCAACCATCACGCCTGTGTTCCAATGGAACATTGTGTTAGCTAATCCAAGTTTATAATTTTAAAAGGCTAATTGATCATTAGAAAACCCTTTTGCAATTAAGTTAGCACAGCTGAAAAACTGTTGTTCTGATTAAAGAAGCAATAAAACTGTCCTTCTTTAGACTAGTTGAGTATCTGTGGCATCAGCATTGTTACCGGCTCAAAATGGCCAGAAACTTTCTTCTAAAACTCATCAGTCTATTATTGTTCTGAGAAATGAAGGCTATTCCATGTGAGAAATTGCCAAGAAACTGAAGATCTCGTACAACACTGTGTACTACTCCCTTCACAGGACAGCGCAAACTGTCTCTAACCAGAATAGAAAGAGGAGTGGGAGGCCCCAGGGCACAACTGAGCAAGAGGACAAGTACATTACAGTGTCTAGTTTGAGAAACAGACGCCTCACAACTTCTCAACTGACAGCTTCATTAAATAGTACCTGCAAAACACCAGTCTCAACGTCAACAGTGAAGAGGCGACTCCGGGATGCTGACCTTCTAGGCAGAGTTGCAAAGAAAAAGCCATATCTCAGACTGGCCAACAAAAAGACAAGATGATGGCCAAAAGAACACAGACACTGGACAGAGGAACTCAGACAGTTTGCGCTGTTCTGTGAAGGGAGTAGTACACAGCGTTGTACGAGATCTTCAGTTTCTTGGCAATTTCTCACATGGAATAGCCTTCATTTCTCAGGACAAGAATAGACTGACAAGTTTCAGAAGAAAAGTCTTTGTTTCTAGCCATTTTGAGTCGGAAATCAAACCCACAAATGCAGACGCTCCAGGTACTCAACTAGTCTAAAGAAGGCCAGTTTTATTGCTTCTTTAATCAGAACAACAGCTTTCAGCTGTGCTAAGATAATTGCAAAAGGGTTTTCTAATGATCAATTAGCCTTTTAAAATTATAAACTTGGATTAGCTAACACAACGTGCCATTGGAACACAGAAGTGATGGATGCTGAAAATGAGCCTCTGTACGCCTATGTAGATATTCCATAACAAATCTGCCGTTCCCAGCTACAATAGTCATTTACAACAACAACAATGTCTACACTGTATTTCTGATCCATTTGAATGTTATTTTAATGGACAAAAAAAGTGGTTTTCTTTGGAAAAAAAGGACATTTCTAAGTGACCCCAAACTTGTGAACAGTCTTGTATGTGCATGTTTCTTCATATGTGTGAGAACTTGCAGATTTGCTGCAAAACAGGTGGGGTAGCTTGACATACCACATGTTGTCACATACCATGAATTCCCCACAAAGTCAGTAAATACCACCAATTCCAGTTTATTGTTTGCGTTCACAGTTTAGCAGATGTTATAGCAGATGTTATAGCAGATGCAGCGAAATGCTTGTAAGTCTCAGAATGTCAGTTCCGCTAGGTACTGTAGCTTGTCACTGCGTGCATTCTGCTGTTTATTTAATCAATCTATTCAACCTGAATCTAACTAGGTAGGTCCATTGGGAAATGACTCTCATTTGAAATGACAACCTGGCAAAGTGGTGAAACACAGAAAAGTGTGTTGAGGAGTCAGTGTTGAGGAGTCAGTGTTGAGGAGTCAGTGTTGAGGAGTCAGTGTTGAGGAGTCAGTGTTGAGGAGTCAGTGTTGAGGAGTCAGTGTTGGGGAGTCAGTGTTGGGGAGTCAGTGTTGGGAGTCAGTGTTGGGAGTCAGTGTTGGGAGTCAGTGTTAGATTGAGCACATGTGCAGTAGCCGTTGACTGTGCAAAGGGTAGAGAGAGGATTGAGGAGATCACAGATTTTTGAGTTATATAATCAGGGGACACTAACCCAGCATCTACTATCAAAGTGTATTTGTTTGCGCGATTGTTCAGTGTTAGATTGAGTACGTGTAGAGTAGTAGGAGAGAGAGAGACTCACCCAGCATTCAGGCTGTGGGCACTGAGGGTGGGAGGGGCGTTGCTGGCTGTGCTGTGTGGAGGCGGAGTCACAGAGGAGGGGGCGGAGCTCATAGTTGCAGAGCCACTGGGAGTCAGAGGGCAGGTTGCCGAGGGCGATGGGCTGGTCACTGAGAAAGAGAGAGAAAGAACCATCAGTAATATGAATGGTATACAGTACATTTGGTTACATTGATTACAGGAGGTTGGTGGTACCATTATTGGGGAGGACGGGCTTGTGTTAATGACTAGAGCGGAATCAGTGGAACGGTCTCAAATACAATCAAACACATGGTCTCCATTATTATGAGCTGTTCTTCCCTCAGCAGCCTACTGTGACATCGGTACGTTGTCCCAATGCCCATTGGTCCTGGGTTTGAGAACCATCTGAAGTCGCCTCTATCTTAGTCCACTAAAGGGAATTTAGACCTCTGGCACTTGTGGCCTAGCTTCACAAAAACACAAATGTATCCAAAAATCCATTTCCTCACCGGTTGTGCTGAGGCTGGTGGCAGCCTGGTGCAGCCCCTGACTAGACATCTGGAGAGAGAGAGAAAGAAAGAAAGCAAGATAGAGAGAGAGAGAGAGAAAGAAAGAGAAAAAAAGGCAAAAAGAGAGAGAAAGAGAAAGTGAGAGAGAGAGAGGTGGATAGGTTGTGAGCAGGAGAGAGACAGAAGAAACACGCTCTCGTGGTGTAACTGTGATGACGTATGGGTTGGGTGTGTAACGTATCACATCTCATACAACACTGTGTTTGCACGGCGCTGAGCGTGGAGCAGTGCTGGATGGGTTAGGCCACAGGGTCATACATGGGGTCATGCAGAGGGAGGGGGCATGTCCATAGATACAGAGAGTCAAAGATCTATTCCTCTCACGATGACAGGCTTGTATTTAGACAGAGTTTGTTTCCAAACTAAGGAACAGGGAGGCAAAGGACCAAAGGCCTGCCAATGACAGGCATGGTGAGGGTTGGTGGGGATGAGGGGGTGAGGTGAGTGCGGGGTCATACCATGTGTGGGTTGTAGCAGGGGGGTTTGTGCGTCACAAGGGAGGACTGGCTGGGCAGGGGAGGGGTGGCACTGCAGGGGTTGATGCGTTTCTCTTTCTGGCGCCGGTTGCAGAACCAGACCCGAATCACCTCCTTCTCCATGTTGAGCTGCTTTCCCATCAGGAGGATCTCCTCTGAGTTAGGCTTCTGGTTCTGAAGGGAACACGGTCAGAAATCATGATCAGACATGTTGTCATATTCCACAAACATTATATATCGCATAAATCCGACATGTTGTCATAGGCCACAAACATTATATATCGCATAAATCAGACATGTTGTCAATGTTACTTTCAATAGTGGTATTTAGATAATGAAATGTTAATAAAAAAAGGGAAATAAACTTCATTAAACTGTTGTGGACAGAATCGTTGGTTTATGCACTCTACTGCGAGTGCAGTGTAGAGAGCACTATGTGATTTGAGTTAGTTCCCCAGGGGTCTGGTGTGGGACCTCTCTCTTTCTCACCGAGATGAAGTTGCGCTCTAAGGCCACACGGACGTTGGTCTCAATGCTGGTGCGTTTCTTCCTGCGGCGCCCCGTCATGCCCTCAAACCCCATCATGGGGGAGGAGAGAGAGCTGGGGCTGGGAAGCATGTTGTCTATCGCCATGGTCTCTGCATCGTTTAGCCACTTCTCAAGCAGAGGCTTGAGCTTGCACATGTTCTTAAAGCTCAGGTTGAGGGCCTCGAAGCGGGAGATGGTGGTCTGGCTGAAGTCATTTCCATACAGTTTCCCCATCGCCATGCCAACGTCACCCTGGGGGGGGGGGGGAGATAATTTGTGTTAAACATTCATCTTCATTTAGGCGTCCAGCGCCTCCTGACCCCCGTCACACTCCGACACCATGTGAAGCCTAGCTTGATCAAATTGCTCACGCTCCTCTTGACCTCTATCACATTTCACATTTCATTGCACACACACACACACACACACACACACACACACACACACACACACACACACACACACACACACACACACACACACACACACACACACACACACACACACACACACACACACACGTACCTGTGTGAAGCCCAGTTTGATGCGTCTCTGTTTGAAGGTGCGGGCGAACTGCTCCAGCTCCTCCAGGTCACTTGGCTCCTCGCCGTGTGGGCCAGAGGTCACCGAGGTCATGGGGGCGGCCGAGGCCCCGGAGGTCACGCCGCCGTCCCCGCTCTTGTCCCTCTGTAACGACGTGAGGCCGTCACCGTGACGACGCTACAGTGCGTGAGACATAAACCAATATAATTTCTGTCGAATGGCAAAGGGTGGCTGGCACACCGACATTCGCTATTGACGGCTGATGAAAGATCTATGGCGAGGTTGTGAAGATTCATTTTCTTGACTTCATTTATTTACTTACAAGTATGTAGTACAAGTATGTTATAAAGTGTAGTCTCAACACACACACACACACACATTCGAGGTGGTTTTCAATAATACTATACCTGTGCTTGCAGTCCCAGCCTGGGTGGAGTAGTTAGAAGACTCCCCTGGCTTTGCTGATGCTGAGGTAGCGAAATTAAATTTGGTGTCGAGAGCAAACCTGAGGAACACAACGGACAAGGAGTTAACTCTATTGGTATTGTAATTATATGAACACTATTGTATTTTAACTCTATTCTAACACTTTATTCTAACTCGTTTTAGAACTAAGCAGTTAGATCATAATGCCAAGCTATACATTGTTTTGTGCGAAGAGCAAGTCACAGTGTTGATGATGGTGGTTCCCACTTACTTAGTAGGTCCCACTTACCCTGCTGCCCCTGTTGTCCCTGGGCCTGAGGCAGGAGGAACTGAGGAGACTGCAGGTGATGGCCGGGCATCAGGACTAACTGCTGCAGCTGCAACAGTTGCTGGATATCCTAAGGGAGGGAGGGAGAGGGAGAGGGAGAGAAGGGGAGGGAGGGAGGGTCAACAAGTCTTGTATGATTTCTGAAAAGAGCAACACACACACACACCGTTGGAGGAAATATAATGCACAAAAATGAGCAAAGACCCAGCCTTTAAAGTAACATCACCCAAGAGTATATGGAGAAACACTTCTGACATAGACAAGTGTTGGTTAGTGAGTTAAATTGGCTTAAAGCTGGTCATATTTGATCCGTGACTGGCCGCTCCTACCTGGGCGGTGAGCTGGATTGGCTGAGAGAGCGTGAGCTGAGGCTGGGCATGCTCTTGTTTGGTCAGCTGCTGCTGCTGCTGCTGCTGTTGTTGCTGCTGCTGCTGATTGGCTTGGGCTGCTGCGTGGGCGGCATGAGCAGCGTGAGCCGCGTTGGACTGCTGCACGGCAGCGGCCAGGAGTTGAGCCTGGGCCTGCTGAAGCAACAGCTGCTGCTGCGCAGGCAAGAGGGCAGCCAGCTGAGGATCAGGAGGAAGAGGAGGAGGGGGAGGAAAGGGTAGGGTTTGCCCAAAGAGAGGAGGGGGAAAAAGCAAAAGAGGTAGAGAATAGTGTCACTCAGCGTTTGCGCAGGCAGGAAGAGGCAGAGGTGGGATCAATGCCATTTTAATTCAGTCAATTCAGGAATGAGGAAAATCTGAAAC
Source organism: Oncorhynchus masou masou (assembly GCF_036934945.1). NCBI lineage: Eukaryota > Metazoa > Chordata > Actinopteri > Salmoniformes > Salmonidae > Oncorhynchus > Oncorhynchus masou. The sequence goes on along the minus strand of NC_088223.1, from coordinate 36,768,815 downwards.
GACAGAATTGAGTTGAAATGGAATTTGCCCCAACCTTGGTAAGATGCAAGCAAGAGCGAAGCAGAAGAAGCCTAACCTAACCGCCTACACACTACACTCTTAGAAAAAAAGGTGCTATCTAGAACCTTAAATGGTTCTTTGCCTGTCCCCATAGAAGAACCCTTTGAAGAACCCTTTTGGGTTCCATGTAAAAGCCTTTCTACTAGAGGTCGACCGATTTAATCGGAATGGCCGATTAATTAGGGCCGATTTTCAAGTTTTCATAACAATCGGAAATCGGTAATTTTGGACACCGATTTGGCAGATTTCAAAAAGATAAATGTACACCTTTATTTAACTAGGCAAGTCAGTTAAGAACACATTCTTATTTTCAATGACGGCCTAGGAACGGTGGGTTAACTGCCTTGTTCAGGGGCAGAACGACAGATTTTTAGCTTGTCAGCTCGGGGATTTAATCTTGCAACCTTACAGTTAACTAGTCCAACGCTCTAACCACCTGCCTCTCAGTCCACTCCACGAGGAGCCTGCCTGTTACGCGAATGCATTAAGAAGCCAAGGTAAGTTGCTAGCTAGAATTAAACTTATCTTAGAAAAAACAATCAATCAATCATAATCACTAGTTAACTTCACATGGTTGATGATATTACTAGTTTATCTAGCGTGTCCTGCGTTGCATATAATCGATGTGGTGCGCATTTGCGAAAAAGGACTGCCGTTGCTCCAACGTGTACCTAACCATAAACATCAATGCCTTTCTTAAAATCAATACACAGTCCTGCATATTTAGTTAATATTGCCTGCTAACATGAATTTCTTTTAACTAGGGAAAATGTGTCACTTCTCTTGCAACAGAGTCAGGGTATATGCAGCAGTTTGGGCCGCCTGGCTCGTTGCGAACTGTGTGAAGACTATTTCTTCCTCACAAAGACAGCCAACTTCGCCAAACGGGGGAGGATTTAACAAAAGCGCATTTGCGAAAAAGCACAATCGTTGCACGACTGTCCCTAACCATAAACATCAATGCCTTTCTTGAAATCAATACACAGAAGTATATATTTTTAAACCTGCATACTTAGCTAAAATAAATCCAGGTTAGTAAGTAATATTAACCAGGTGAAATTGTGTCACTTCTCTTGCGTTCATTGCACGCAGTCAGGGTATTTGCAACAGTTTGGGCCACCTGGCTCGTTGCGAACTAATTTGCCAGAATTGTACGTAATTATGACATAACATTGAAGGTTGTGCAATGTAACAGGAATATTTAGACTTATGGATGCAACCCGTTAGGTAAAATAAGGAACGTTTTCGTATTTCACTGAAAGAATAAATATTTTGTTTTCGAGATGATAGTTTCCGGATTCGACCATATTAATGACCTAAGGCTCGTATTTCTGTGTGTTATTATGTTATAATTAAGTCTATGATTTGATAGAGCAGACTGACTGAGCGATGGTAGGCACCAGCAGGCTCGTAAGCATTCATTCAAACAGCACTTCAGTGCGTTTTGCCAGCAGCTTTTTGCTGTGCTTCAAGCACAGCACTGTTTATGACTTCAGCTACCGAGATTAGGCTGGTGTAACCGATGTGAAATGGCTAGCTAGTTAGCGGGGTGCGCGCTAATAGCGTTTCAAACATCACTCGCTCTGAGACTTGAAGTAGTTGTTCCCCTTGCTCTGCAAGGACCACGGCTTTGTGGAGTGATGGGTAACACTGCTTCGAGGGTGACTGTTGTCGATGTGTTCCTGGTTCGAGTCCAGGTCGGAGCAAGGAGAGGTACAGAAGCTATACTGTTACACTGGCAATACTAAAGTGCCTATAATGACATCCAATAATCAAAGGTATATGAAATACAAATTGTATTGAGATAAATAGTCCTATAATTCCTATAATAACTACAACCTAAAACTTCTTACCTGGGAATATTGAAGACTCATGTTAAAAGGAACCACCTGCTTTCATATGTTCTCATGTTCTGAGCAAGAAACTGAAACGTTAGCTTTCTTACATGGCACATATTGCACTTTTACTTTCTTCTCCAACACTTTGTTTTTGCATTATTTAAACCAAATTGAACATGTTTCATTATTTATATGAGGCTAAATTGATTTTATTGATGTATTATATTAAGTTAAAATAAGTGTTCATTCAGTATTGTTGTTATTGTCACTATTACAAATCGGTATCGGCTTTTTTTTGGTCCTCCAATAATCGGTATCGGCGTTGAAAAATCAAAATTGGTCGACCTCTACTTTCTACTGTGGGTTCTACATGGAACCCAAAAGTATTCTGCCTGGAACCAAAAAGGCTTCTCCTCTGGGGATAGCCGAAAATCCCTTTTGGAAAAAAATGTCTAAGTGTGTACATTCAGGTAGTGTGTCTGTGCCAGTGCTTACCCCTGCCAGCTGACTCCCTGCCAACATGAGTTGTGTGTGAGGGTGAGGTGTCTGCTGCTGGGAGGGAGGCGGCACATGGGTGGAGGTCATCTCAGGGCCAGCCTCACTTTTACTCTGCAGGGGGAATTATATCAAAACATTGAATAGGGTGAAATCTCTAAAGGTAAATACATACAAAAATAATAATCGTGAAGATATATGTTTTTTGGCATCTGGTACACAGGCCTTTGTCGAGTTGCCAAAATGGGTCCCTTAAATGAACAGAAATATGGTACAAATGACCTGAGTAGAGCAATATTATATTTTTTTGCCTAAAACTATGGATTTGGGTGGATTCATGAGATAAAACATGGATTAATATCAGAGGATCATCTATATACTGTATGAACCATACAACCAACATTCAAGAATTTTTTTTGACAAAGACAATTAGCAACTTCCACAATTGTTTACTGATTTACATACAGTTGAAGTCGGAAGTTTACATACACTTAGGTTGGAGTCATTAAAACTTGTTTTTCAACCACTCCAAAAAATGTCTTGTTAACAAGACAAAACTATAGTTTTGGCAAGTCGGTTAGGCATCTACTTTGTGCATGACACAATTTTTCCAACAATTGTTTACAGACAGATTATTTTCCTTATAATTCACTGTTTCACAATTCGAGTGGGTCAGAAGTTTACATACACTAAGTTGACTGTGCCTTTAAACAGCTCGGAAAATTCCAGAACATTATGTCATGGCTTTAGAAGCTTCTGATAGGCTAATTGACATCATTTGAGTCAATTGGAGGTGTACCTGTGGATGTATTTCCAGGCCTACCTTCAATCTCAGTGCCTCTTTGCTTGACATCATGGGAAAATCAAAAGAAATCAGCCAAGTCCTCAGAAAAAAATTGTAGACCTACACAAGTCTGGTTCATCATTGGGAGCAATTTCCAAACGCCTGAAGGTACCATGTTCATCTGTACAAACAATAGTATGCAAGTATAAACACCATGGGACCACGCAGACGTCATACCACTCAGGAAGGATACGCATTCTGTCTCCCAGAGATGACCGTGCTTTGGTGCGAAAAGTGCAAATCAATCCCAGAACAACAGCAAAGGACCTTATGAAGATGCTGGAGGAAACAGGTACAAAAGTATCTATATCAACAGTAAAACCAGTCCTAAATCGCCATAACCTGAAAGGCCGCTCAGCAAGGAAGAAGCCACTGCTCTAAAACCGCCATAAAAAAAGCCAGACTACGGTTTGGAACTGCACATAGGACAAAGATCATGCTTTTTGGAGAAATGTTCTCTGGTCTGATGAAACAAAAATAGAACTGTTTGGCAAAATGTCCATCGTTATGTGTGGAGGAAAAAGGGGGAGGCTTGCAAGCCGAAGAACACCATCCCAACCGTGAAGCACGGGGGTAGCAGCAACATGATGTGGGGGTGCTTTGCTGCAGGAGGGACTGGTGCACTTCACAAAATAGAGGGCATCATGGGGAAGGAAAATTATGTGGATATATTGAAGCAACATCTCAAGACATCAGTCAGGAAGTTAAAGCTTGGTCGCAAATGGGTCCTCCAAATGGACAATGACCCAAAGCATACTTCCAAAGTTGTGGCACAATGGCCTAAGGACAACAAAGTCAAGGTATTGGAGTGGCCATCACAAAGCCCTGACCTCGATCCTATAGAAAATATGTGCGCGAGCAAGGAGGCCTACAAACCTGACTCAGTTACACCAGCTCTGTTATGAGGAATGGGACAAAATTCACCAAACATGTTGTGGGAAGCTTATGGAAGGCTACCTGAAACGTTTACCCAAGTTAAACAATTTAAAGGCAATGCTACCAAATACTAATTGAGTGTATGTAAACTTCTGACCCGCTGGGAATGTGACAAAGTAAATAAAAGCTGAAATAAATCATTCTCTCTACCATTATTCTCACATTTCACATTCTTAAAATAAAGTGGTGATCCTAACTGACCTAAGACAGTGATTTTTTACTACGATTAAATGTCAGGAATTGTGAAAAACTGAGTTTAAATGTATTTGGCTGAGGTGTATGTAAACTTCCAACTTCAACTGTACATAACTGATTTTCTATGCATACTGTATCACCAGTCACGCAATACTCTACAACTAAATCAAGAGTAACTTTTGAATAAAGAAGTTAAAGTAAAAAATGTAACCTGCAATAAATAAAATTAGTCAACCAATTTTTTTCAAGTCTCCTGCTCTTGTCAGTAAACGAGTCTTAACCCGTTTAACTCTAGATATATGAATTGGATCTCCATTTTAGGCCCTAATGGGGTCCCACAACATATAGTAAGAAACATATTACCATGCATAACATGTTGATCTCTGCTGTGTAAATAATATTAAAGTATTCCAAGTTGTTTGATGATTCCTGATCTGAAGAAGCTCCTATCCATCCATCTGCCCATAACTCTCTTTTTCCTCCATCTCCCTTCATTTCGATATATATTCATGTCTATCGTCTCTCTTCTGCAGCATGTCTTTATAAAGTGAATTGTGCTCGTTCTTACGCTCTAGTTCTCAGGGTGTTGATGGGCGTGTCAGCATTCGTAATGGCCCAAACATCCTCATTTGCATATTGGCCAACGTCTATGCAACACCTGAGGTATGTCTGTGGGGTCTAAACAGATAAGCCACTCACACACACAAGCACACACTGTCTCTCGCTCTGTCTCTCGCTCTCTCTCTCTCTCTCTCGCATGTGAGTGCACTAATTCACTCACCTTGGTGTTGCTCAAGGAAGGAGAAAGACTGAAGGGACTCGTTTTCATTGGCTGAACCTGCGAGGAGACGAACGGCAACAAACTCTTTAAACAGACAACGGACACAGACCTTTAAATCTACTCATGTGCAAAGCCATTAACACAGTTGCCATTCCAGGTTGATAGAACTCATCAATTTAATCCACGTGTCTCCTAATCATTTTCATTTTTCAAACCTATCCAAAAAAAAGTACCATTCTAGGACCTTAGAGATAGGACAACTTGGGGAATTGAGGTGGTCCTCAACACTAAAATATCAGTAACACTTTCAAATTCACAAACCTTTTATAGAAAATCATTTTGTCAGATGCTGTAAATATCGGATATGTTTTTAGCAAATCTAACCAGCATTTATGTTTCTCTGTAGACTACAGAAGTTTTTTTTGCATGTAATAGGCCTACATGTCACAGGTTTAATATTGCCCTTTTGATGACCGGTTGCCCGGAATCTGACCTTCGTGTCTTTTCGGTTCTACCGGGGCAGCAGGGTAGCCTAGTGGTTAGAGCATTGGACTAGTAACCGGAAGGTTGCAAGTTCAAACCCCTGAGCTGACAAGGTACAAATCTGTAGTTCTGCCCCTGAACAGGCAGTTAACCCACTGTTCCTAGGCCATCATTGAAAATAAGAATTTGTTCTTAACTGACTTAGTTAAACAAATAAAATACACTTATTCAAATATTCATATTACAACCTTAGAGCAAACAACAAGAATATATCAAATAAACAACAACATTCATTATTTATATTCAATGAAATTAAATTGAGATGACAAACCTGATCATTTGCATCGGGACTGTTCCTCTCTGAGTCTGGTGAGATAAAAAGAGAAAGACAGAGAGACATGGGGTGAGAAAAGAGAGAGAAGAGAAAATGAAAAGTGCAAGATTGAATTCTAATAACCCCGCAATGATCTACTGCAAATGCCTCAGGCTGTAGTTTGAAATAGGTTACTTCAAATGTCAATTACTAGCATTCCACATCCTAGCTGTCAGCTAAATCTACTTAGAAACATAGGTGTGCCACGATATGACTCTGAGCAGTGACCTATAAGGAGCTATAGTGTCATGTGCATAAGTCATACAAACAGGCTGACTAAAACATTCTCATTTTCTGTTTGGAAAATGTGAGAAACGTGATCAAAGTAGAAGATTTGCGGTCTGTTATTGTGGGTGTTTTCTGTCATAGGGCGGCAGGTACCCTATAGCGGTTAAGAGCATTAGGCCAGTAACCGAAAGGTTGCTGGTTCGAATCCCCAAGCTGACTAGGTGAAAAATCTGTTGAGGTGCCATTGAGCAAGGCACTTAACCTTTATTGCTGCTCTAAGTCGCTCTGGATAAGAGCATCCTCTAAATGACTTAAATATGAACACATCCAAAAACAATACATCAGAATTAGCCCACTCTTACCAATCAATACGAGAACACAGACAGATGTAGGTACAACCAACATACTTTGATTCAAACATTCATATAAAATGATGATAAATAATATTAAAGCAACACATAATGCAGTCTCAAAATGGTTACCTGTGCTCTCCCCTGGAAAGTCTGTCCCAGGCGTCTCATCCTCTGCTGGTTTTGACATCCTGATATCTGCAGGGGAGAGAGGGAGGAGAGAGGGAGGAGAGAGGGAGGAGAGAGGGAGGAGAGAGGGAGGAGAGAGGGAGGAGAGAGGGAGGAGAGAGGGAGGAGAGAGGGGAGGAGGGAGGGCGGAGAGAGGGAGGAGAGAGGGAGGAGAGAGGGAGGAGAGAGGGAGGAGAGAGGGAGGAGAGAGGGCGGAGAGAGGGAGGAGAGAGGGAGGAGAGAGGGAGGAGAGAGGGAGGAGAGAGGGAGGAGAGAGGGAGGAGAGAGGGAGGAGAGAGGGAGGAGAGAGGGAGGAGAGAGGGAGGAGAGAGGGATGCAGGTCAAATATAACATGTTTCCAACAGAAGAACATCCCCAGCCCAGCGTATATGGAGGAATGAAGATGAGAGAGTCACTGGGAGAAAATCTCCCTCGTCCTTTTTTTCCCCCCTTCCCTCCCTCCATCCATCTCCTCTTCTCCTTGGCTCACACAGTGGCTTCCCGAGTCAAGAGTGTCACAGGGCCATGTTCAGTCTTACGCAGTAACGCATGCTATGCACCCAAGACGAGAGAGAGAAAGGCCAAAAACAACATTTCCATCCGACTGGATTAATGAACACAAATGAAATGGTTAGGAGACCTGGCACGAGGCTAGGTGGCACAGACAAGTCTATTCAAATCTCCCCACCATAAATCTAACTAATCTGTTTGTAATAAATCAGCGTTGGTAACGGAATGTGATTTTCTGGAAGGTAAATTGCAGCATGAATAACAGTCATATGTTTTTACAGAATCGGACAAATAAACGATTTCATGTCAAACATAAATGTGAAAGTGGTGTTCAAGATTTCCAAATACATTACACATAATAAAGGCACAATACAAATGATAATAATACTTGTTTCACATAATTGGAAATAGGAAAACTTGAACTCATTTCATATAGAATAGGTCTACATATGTGGGAATGTCTGTCAAAAACCTCGATCATTTAATTGTATGTCCAGGCAAATGATTACAACAAGTATTTTTTTTTTGTAGAACATACATACACGCTTTTAACAGAAATGTAGTATGCTCCAAAATTAGCCTTATACCTTTGAAATACATTTTAATTTGTTTTAATCAAAACTATACTTCAACATTTGTCTTGAATAGATGAAAAAACAAAGGTTTAGTTTGACCTACAATGAATGACACAACACGTTTTCATGAATATTTGAATAATTATGTATGATGGAACGTATGCCATTTAACAAGCTAATAGGCTATGCTTTTTGCATGCATGTCTTCTAAGATTTAGTAATAGTCTATCTACACTTGTTTTAATTGCAGAATAGGCCTACCTATGTTATAACAACTGCAGCAATTGTGTTTCAAATAATCATTTATTTTAGACCTTATGAACCTAAAATGAACCTAGTTAGTGTCATGGAAAACAACTCCGAGATTTTCCATTCGATGTTTTTACCTCTAATCTAAATATCTACATTTGAGTAGACAAACGTTTAACCTAGCTGTTACGAAAGCATAAAAACTTGAACAACAATGATACAATTTAAGAGTTACCTGGGTTATCGACATTCATGAGAAAATACAAATATTTATCGGAAGCTTTGGTATGGTAATGTCCTTCCTAACATCAAGTCATAGTTGTATATTTGCGCGACTCATTTTGCATACCTGCAGATATCCTCAAGCCCGTTGATTAATTTCTTGCCATTTATTGGGCCAAACAAGGAGCCTAAATAGTTTTCACAAGGCTAAAGTGAACGCACTGTTTCATTACATTTTCGGGATCCAAAAAAAAAAGCCTACTTAAAGAGGAGGTCAAATAGATTGTCTACAGTAATATAAGCTTCTATGCATATAAGCGAAACTTTGAGTATCATCCACCCACCCTTTCATTCTCTGTAGGCCTACCACTTCTAGGATCTTTTTCTGGATGTCTACATTCTTCCACTCTCAACACGAACACCATGGTGAGTCACAGGTTTAGCCTTGTTACAATTCCAATGGCTCTAATTACAATTATAATAGACTTATAATTATATGAAACAAAAGTTGAGCGTGCTGCTCTAAGTAAACACAATCAAACTGCAAAAGAATTCCAGTAGCCTAGCCTGAAATCAATCTCGCTGATTCATCCCCATGTTTAAGCGGAAACAATTTATGGCAGTTGGGCAAATTAAGCCTACTCTGAAATTTTTATTTTACTGATAACAACGAAAAATAAAATAAAAATCAGTAGGTCTACTTTCTGATTCCTCCCCTATCTGTGGGTGAAAGGCATGCAATAGGCATACTACTGTATATGGCTGCCTGTTCATAGCTCATTTATTTTTTTGAGAATGTGACCAAAGCATAGTTCTGATTTGTGCTTTTACCATAATGTCAAGCCCTGCCTCTGACCTGCTGTGATTCATTGTTATGGCTCATCCTACTACTTGACATACTTGACTTTCCATCACTTGTCTTCATATTGTATTGCCCCGATCCCCAGAAAGAGAGTGGGTGTTACAGAATATCACAAAGACATGCTAATACACACTGCCAAATACACAACGCCTAACAATGGTTATACACATCTAGAAGTAGCTGTGAAATGTTACCCTGGTAGCCTGTACATACATGAGTCTATGCTTTACGTGCGTATACACACACACACACACACACACACACACACACACACACACACACACACACACACACACACACACACACACACACACACACACACACACACACTTTGGTCTTCCTCAACACACACACACACACACACACACACACACACACACACACACACACACACACACACACACACACACACTTTGGTCTTCCTCAGGAGAGACAAACTGACATTTCACTGCAACTATGAGCGGCAGAGCTCGTTTTGATGTTCACTAATTAGCTGTGCTTGTTACTGACGGCAACGCTAATTAACTCCCAAAGCCTCCACCCCAGGAGAGACCATTAACCAGTAATTGGTACAAGATGAAGAGCGTAGTACTTACCTGGGAATCAGACATTATTGTTCACCATAGCCACCATCTTACAGCACATAAAGGATTCTTCTGTGCTGACCTCCCTGCTTTTTGGGGTCTTTTTTCCACATTCACGCGAGGCCTAAGATGTAGCTCACACAAATCATGCAAATTGAGCATTTAAATCTATGGATATGAATATAGCTATAGCTGAGCTTGAATATTCAAATGGGAAAACAAATCAATCCTACATGTGAATATTAGGTCTCTTGGGGGGGTCAGGTTTGAGCTCTATTCTACATGCTAATATGTGAGTTTAAAAAGATGGTGATCATGAGCAGTACCTTATCACCTCACTCTTAATTCACCCTCCTCCCACTAGGACTGCCTTCACCCTTTCACCCTCCCCCTCTTACACCTACCTTCCTCCTCCCCCCACATCCTTTAACATAGGTAGTGCATGAGCGAAGGAAAGAACACTAGAAAGAGAGGGGGATATTGGAAGAAATATGACAATGCAGGTTGTGTTTTGAGGGGAGAGCGGAAGGGGAGGAGGAGGGCACATTGTTCGGATGTAAGTGGTATATTGCCAGAACTCTAATGACAAAACTCTAAACTGATAGCACTTGTAATGCCTCCTATCTTATGTCCAGAACCTTTGATTGTGCATTCATGGAGGTTTTCACACATCTTTCACCCGTGAGTCATTCATGGAGGGTTTCACACATCTTTCACCCGTGAGTCTTTCATGGAGGGTTTCACACATCGTTCACCCTTGAGTCATTCATGGAGGGTTTCACACATCTTTCACCCGTGAGTCTTTCATGGAGGGTTTCACACATCTTTCACCCTTGAGTCATTCATGCAAAATCAGTTTTCTGTAAAATAGCATGAGCACACAGGCTCACCATTTAGTCATTTTAACTACCGTTTAAATGAGAAAAAACCCGCACACCGTTCTTGCTAGTTTCACTGCTCTTTATTAAGCTCTGAGAAAGTCTTTGAGGCCGATACGTAAAGCTTATTAAAGAGCAGTGATACTATCAAGAGCAGTGTAGGGGTTTCTTCTTTTTCTCATCTTATTCAACTGTTACCATGCACCTGCAACAAAGATAGCTCAGATGTGCAAGTGCCTTTTGAATTGACCATTTAATCCAATAGCAAAAAACACAAGATACACATTTCAAAATTGTTCTTTTTGAATTGCAATAGAAAGAGTAGTAGATGGTAAATATAATTTTCCATACAGTTCTTGACTATAACTTGACATTAAAAAAATAAAAAAATCTATCCAAGGGCAGGTTGTAAACATGTTGAGAAATCTGTCAGTCTAGCAGTTTCATTATCCTTATACGGTACATTACATAGGGTAAATAATCAGAAATAGGGGTATTGTAAAAGCTACTGTAAAAATGTATCGCGGTGTTGTATGCCATTTCTGCCCCGTGCAACATTTTACAAGATCAGCTTTTCTACGTGATTTTCTGATACAGTATCGCCTGTCTCTCTGCTTGAAATTCATCAGCTTACAATATATCAATGAAATTCAGGTAATGAAAATATTGTTATATACAAACCAGGTATTTCTGCAGTGCATTTTACATTACACTATAATTCCAAATTGTAGCATCATAGAGAGTGACTCTTTCCACTTTGTACTATTGAAGCACACTGGCTGACGGAGAATGAGGATGTCGTATTTACTGCCACATCCATACATGATTTGGTTGTACCTTCCAACATAAATTGATGTCAAATTGATACAGTGTTCAGCAGCTATCAAACTACACACTTTAATGAGGCACTACATCATTTGTGTTCAGCAGTAATCTGTTTCGAGCAGTTTAATTAAGGGATAGTTCATTCCATAGTAAAGAAATGTCAAAAATTCTATAACAAATTTAAAGCAGGCGCCACAAAAAAAGATTCCCATTTTGAAACTGTAACTGTGGTATCGACTGTGGTATTTTCCGACGCAGTGATTGCAGAATAACTGCAGTGTACAGAATAACTGCACTTTAACTGCATTTATACTGCAATATTACTGCAGGGAAGAAGTGTGTTATTTTGGACACAGTATTTGCAGCCTACTGCAGTTATACTGTATTCTAACTACAGTTAGACTATAGTGTACTGAAGTTATACTGTATTCTAACTACAGTTACACTATAGTGTACTGCAGTTATACTGTATTCTAACTACAGTTAGACTATAGTGTACTGCAGTTATACTCTATTCTAACTACAGTTAAACTATAGTGTACTGCAGTTATACTGTATTCTAACTACAGTTAGACTATAGTGTACTGCAGTTATACTGTATTCTAACTACAGTTAGACTATAGTGTACTGCAGTTATACCCTATTCTAACTACAGTTAGACTGTAGTGTACTGCAGTTATACTGTATTCTAACTACAGTTAGACTATAGTGTACTGCAGTTATACCCTATTCTAACTACAGTTAGACTATAGTGTACTGCAGTTATACTGTATTCTAACTACAGTTAGACTATAGTGTACTGCAGTTATACCCTATTCTAACTACAGTTAGACTATAGTGTACTGCAGTTATACTGTATTCTAACTACAGTTAGACTATAGTGTACTGCAGTTATACTGTATTCTAACTACAGTTAGACTATAGTGTACTGCAGCTATAGTGTATTCTAACTACAGTTAGACTATAGTGTACTGCAGTTATACTCTACTCTAACTACAGTTAGACTATAGTGTACTGCAGTTATATCCTATTCTAACTACAGTTAGACTAGTGTACTGCAGTTATACCCTATTCTAACTACAGTTAGACTATAGTGTACTGCAGTTATACCCTATTCTAACTACAGTTAGACTATAGTGTACTGCAGTTATACTGTATTCTAACTACAGTTAGACTATAGTGTACTGCAGTTATACTGTATTCTAACTACAGTTAGACTGTAGTGTACTGCAGTTATACTGTATTCTAACGACAGTTAGACTATAGTGTACTGCAGTTATACTGTATTCTAACTACAGTTAGACTATAGTGTACTGCAGTTATACTGTATTCTAACTACAGTTAGACTGTAGTGTACTGCAGTTATACTGTATTCTAACTACAGTTAGACTATAGTGTACTGCAGTTATACTGTATTCTAACTACAGTTAGACTATAGTGTACTGCAGTTATACCCTATTCTAACTACAGTTAGACTGTAGTGTACTGCAGTTATACTGTATTCTAACGACAGTTAGACTATAGTGTACTGCAGTTATACTGAACTCTGACTGCTATCTTTTTCCGTATGAGGTTACTTACAGAGCATTAACAGAGCAATAAAGGTAAAAAAATTCGGAAAGTATTCAGACCCCTTCCCTTTTTCCACATTTTGTTACATTACAGCCTTGTTCTAAAATGGATTCAATATTTGTTTGCGTCATCACTCTACACACAATACCTAATACTGACAAAGCAAAAACAGGCACCCCAGCAAGCACAGTGGATCAGGACCAATTCTGGCTGGGAGTCGGGGCGCTCGGCTGAGAGTCAGACTCGGCCGACATCATGTGGCTCGGGCCGATTCCGGTGGGAGTTATCTGGCCCAAATGTTTTACTTGGGGCTCGGCCGATTCCGGTGGGAGTTATCTGGCCCAAATGTATTACTTGGGGCTCGGCCGATTCCGGTGGGAGTTATCTGGCCCAAATGTATTACTCGGCCGATGGGGCTCTGGCCCAAATGTATTATTCTCGGTGGGGAGTTATCTGGCCCAAATGTTTTACTTGGGGCTCGGCCGATTCCGGTGGGAGTTATCTGGCCCAAATGTATTACTTGGGGCTCGGCCGATTCCGGTGGGAGTTATCTGGCCCAAATGTATTACTTGGGGCTCGGCCGATTCCGGTGGGAGTTATCTGGCCCAAATGTATTACTTGGGGCTCGGCCGATTCCGGTGGGAGTTATCTGGCCCAAATGTATTACTTGGGGCTCGGCTGATTGGGGCTCCTCTCTGCCAGATGATTTCATGGGCTGCTTTATATAATTAACATTTCATTTTTTTTAAATCTCCAGATTTCTCATTGTTTCTGTGATTAAAAAAAGTGCAATTGACATTTAAATGAAATTCTTTAAGAGTCCTGTGTAGTATTTTAGTATTTTGTTACCTTGTGCAATGCAATTGATAAGCATTAAAAACTTTGTGGATGGAGCCTCCCGAGTGGCGCAGTGGTCTAAGATATTGCATCGCAGTGCAAACTGCCTTGCTACAGATGCTGGTTCGAGACACGTGCCGGCCGCGACCGGGAGACTCATGAGGCGACGGAGAATTGGCCCAGCGTCGTCCGAATTAAGGGAGGGTTTGGCAGACGGGATGTACTTGTCCCATCGCGCCGTAACGACTCCTGTGGCGGGCCAGGCGCATGCACACTGACATGGTCACCAGGTGTATGGTGTTTCTTACAACACAAAATGTTTTTTTGTGAATGTGTATAATTTGTATGTATAAAATGTATAATCGTAATATTTAAAATGACTAAATCGGGTAATTTTGTATACATTTATTTAAATTTGCATCGGGCCGCTTCTGGGGGATTCTGGTAAGATGCTGGCAAAGTTGGCTGAATTCCAGTAGACGATTCAATCAGTTCCGCTCCCTTGGAAGAGGGCCGCTTCTGCGCCAAATTCTCATTACTAGCTGGGACAGATTTGGTGAAGGATGCAAAAAAAATCTGCAGCATTGAAGGTCCCCAAGAACACAGTGGCCTCCATCATTCTTAAATGGTGCAGCACTCCACCAATCAGGCCTTTATGGTAGAGTGGCCAGAGGGAAGACACTCCTCAGTAAAAGGCACATGACAGCCCGCTTGGAGTTTGCCAAAAGGTACCTAAAGGACTCTCAGACTATGAGAAACAAAATTCTCTGGTCTGATGAAACCAAGATTGAACTCTTTGGCCTGAATGCCAAGCATCACGTCTGTAGGAAACCTCGCACCATCCCTATGATGAAGCATGGTGGGGGCAGCATCATGCTGTGGGGGTGTTTTTTAACAGAAGGGACTGGGAGACTAGTCAGGATCGAGGGAAAGATGAACGGAGCAAAGTACAGAGAGATCCTTGATGAAAACCTGCTCCAGAACACTCAGGACCTCAGACTGGGGATGAAGGTTCACCTTCCAACAGGACAACGACTCTAAGCACACAGCCAAGACAATGCAGGAATGACTTCGGGACAAGTCTCTGAATGTCCTTGAGTGACCCAGCCAGAGCCCAGACTTGATCCTGATCGAAGATCTCTTGAGAGACCTGAAAATAGCGACGCTCTCCATCCAACCCGACAGAGCTTGAGAGGATCTGCAGTGAAGAATGGGAGAAACCCCCAAATACAGGTGTGCCAAGCTTGTTCGTCATATCCAAGAAGACTCAAGGCTGTAATCGCTGCCAAAGGTGCTTCAACAAAGTACTAAGTAAAGGGTCTGAATACTTATGTAAATGTGATATTTCAGTTGTTTTATAATTTATTAGTTTTTTATTGAACCTTTATTTAACTAGGCAAGTCTATGTTTATTTTTAATACATTTGCAAAAAAAAATCTTAAAACCTGTTTTTGCTTTGTCATTATGGGGTATTGTGTGTAGATTGATGAGGGGGGAAACAATTGAATCCATTTTAGAATAAGGCTGTAATTGTAAGAAAATGTGGAAAAGGTCAACAGGTCTAAATACTTTATGAAGGCACTGTTGATTAAATATGTATACAAATTAAAGGAGTGATTTGGTGCAGTGAACAATTGCCTTTGTGAATTAGTTTGTTGTACTCAGTCAATTGAAACTGCTTAGTTTTGAAACATGAGCCATTTTGATGATCTGTGTAGATTTTTGTGCTTAGAGTTGTGAAAATGTACCACAAACTGTATTAGGGCCAGTATCAAGTTCAAGGTCTCAGAAGGAGGAAGGAAGGAGGGAGAGGTGGTTTCAGAACGTACAGAGTGGGAGAACGAAATTGAGAGGCTGGGCAGAAGAAGAGAAAACAGCAAGCCGAAAGAGGAAAAGGAAAGAACGGGTGAAAGTGTCGCAGTTGGAAAGTGCTTGGGTGGCTGCTGGAAACTACTAGTCATACAATGAGAAATAGCCTGCCGCCCGCCTTCACTCACCATGCGCTCTTTCTCTCTAATTTTCCAATTTCTTACTCTCACAGTCGCCTATGTAGGCAGATATGTGTGTGTGTTTGAAATTTGGACCAGAAATTCAGTTTCGTTTGAGAATCTGTTGGATAAGATTAACAGGGCTTGAGGAAATTGCAGTAGCTAAAGACCGCCACATGGTGGCAGCACTAACCTGCTGATTCTAAGGAGGGGCTGAGTGACTGCTGTAGGCCTGCTGTGGTGCTTCACTCATCATCATCACACTATATTTTCTCATAACAGCACATAAGCTCTCACCTTTCAACTACCTTAGATTAAGTTGTATTACATATACTCAATATTGCCTGCTTCTAGCATGGTAAAAGCCCGGACAGTCTGTAACTCTGAAACTCTCAAACACAGCAAAACACTGCTCACTGTTCAAAGTCTATGATGCCAAGCATGTGGTTCAAGTTCATTGCATCTCCACAAGATTTATATAAAAAGAGGAGATGGAAATACTGGAAGATGACAGATATAAAACTGCTTTTATGCGCACTCACCATCCGCATTCACACCTCATCCACATAATACACGAAAAGAGTCCACGTAAACAGTGTTTTTAACAGTCATACCCCATCATCACTCCTGTTGCCAGGGGTCCTAGCCCCCCCCCCCCCCCCCAGCCCATCTCTATATACCTCGGCCAGCAGGCTGTGAGGGTCCCCAGTCTATCAGTGCTAATGGGAGTGGGGGGCCTCTCGGCAGATGATGTATCTGTCTTTAGGCAGCGCGGGGCTCTGACAGGGGACGAGGCAGGGGAGGAGAGGGATGCCCAGGGTCACTGTCAGGGAATTAGGAGGAGAGGGGGAGGGGATAGGAGGGAGGGTGGCTGTAGGGGGTCTTGCTCCATCTCGCTCACGCCTGTCAGGGGACAGACGGCGCGTGGGTTGTGTGTGTGGGGGTGGAGGGGGTCAGTGTGAGGGGGTTCAGGGGCAACAGGGGGGCCTTTTTGGGGAGAGGAGGAACCAGGCAGGCGTGTGGATGTCAAGAGGTCAGCCACATGGCCCCGACCAACAGCAAACACCCTATACCACCCGCGCCTCCTGCCTCGCTCGGCCCTGGCCCCAATCCCCCACCTCTCTCTCTCTCTCTCTCTCACACACACACACACACACACACACACACACACACACACACACACACACACACACACACACACACACACACACACAGGACTCATCTGGTGGACCCTCTGGGGGGCCCTGTGGTCTATGGGGCTCTAGAGACCACGCTCACTTGCGCCCTTCCCCCACAGGACCAAATGTTACTGCTAACTGCTATTCCCCATGTATGCACTATCACTGTCCTAGGGACGTATAGAAAACTGTTCTAAGAATTTCAACAGTCAGAGAGATCGGTAAATCAGTGTAGAGGCTTACTGAGTTGCATCTGAGCAGGCCCAATGAGGAGATGGAGAAAAAGACATGACCGTTGCATTATCCACTGACAAGAACCTATACCGCTACTGCTGTACTGCCAAGCTGCCTCACACTGACACACAAATGGCCAATGCAACTCGGTACATGCTTTTCTTTTCAAAGTCCCTCAAGGAGTTGGACCCACTACCTGGTTATATGTTGACCTGGTTTACAGACAATGGAATGGAACAATGGCTGGTTTTGCAGTGGGGCGCTAAAGGTTTCTCAAGACATACGGTCAACCACACGGACATACAGGAGGGAGTTGACCGTAAGTGGTCAGGTTTGTGAAGAGGTGTTGTTGGTAGTTGATGACCACACACGCACACATTCAACAATTTCTACTACTGCTTTTCACATCTTCAGCTGTAAGCAATTGCGGATGTTGTATATTCATTTCTGTACAAATTACGAATTTCTGTAAATAGATTCATCTCTGGAAAAAAATATATGAATTTCTGAGGATATACTACTGGACAAAGATTGATGCTGCATTAAGGCCACTTTGTTGCAGACTTGATAAGGTTAATCCAATCAGCTTGGATTGTAAAGCAACATTGACAGCTGCTCATCTTTCACTTTCTCCCCTCTCAATCTGCACCTATCACTGCTCTCCTCTGCTACGTTCTCTCTTTTATTATCTCTCGATCCCCATACCTCTTTCCATATCTCCTATTCATCCCCGGTACACAGAACTAGAGGGTGCAGCATCTTTGGTCAGCAGCGGCGGTCATGACATCACTGGTCAGCAGCGGCGGTCATGACATCACTGGTCAGCAGCCGCGGTCCAATAGGACACATGGGCCCGTTGCCAGGCAACAGCAGTGAAAGATCACTGTGTATGCGCGTGTGTGTGTGTGTGTGTGTTTGTGTGTGTGTGTGTTTGTGTGTGTGTCTGTGTGTGTGTCTGTGTGTTAATCATTAAATATAAGTATGTTTTTCCACCCTATAGCCCAACTCATTGAAAGGCTTGAATAGGAAGAAAACATAGTGCTGAAAGGCATAAATGTTGTTTAGACTTTCTGAGACCTTTGTAAGGTGTCGGCACATACTTGAATGGCATTGAACACGTCCTTAAGGACCAATACAGTTTTATCTACAGTTAAATAACTGCGCCCTTCTTTTGTTTGTCTCTGACAGCAAAGTTGAATGTCTTTCAGAGTCTTTCAGTTGCCCTCAAGATTGAGTGTGTGCAGATAGGCAATTATTTGTGCAGATGTATGTTTGTGTGTGTGTGTGTGTGTGTGTGTGTGTGTGTGTGTGTGTGTGTGTGTGTGTGTGTGTGTGTGTGTGTGTGTGTGTGTGTGTGTGTGTGTGTGTGTGTGTGTGTGTGTGTGCGTATACGAGTGTGTGTGTGCGAATGCTTCTCCGGAGTGTTTATTATATCCGATACAGTACCTCTTTCTCGCACCACATATGTCTGGGCCGATCGATCCCTCTGACTCCCGACAAGACAATAATCGCAGCTCCCTCCCTCCGTCTCCACTGTTATTACTGATCTCCCCAGGGAGTGAGATGGAGGGATGCAGATAAACAAAGAAATGGAGGGAGAGAAGATGGGGGAAATAGCCACTGCGTGTTACTTTCCTCTCTTTATCCCTTCCTCCGTTGGGGTGGACGACTGGACGCAAAAAAAAGATAGAGCGAGGAAGGAAGGCTGGTGTTGGGGCAGTGGCGGGGACAGAATGGAATGAGGGATGACCAGAGTATTAGAGAGAGAGAGAGAGAGAGAGAGAGAGAGAGAGAGACAAAGAGAGGGACAAAGAGACAAATAAAGAGAAAGAGAGAGAGTGCAGGGGACTTGGGATGAAGGGATAAAGAAACAAATTCACAAGGATGGAGGGGTCTTTGGAAAATGGAGGAAGAGATGGAAAGGACAGTAGTGGAAGTAGTGCATTGGGCTTTTCCAATAAAAGGTGGGAATGACAAAAGGAAGAGGGAGTGACAATGAGAGTAACAAAGACACAGTGGCTCTTCCGAATAGAGAGGGAACAGATAGGACTCAAGAGAATAAAATGACAAGACAGACAGACCGACGGACATGCAGTCCAGAGAGAGCGAGGGAGGGAGAAAAAGAGATCTGGATTTGGCCAAAATGAAAGCCTAAAGGCCTTAGGTACAAGAATGTCTAGTGAACTTGAACAACACGGAACAAAAACGTAGGCATAGAAGGGCCAGAATTAATAGAACAGGTTCCATTTCTATGGACATAAACTGGGCTAAACGGCTGTGAATATCCATCTGAATGACAAGTGGGAATGAAAGCGCGGACAGACAGACAGTCATTCGACATGACAGCGCCTCCTCACTAACCAAACAACGTTATCTACAGTAGGCGTTGTGGTCGGCGTGAGATTGCTCGTTTACAGGTCTATCGATTAGCCGAGACTTAAATTGGCTCTCAATTAAAGAGAGCGGTTATTTGACCTCTTTATCCCTCCTGTCTTCCTCTCTTCCTGTCCTGTTAAATATTCCCCCTTTCCGCCCTCCTTCCTCCCTCCATCCATCGGCACATCCATCTCTATCAGTGTAATACCAATTTCCTCCCTTCCCCCTTCCTCTACGACCATCACTCTATCCCCTCTCTTCTTTCTTCATACACCTCCCTTTAAAACCTCTCATCTCTCTTCGCTCTCTCTCCTTCCCTCCGTCCCTATTTCCCTCTGCGTTTCACCTTTCCTTTGGGCCCACACTTCCTCCGTTCCTCTCCTTCTTCCTCTTGATCAATCTCTTTAAAATAACAATGATGAATTGTTGAGTCTATTTATTCAAACACCATTAATTATATAATACGGGATGTGGGTGAAGAGCCGTGAAAAAAAACAGAGGGGAAAAGAAGGGTCTGAAAGAAAAAGAGAGAGAGTGAGAGAAGAAGGTGGTGGTTTGTGGTTGGGTTGAAGGGGAGAGGGGAGGGATGGGGGGTTAGGAAATTGGTCTGGCTAGCGGAACAGCTTTTCACCCCTCTCGCCCCCCCCCTCCCTCCCTTCCTTCCCCATTCTGCTTTGTATTCTGTGGAGATGACAGGGAGAAAGCTTTATTGCTCTGAGTTTGTATCGATCGGGGCCCCTCACAGGGGTTGCACCGACCCGCACGCTCCAGAGGCACTTTCGCAATGGCCGATGCCTCCGCTCTGCACTCCCGCCCCCCTTTCTTCCCCTCACCCCTCTCTCCTCTCCTCTCTCTTTGGCTCGGCTCTCTGGGGGATTCAAATTCGCGTCTCCCTACTTTCAGAGGTTAAGAGGCAGAGCGCCCAGCTTTTTATTTACCTAACCGCACTCCAAACACTACGCCCGAGTCACACACATGAACCTCAGACGCCAGAGAATATAAATGTGAATGAAAACACGAGTATAAGTCTCCAGATATTCCCCCCACTGGTCTCCCATATTCTCTCTGTTCCGTCCCTCCAGTCAGATTTTTGAGAGTCTACCAAGTGCCAGTAAAAAAGAACCCCAGCAAAAGCACCAAAAATATATAGAAAATAGAAAAGTTAGTTCTAACACTAAATACATCTTTTTTTTTTTTTTTTTTTTACACGTGTAAACAGATACACGTATTTCTGATGAAAGATGCTAGATTCGACCAGTCGCAACAACGCAACACGCAACTGGCATCCTGACGAGAAATTCAGCAGAAATCCCTGAGCTTGAAGCGTGACCGCTCACGGTTGGACAAGGGATAAGAGGAGCAGATTCTGAATTTGGGGATAAGAGGGGATTCAATCGGCGGTCCAACAAATTCCCCGGGGAGTGTGATTGGACGATTGGGCCTCTTGCAAAGTCGCCGTGTGCCCTTGGGCCTGGGATTTGGACCCACGGTTCCCTGAGGCAGACTCTAGCCAGACTACACCGTCTCGTCGTTCAGTTAACAAACTCCATTTTGTGGAAGGCGAGGGTGGGGGTTGGCGGGATGGCTGTTTCTGAGGGCCATACTTCCATTTGTGGCTGTGACAGTTGCTGGCCACAGCCCCCCCCCCAGGCAAATATGGCTCTTATCTCTCTATTTTTACCTTCTCTCCATCAGCGGACCCTCTGACCGTCTCGTGACCACTTATGTTCCCTCACCAAATGACACACGCAAAAAGGCCCTTCTCCCCTTCGATAGTGGATGTCGTGTTGCCATGTCGGCGCTGTATGGTCGTCAAGCACGGCAATTTTTAGCCAAGGACAAAAACAATGTGTCTGAGTGTGTGTCACCTCGGATTCCAGGTCCTATGGAAAATACACTGCTTGGTTCCATTTGGTCAAATCCTCAGACTGGCAAATTGTTTCGAGAGAAGGCTTGTGTACTTCTTAAGTTTTGACCATATTAATACTTACGAGGTCAAATGCAAATGTATCAGACAACAACAACAACAAAAATCTGTTTGAATTATCAAACATAATTGATTCAATTATTTCTGTCGATTCAGGCTCTTACAGAGCCAACCAATAAGCATGATTATATAGTTACAGATGTAGGATCTTAATTGGATCACTCTGTGGAGGAGAACATTCCTGCAATTCAGGAAATGTTCTCAACTTGTCGTGTATTTGAGGTTTAAAAAGGCTTCTGAAGTTTGTAATTTCCGCTTGATTTTCCGTTTCAACAACTGTATCAACTCCTACAAAAATGTCCATGAATTATAATCCACATAATAATTCCAATTTCCTGTTGCTGCAGGATTATTTTTCTGCTGTAGCAAACTGTCTCAAATTAACATCCTATATCTGTAATGACTAATGCAATAGGAGAGGATGTAGGAATAATCTAGCTAAATTCTCAGATGATGTAAACAATTACTAGTTATAGCTTGAAACAATGACAAAAATATGTTTGAAGCATTACCATAAAGGCTTCAACACGCTTACAAGATATAAACACTATACCCGCAGGCTAAGGTAAGGTAAGTAAAGTGTTACCATGGTTTTTCAAACATATCGATGCATGTATTTTCATCTCTTCAATCCACATCCCTGGAAATCCATTTTGTCAGGAAGAGAAATTGTCAAAGTGGAACATAATTGTGTAAGAATGCAGCAACTGCCCATTTGAGCAATCATACAATCGTACAATTACCGATTGTACGACTCAAAAAAGGTTTCCTTATATACCGGTAGTCTGTGTAATGCTGCAGCAATTGTGTGTGTGTGTTCGTCTTTTGTACTAGTTGAAACCGCAGGGGAGACTATAACAGTGATAACGTTGATGGAAAAAAGAAAAAAACAACTTCATATATAAGATAGAGGATTGCACTTTTTATAAAACAACAGGGGGGGGGGGCATTTACAATACAGGAGTATAGAGGATTGAAAGATTTGTGTGTGTACACACATGCTTGTGCTTGCGTTCATGTGTGTGTCCTGCCCATGTGCCGCGGCTCTAGGCATGCTGGACCAGCACAGTGTCATGTTCATCTAGGACCATTTAAACACCGCTGCAATGAGGCCCGAGTGGCTGGAGAGACCTTCGCGTCCCCGCCTGACCGCCATCTCACACCACTGACCAGTATAAATTGGATCAGGGTTCGTTCACATCGCAGGCGGCAAAACAAGAGAAACAAAATGGCCGCAGTGGCTCTCCATCGGGTCTCTCTGTTTCTCTGTCGCACTCAAGTTGTTGAGCGGAGTGAGAAGAAGCAGAGATCACAACAGCTGGGGGAGAGAGAACAGGATAGGCTTTGGATTTGAAATTGTGTACAGGAAGTGCAACCTGCAAAAATGCGAGTACAGACATATCTACAGTGCGTAAATAGATTCCACTCTATAATGTTCCCTGAGGTAGTTCTTTTCCATTCATGCATTTGTGGATATAGCTGCATAGTTGTAGTTCCATATGACATTTCTATAGGCCTATTCAAACCAAATATGCTAATAGGTTGGCGCGTACATTTGTCACATTTTCCACTTTGTGCGTTCATATGTGCTCTCGCTCTGTATATTTTGGTCTTGAATGCCATACCTGATGTATGTTTGGAATGTCCATAGCCTTTCACATTCTGTACAGATGCCCGTTGCATGCTACTTATTTCAGGGTTTTGTACGTGGCGTGCTGGATCACATCACTGCCCAGTGTGGAGTCTAGCTCTTTTGACATGATTTGAGGCGCTTTGTGTAGAAACCATGTAATTACAGTGTGGCCTTGCCCCTACTGTATAAAGCCAGCTAGGTAATCCTTCTAGTGCATGATTGGGCCCACGCTAGTCGATGTATTATGCACATTTAGTTGGACTTGCAACACAGCATGTGTCTTGCCTTTGTCAATGTGAGCAAAGAGTACATCAATTCGATCATTTTTCTTTAGGACTTAAAAAATATAAAATATTATTGAATTGTAATGCAACTTGTTCAGTGAATAAGTGTGTGACTGACAGGGAAACGTTTATCGAAGGGCACAATGCCGAGCCAAGTCCGGTGAAAGAAAAGTCAACAGTACACATGCGAATCACAGCAGAGTCCATTGACACGTACCAAAGCAATCACGTAGTCTATTAACATGTTCTAGGCTTGATGGGGGGCAAGCGTGCAGAGTAACGGCCGGGGCCGCGTCATGGGTGTGTGTGTGTGTGTCCACGTGTGTGTTTGTACTCACAAAAGCCACGTGTTCGTTGTGTTTACATTCGTAGAAGGGGCACACGGGGCAATATCTCACGCCGATCAATGAACGAGGGAGCCGGGGGGGGCGGGGGGTGGGGGGAGAAAATCGGTAAGGAAAGCAGGTTATCTCCTGTCATTAATGGAGGGATTCCCAGGCGAAGGGAAGGGGGGGGGGGGGGGGTGCGGAGGGGAAAGACCTGGATTCATTGAGAAAAAACACAGACTGTTTGGCATCGGGAGAAAGCAGACAATTATCTGTATTGATTAAAGCCAGCCAGCCAGCACAGTGAAGACGGAAAACTATGACTAGATCAATAGAGAGAGGGGGAGGGAGGGAGGGAGGGAGGGAGGAGAGAGAGAGAGAGAGGGGGAGGGAGGGAGTGAGGGAGAGAGGAGAGAGAGAGAGAGACAGGACAGGGGAGTCGGAAACAGGGAAGGTTGAGAGTTTGAGGCGCAACAGTTGCGGCGGCAGAGGGAGAAAAAGTTGAAATGGGAGCAAAAGAGGGGAGGGCACGGGGGAAACAAAGTGTCAGAGTTTGTAAAGCTGATCCAACACGGATGATGCTGTCTTATTTCCACCCCTCGACTCCACCCCTGTTGATGGTAAATATCTCAGACTACAAGACCCATCCCAACACAGCGAATCAGAAAGCAGTGAACTTAACACATTGAGGTCTTTTTTTCGGGTAGTAAGAGAAAAAGAACATGGCAACGGCCCATGGTGAGGGGTCAAGCTGATGTACTACAGTACCCATAATGCTCTGACAACGCATCCGTTGTTATCGTAGTAAAGATGACGCTGGAATGAACGGAGTCCTGTCTGCTAAGAGGTGGGATGATCTTCCTACCAATATGCAGTGAAATGCCTCCTGAGGACCCTGGAGATGAAGTGCAAAACAAACACTATCGTAGTAAAATAAATAGGAATAAACACATTGATAATGGAGTACGTGACCAAAATGAATCCTCTTTACACTTCAAAATATTTAGCACTCAGAAAACAATTATTTTGTGCTGAGTTGATGTTCGGGGGTTATGTGTTTATGAGACGGACTACTGTAAGCTGGGAAGGAGGCTGAGCACCGACGCAGAGGGATACAGGTTGGTAGGGATGAAGTGGCAGTAACTACAGGTGTATAGTTATGCATGCCTGAAATCACAAGTCTCCTCCTCTGGCAGTCACTAAGGGAACAGACGGGCCTGAGAGCAAGTTGTAAGAGTGTGTGTGTGTGTGTGTGTGTGTGTGTGTGTGTGTGTGTGTGTGTGTGTGTGTGTGTGTGTGTGTGTGTGTGTGGGGGGGGGGGGGGGAAATTAAAAGACACATAGAAACCTCATGAGTGTGTGGGCTGTGTGATGTGCTTGTGTGTTCCCGTAAACTACAGATTGACACACAGTACGTAAACTACAGATTGACACACAGTACGTATATATTATTTTGCATAACGAGACAGTTCTATCCACGCAATTCATGACTTGCATTCACACCCACACCCACACCCACACACACACCCACGGGTCAGAGAGACACACACACACACACAGAGCCATCCCCTGCAGTATAGTGTTAAGACAGGCCGTGCTGTACCACCTCCATGGTTCTAATTGGGCGGTGTGTCACAGCGGGTCCAGGGAAGTGCTGTAGGGCCTGAGAGAAATGGACCTTAAATGGCTCTCACTGGCTCTCAAACTTCAGTTGGCTTTACTGATGCCTTGGCCCGCTGCCAACCAGACACATTTCAACTTCAAACGGTCCCCCCCCCCCCCATTCACCGACATGCATCCTGCACCTGCGTGGATTGGGAGGTCTACTTATTGGCTTAGTGCACTCTGCATTCTCAGGGACGTATGTGGACCCTACTCTGCTATTGACATTATCTAGCTGTGGATACTGTCCTCCCAATGTGGTGAACACACAGCTGCACACCACATGCACACTTTGCAGTCCCACCACATACATACTATATGGCTATACACTCGTTCCAACTCCCAAGTGTCCTAGAAATTCATACGTCCAACCTTCACTCAAATATTCCTCGCTTACGATGTTCAAAAAGTGTACGCACAACAACTCTCTCTCTCTCACACACACACACACACACACACACACACACACACACACACACACACACACACACACACACACACACACACACACACACACACACACACACACACACACGACACACACGGTCATATTGAGTTAGCTGGCTCATCCATATTCTGACTGAATATCCGGTTCATTTCTTCAGTTGATGTTGGCACCTGAGTGTGAAGAGAGAGGGGCTATACATGAACCCAACCCAGAACACACCACCACATGGGCAAAAATATCTAACTAACGATCAATTATTGATTCACAATGTATAAATACTGTTACTGTAAGTTAATCATTAAAGAAAAAAAGAAAGATATAAAAATATATATATATATTTTCCAGCTTTTGTATGAAATGTTCCAACGGGTAAATATTTTAAATTTTCGAAATATTATGCATATGCCCTCCCAGTTGCTTTGGGATCCAATTCATGAGTGACTGAACTTAATAAACCCTTATCTACTCTAGTTGACTTGTTGAGGAAATTTCGAATGCAAACGTATGTAAATGCAAAACACACGTGTGTGTGCAGAGACGATCCTTATGAAAAATACATTTTCAAAAAAGCCAATATTACCCAACATGCCAGAGGTGCACCCGTTGCATTTCAATGTGGATCGGCTCCCTCCATTATTTATGACGGTTTACGCCTCAAAACCACTGGCCCTAGCTCACACCTATCGCCATAGTAACCACCGATCCTCATCCTATATATATATACGCAGCGGAGATCTTCCCTCCAGCTCACCACTACCACCACTACAGTACAGCAAGCAATGCATATTTACGCTCCTCTGTCAGGGTTGCGGGTTCCAACGGAGGGTGGCTGGATTTTTTTCCAGTGTGTGTGGGTGCTATTTTGGTGTGTGTGTGGGTCCCCTGATGCTTGGACAATAGGGCCCGCTGTGCATCCAACACTGTTGGTCAGACTTAATGAACCCTTGGTCTCCCTCCCCCACCATTGTCCAGCCCTATTTTTACCTTGGCCTGCAGTGGCTGTGTCACTGGTAATATTGACGACCCCACCCTCCCCCTCCCTCCACCCCTCTCTCCCTCCCTCCCTGGCCCGCAACCACTGTTGTCCACTGTTCACCTCATCCATAGTAGACAGTATTGATTTTCAGCACAGAAAATAAAAAAGGCTATGAATTTTAATGCCTTCTGTCTGTCCCCCCTCATCCGACCCATCCCTCCACCTCTCTCTTCTCTCCCCTCTCTACTTCTCTCTTTCTTTCCTGGGGGAAGGATAAAGGAGAGGAGTGTTGGAGAGGGGGGTGTTTGGGGGGGGGGGTGTTAGGGGTATGAGGTTGGGTCATTTCTCATTTCCTAGCCTGGTCTCCTACCTACACCCCCTGTTAACTACAGTGTGTGCAAGAGAAATGAGAGAGGGCGTGCCAAATAAGAAAGCTCTCTTTTGATTGAGTTTATTGGATGCTGAACCAAAATTCTATTAAATAAATCTACTTCAAAAAAATTGGGTTCATTAGTATTGTTTTCTTGTAAGGAGCGAAGTGGTGTATCCAAATATAAACATATCATACACAACTTTATGAATGTATTTCTCCCTTTGACATTTACTGCCACCATCATTATTTGTCCAATCATTTGTTAACTTAACAGTAGAATCAATCAATGAATCAATCAATTCAAACAAATGTACAATTTGTCTGCGGAAAATGTATGATAATAATTATGTACATGCATGTGAAAAACCTAATTCTCCGTAGTCAATAAATATATAGTGATAAGATGGAAGAGTAAATGCAAACTGCATACTATTAGTCTTAGTGAAAGACTATTAGTCTATTACAGTCATTTCAGCACCCTGTCTATCTAGTCATTTCAGCACCCTGTCTATCTCGTCATTTCAGCACCCTGTCTCTCGAGTCATTTCAGCACCATGTCTCTCTAGTCATTTCAGCACCCTGTTTTTCTAGTCATTTCAGCACCCTGTCTCTCTGGTAATTTCAGCACCCTGTCTCTCTAGTCATTTCAGAACCCTGTCTATCTAGTTATATCAGCACCATGTCTCTCTAATAATTTCAGTACTGTGGCGAAGATCTTTGTGGGCTATACTCGGCCTTGTCTCAGGATGGTAGGTTGGTGGTTGGAGATATCCCTCAAGTGGTGTGGGGGCTGTGCTTTGGCAAAGTGGGTGGGGTTAAATCCTGCCTGTATGGCCCTGTCCGGGGGTATCATCGGATGGGGCCACAGTGTCTCCTGACCCCTCCTGTCTCAGCCTCCAGTATTTATGCTGCAGTAGTTTATGTGTCGGAGGGCTAGGGTTAGTCTGTTATATCTGAAGTATTTCTCCTGTCTTATCTAGTGTCCTGTGTGAATTTAAGTATGCTCTCTCTAATTCTCTCTTTCTTTCTTTCTTTCTTTCTTTCTTTCTCTCTCTCGGAGGACCTGAGCCCTAGGACCATGCCTCAGGACTACCTGGCATGATGACTTCTTTTTGTCCCCAGTCCACCTTGTCGTGCTGCTGCTCCAGTTTCAACTGTTCTGCCTGCAGCTATGGAACTCTGACCTGTTCACTGTGATTACTATTATTTGACCATGCTGGTCATTCATGAACATTTGAACATCTTGGCCATGTTCTGTTATAATCTCCACCCGGCACAGCCAGAAGAGGACTGGCCACCCCTCATAGCCTGGTTCCTCTCTAGGTTTCTTCCTAGGTTTTGGCCTTTCTAGGGAGGTTTTCCTGGCCACCATGCTTCTACACCTGCAATGATTGCTGTTTGGGGTTTTAGGCTGGGTTTCTGTACAGCACTTTGATATATCAGCTGAGGTAAGAAGGGCTATATAAGTAGATGTGATTTGATTTGATTCAGTACCCTGACACAAGTAATTTCAGCACCCTGTCTATCTAGTAATTTCAGCACCCTGTCTATCTAGTCATTTCAGCGCCCTGTCTCTCTAGTCATTTCAGCGCCCTGTCTATCTAGTCATTTCAGCGCCCTGTCTCTCTAGTCATTTCAGCGCCCTGTCTATCTAGTCATTTCAGCGCCCTGTCTCTCTAGTCATTTCAGCACCCTGTCTCTCTAGTCATTTCAGCACCCTGTCTCTCTAGTCATTTCAGCACCCTGTCTCTCTAGTAATTTCAACGCCCTGTCTATCTAGTCATTTCAGCACACTGTCTTTCTAGTCGTTTCATGCCAGCCAGTGATGGGAGTTTGATCCCCGCTTACACCTTCTCTCTCTACTGTAGTCTATCCCCCTCCTTTAGTAATTCACAATAAAGCATCTAAAAGATGTGTAAAAAAAATATATATAAAATAGAGTGGTATTGTCGGCCCGAGACGTTGCGGACACCAGGCTTTGTAGGATTTGTAGGATACGGTGCAATACTTACACCACGAATGGAAGCTCTTGGACACGGACCGACTACAGTCATACAGCAGGAGCACAACCTCGAGGTTACCTTAATAATCATTCAATTATGTCGCTTCTAAAAGAAAATGGCGCTCGGCGCTCCATTATGACCAGGAATGCCATGAACACAGTCATTCGCTGACACTCGGAGGGGCCACAAATTGCTTCCCGCAGTGCATTCAGACAGGCATCCTTGGGAGTTGTGCAGCTGAAATGTCTGCAGAGAATGCACAATGTGGTTTTACACAATGTGAAGCTTTTAACCAATGGCCATTTCCTTTGACTTATTCTACCTGCGTGGGTATAACGGTACGGTTCCACAATAGAGGCGTTTCCTCAGATTGGTTTTTATGTTTGGGCCTCACGTTATGTTCAATGACAATGAGAGCTACCTTTCATAGATGCACTTGCGTTGGCAATGGAGTGTGCGTGATGCGTGTGTGTGCGGGCGTGTGTGCGTTTGTGTACGCATGCATGTACACGAGTGTGTGTGTGCACAAGCGCTTGTATGAGTTTGTATGAGCTTGAATGAGCTTGTATGAGCTTGTATGAGCTTGTATGAGCTTGCATGTAAAACATTGTCAAATCTAAAAAAGAAATGACCAAACTAACCATTTGACTGACAATTGTATCCCAAGACAGACAAAACAGCCTGAGTGGGTATCCAACCGATCTGGATCATATCTGATCCATCTGTTCAGAAAGCATTTTCAACATCTAGTACATTTTTATTTCATTTTAGGGGAGGCAGGTAGCCTAGAGGTTAAGCCCGTTGGGCCATTAAGTGAAAGGTCGCTGGCTCGAATCCCCGAGGAGACTAGGTGAAACAAATCTGACGATGTGCCCTTGAGCAAGGTACTTAACACTGAATTGCTCCTTCCAGTCGCTCTGGATACAAGTGTCTACTAAAATGTAAATAACAAAAATGGAATTTCGAGGCCCCCTTACACAAAGATCACAGCTTTTAACCCCACTGTCTAAATATCTTCGCCAGGGTCTTTAATATACAGAGTAACCAGGTAATCCACTTAATGTCATGGCCAGTCTGGCCCAGCTACCCCAGAGCTCCGGGCCTTGAACTTGAGACGTGGCACAACAGATAGGCCAGGCCATGGACAGATGAAAGAGAAGAATAGAATGGGGTTGATGGGCCGGCTGCATATGAATTAGCAGAAGGGGGAACAACAGAGGGAGGGCAGTGAGGAAGGATAAAGGTCAGGGGTCAACCCCCCCTTGCAAACCTCACGGTGAGACAAAGGAGAGCAGAGGGGTAAGGGCCACGGATTGTGCTCCAAGAGGGGGGCTGGTAAAAGCCCATTTCATCCGAACACATACTCACACCTCAGCTCACATAAATGAGGCACATAACATTTGAGGATATTGGCATTAATATTTTAGCATAGCTGCATTTAAATGCTGACATTTGTGCATATTTAACATGGTGAAGTGGGTGGGTATTGAAGCATATTTAGGGGACATCTATATGGACACAATTGAGTTCTCCATTAAACATTTAGCATGTTTAGCACAATCAAATATGAATTCAGATATATCATGTATATAGACTCATTATATATTGTAGGGAGACATTTTCAAAAAGACCCATTTAATCTATCACAGATTCACCCACCTATAAAATGTAAAGTGTGAGTGCTCAATAATTTGATACTCAAATCTAATTCCAGCGGATATGTTGAGAATGCAAAAGATCTCTTTAAAATCAAGCCTGACCGCAGTCTTTGGCCTTTACAAGGATGGGTCGTAAAAACCTCGGAGCTACACAACCACACATGGTTCATCACAGATAATTTACTGCCTTAGGGCCAAGCGGCTAAACGTACCTTGCTACAGCTAGCTATCGACACAGAGGCGTAGGGAGGGGGAACAACGGCTGACAGAAAGCCATGCATGGACTGAAGAAGATAGCACTTCTGGGTAGTAGGTGAACACTGGGCCATCCAACATCAGCCTTAGCTTTTGAGTGCTCGGCTCTGTGTTCTATTCTGTGTGCAACACACAGACAGACAGACAGACAGACAGACAGACAGACAGACAGACAGACAGACAGACAGACAGACAGACAGACAGACAGACAGACAGACAGACAGACAGACAGACAGACAGACAGACAGACAGACAGACAGACAGACAGACAGACAGACAGACAGACAGACAGACAGACAGACAGACAGACAGACAGACAGACAGACAGACAGACAGACAGACAGACAGACAGATAGATAGATAGATAGATAGATAGATAGATAGATAGATAGATAGATAGATAGATAGATAGATAGATAGATAGATAGATAGATAGATAGATAGATAGATAGATAGATAGATAGATAGATAGATAGATAGATAGATAGATAGTTAGATAGATAGACAGATAGATAGACAGATAGATAGATAGCTGGATTGGAGGGAGCTAGGCTTTTAAAAGCCCCCAGAAAAAAAGGAGAAGGGAGAGCTAGCCTAAATATCAGATTCTCCTTCGGAAATCCCCCTTAGGAATACCGGTATACTTGGACCCATTTTCTATAGAGAATTATGCCACTGAGCGGACTGGATTTACCATATTCATACAGTGGATGAATGGTGGGGGAGGATTCAGCTTCACCTGTCCTACCTCAGCACTATGTGTGCAGGCTTGCACTCCTAAATCCCTGAGGGGTGCCATTAGGGAGAAGGGAGAAGTAGCTCTCTCCCGCTTCTTTATGTAATGCAGGCTCCTCGCCATTCAATACTCTCCTCTTAATAAGGGCTAGGTTCAACAAAGGACACAGCCCAAATAGGCAATAACAAAAAGAAGTGTGGAGGAAAAAGGGCCTCTAAATATCTCCATGCTAGGGGCCTTCAACACGATGCAGCCTTTAAAACGTGTTGCTGCTGCATTGGTGAGGCACACAGATTCATAATAATGTGTTTGATTGACGCCCCCAGAGAAAGCGACAGAGGACGGTTTGTCGGTGTGTCAAATGCGTGTGTCTGTCTGTCTGTCTGTCTGTGTGTGTGTGTGTGTGTGTGTGTGTGTGTGTGTGTGTGTGTGTGTGTGTGTGTGTGTGTGTGTGTGTGTGTGTGTGTGTGTGTGTGTGTGTGTGTGTGTGTGTGTGTGTGTGTGTGTGTGTGTGTGTGTGTGTGTGTGTCTGTGTGAACGTGTATGTATATGTGTGTGTGTGTGTGTGTGTGTGTGGATTAGGGCAAGGGAGTGTTGCTGCGAGAGTGAGGCTGGCTAACAGATTCACATCCAATATGGAGAGGTTAAAGTGACGACTTCAATTCTCCCCATAGTGCAAAGAGAGAATGAGATTGAGCTGGGGGGTAGGGGGAGAGGAGGAGGGGGGGGGTGTACTACAACAGATTAATTTCATTTTAGGACGGAGCACTCCTCTCCTGGAACAAAACGAGAGGATGAAAAAGAACAGAGGGAGACGGTGATAAGGAAGTGAGCATGGAAAATAAAAATATATTCTCTCCCTCTGATAGGCAAATGTTAAAGGGGGGATAGCCTTGTAATGTGTGTCTATTGTGAGCACACACAGTAGGGTTTAAAACTCCTCAGTGGTCCATGGAGATGTGTCCTGGTATCTGATTATTCATACACTTGGGTTTGGTGAACCTGTACCATCTGTGTGTCTGTACTCTTGTCTATGGCCTGCAGGCACTTTGGTTCAACCCAATGTTAATAAATCCCTGTGTACGTACATACATACATACTGAATGTGTGAATGCAAATGTTTGAGTGTGTGTAAAGTGCATGTATGTATTTGAGAAGGGGGGGGGGTGGTTGGATAGGGGGCAGGTGGGGGTTGAAGCGCCCGAGCACTCAGATATATTAAAAGCCGGACCCCGAGCCGCTCCATTGTTGTCACGTTACTTCTGTCTGCTGCACGCACACATTTGTGGGTGCATGATATTACATTTTTCACTCAAACCCCTGGCAGCCACCCCTTGCACTCACAAAGGCAGGAGGGAGGAAGGAGGGAGGAAGGAGGAAGGAGGGAGGAAGGACAGAGTGTCCCTGAGGTATATAAGGGAACTCCCCCCCCCACACACACACACACACACACACCTCCCATCTCATCCTTTCATTATCATAACTCCCATCCGCTAAATTAAATTGGGGGGGGGGCTAAATCTCTCCCAAAACTGCACTAGCCTCCAAGCAGTTGAGGGAGATGGGAGAGGGGGGCTAAATCTCTCCCAAAACTGCACTAGCCTCCAAGCAGTTGAGGGAGATGGGAGAGGGGGGCTAAATCTCTCCCAAAACTGCACTAGCCTCCAACCAGTTGAGGGGAATGGGAGAGGGGGGCTAAATCTCTCCCAAAACTGCACTAGCCTCCAACCAGTTGAGGGAGATGGGAAAGGGGGGCAAAATTCAACAAAACAGGACCAAGTTGTATTATCCTCCTTTATTGCTTAAATGTATCAACAGCCAAAACATTATGCCTGTCAAGGCACACACACACACACACACACACACACACACACACACACACACACACACAAACATGTGAAATGGCCACACAAAGGACACGTTTCTGGTGTCTAGTTAATCCAACTACATGGCTTGTTGTTGCCAACACATCTCTATGTGTGTAGGGGAGTGGGATTACATTGCACACACACAAACGCACACACACACACACACACACACACACACACACACACACACACACACACACACACACAATGTGCATCGTTCTCTTTCCCTTTAATCTCACCCCGACTAAAGTTACATTCAACAGCAAGGGGCTTTAGCCCGGCGCTACTATCTTACTAAAATAGAAAAAAAGTCACACATTCTTCCTCGTTATGATAAGCCCCCCCGAAATCAAAAGAGTGGGTCCTTTTTTCTCCAGGGCGCTGTTCCCTTCTTTTCCCTCGTTTCATAGCAGGCCTCATTGAGAAGCACACAAAAGAGGGGATGGGATAACAGCCTGGCGTGTGTCACAAAAGGCCAAAGCGCCGCCGCTCCTTTCCTCCCCTTGCTCCCTGTGTTATGTTGCTGTACAGTGTGAAATCGAATTATTCTGCTTAATTAAGAGGTGGCTAACCTTGACCCCAGATCAGCAGCTAATCAGCAGAGAAGCCTGCAGGCTTTCCACTGCTGGCGTAGCAGGCGGGGCTAGCTCGCTAGGCTATTCATCTCCGTGTGCTATTGCAGGGCCAAGGTAATGTATTGTGGGAGGAAGTGGGGAATGTAGTAGGAGCTGTATGTATAGACATTGCTTGCTCCCCCTACGACGTGCCTGCTTGTACGCTATTTGTTTGTTCATTTGAGAAAAGGGGCCCGTGGCTAAGTGCATTCGATTAGGGGTTGAGAATGAGTTCCATTCCAGGGGTGTGCAGACACTGCCCATTGAGCACTGAGAGGTTTGTGCATTGGAAAAGGAGGCCCTGCTGTGCTTGGAGTCATCATTTGGGTGATGTTCGATGGACACTGGCACATGCACACTCACAAAGATTCCACACACACTCGCGCGCGCAAAGATGTACAAAGACACACGCACAGACACATACAGAGACACACAAAGATGTACAAGGGCATGCATACACACACACACACACACACACACACACACCAATACACACACTCACTCAGGCCAGTCAAATATAGCATTGTGTCCTGAATACGGCCAATTTGGCTCCTAATGGTCCTTGTGACCATCAAGGCTCCGAAGGTAAGCTGAGTGGAGGACAGAGAGAGAGAAGAGAGAAAGTGTTTACCTTTATAACTATATGTGTCTAATGGCCTATGGATGTCTCCATGGTAACATGGGCAGTAGGTGGCGAGCTAGGGAGCAGGCGGGCGGTGAGGCCGAGCCGAAATCTGCCCTCCATATTTAGTTCTATTCGAGAGGACCATTTATAGTTCTCATCGCTACAGCTCGGCTACATCAGTGGTCTGCAATGAGTTCATTATCGGCGGACCAAAAAAAAGTGTCTGTGTTTAAGTGTCCAAGAGAGAAGGGAGCGAGAGAGGCAGAGAGAGGCAGATAGAGTGGGTCGGTGTTAGGGGCAGGGATGGGAGAGGTGGCTTAATGCAATAAAGCATGTTGTATTGACACCTCTGTTGTGTCTATTGATTCCTCATTATGTCCCTAACAAACCTTGGTGGACATATTGTCATTCGCAATCATGTTAGCACTGGGACTCGCTAACGCTCCCCCTTAAATCCGATCTATACACACACTCACACACACACATTCCCTCACAAACACACGCTACGTACATACTGCACACACATACACACACACTAGACACACAGGCGGAGAGTATTCAATGAAACCTGATCAATATCAGAGCGAGGTTGGAACCACTCTGACAGTATGTACCTGTGAATTCATACTGGTTCAGATAAGATACATACACAGATCTATAATTGACCTCAGTGTGCAATTATCGAGTATACAACCTGTCCACCCTCTCTCGCAGACCTGAGCTGTCACACACGCATGCACGCACACACACACACACACACACACACACACACACACACACACACACACACACACACACACACACACACACACACACACAACTGCTAGCCAATTAATCCAGGCCTCCAAGCCTTCACCCATCTACCCCCACCTCACTCCCCTCGCCAAGCCCAGGTACACAGCCTCATCCTGGGCAGAGAGAGGTGAGGAGTTGGGGTGTGGGCTGGAGGCAGTTATCAAGCAGCATGGAGGCAACAGTGTGTGGTGGTGGAGTGGTTAGGGAGCTGGACCAGAAAACTGCCTGTTAGACCGCTGCAATTGAAACGTTGAACTAACGTGGAATAGACGTTGAAATTATGTCAGTGCCCAGTGGGTAGTCCATAGATATTTGTCTAGTATGTCATTGTTGAGCACTTTATCAGAGTTATCTTACCATGCTGTAACGAAAGTAAATACCAACCTTTGGTTGTGTTAAAATACAATGAGGAATCTGAATCTGGTGAATTAAAAACTCTTAAGTTTTGCCTGGATAGTCAAAACATGCAGTATACTTGGTAGCATGACCGCAAGTACCAACACAGCTACAAACATTCACAGTCCCTCACCAGACAGAGTGCCGACTCACTCTGAATTTGATAGCTTTTTATGTGCAAAAAGAACTCTGGAGATTTTAAAGCCAAATAAAACATATATTTTTTAAATGATTTGTTCTGGCTGCGACCAATGTCAAAGCCTAAGGCGCTAACGGGGTAATGGCAGGTCCCAATACACTCAAGTACCTGAGAAAAGAAACGTTTTGCAGACTTATTCCTGACGAAACCATCAATTTCAACGGGACTTCAGTAACATACCTTTCCCTTACCTTTCTATGGAGGTAACAACATATGTTATTACTATTAATATGGTATTACTTGCTTCTACTATTAATACTGCAGATATACCTCTAATACTATACTTCACCTTCTTTTCTCAACTTGGAAACGGACCCTGAAACCATTTCCAAATGCATCTCAAACCATGTCTGAACCCTTGAGCCAATCCCATTTAGCCTAATGCTGTGTTTGCTGACTGGCCATGCACATCCAGACAGAAAAATCCAAGGTAATTTTACAAACCGCCATCAAAATGGTGGCCGGAAAAACCCCTTCATGGGGTTAGTGGGTTTGCCACAACACCATGGTCAACCTAACACATAAGCTCTTAGCTTAGATCCACTTGGTAGCCCAATAGCCCATCTTTGCTAACGTATGCTGTTTGTACTCTCTCTCTCTCTCTCTCCCTCCTTCTCTCGTTCTCTCCCTCCTTAACACCCCCACTTTAGCCTCTATCTCTCTCTCCCTCTAAGCATGCTGGGATTGAACCCCCCAGCAGCCCCCTCTCTCTCTCTGTCCATCATCTGGACCTTAGATCAGAAGGGGAAGTGTGGGTAACAGACTTAGCTAAACAGGCTTATGGGCCAGACCAAAACACCAGGAAAATCCAATTGAAAACCCACCCGGGCCCAAAGGGAACACAAGAAAGATAGACAGAATGAGAAAGAGAGAGAGAGATATAGAGAGAGAGAGAGAGAGAGAGAGAGAGAGAGAGAGAAAGAGAGATACTTCTATGTTAGATGCTCTTTATTGGCTGACCGACCATCTGTGTCTTTATGTTGTTACCCAATTCCTCAAGGGACATGGAGGAATGAAAGTAGAGAGAAGAAAAGAAGGGGGTATATTCACTTTTCTACCATTGATGTTTCATACCAGTATTGACTTATACCCTTCTATTCAAGCCTGCATATGGGAGTATGTTCACTTTATAGGCTACTCACTCACACCTCTATACTGGCATAAGCTAGTAGGTGTGTTACCCTGGGATATAGGTGTGTTACTCTGGGATGAAGGTGTGTTACCCAGGGATGTAGGTGGGTCAACCTTGAACATTAGGGGTAAATAGGTGGGGAAACCCATATGCAAATAAATTATTATCTAGCATTTTGATAACCCCTTTTCACAAAATAAAAAGGTGTAAATTGAGTTTACTTTAGTTAACCCTCAACTACATCACGAATGTTATACTTTGTTTATTCCATTTTAAACATTTTCCAAAATGTGTTCATTATTATTCACTCGTAACCTATACTTTACCTTCATTTCATTCAGTGACCTACCTATAACGGTTGTCCCCTCTTCCCACCTCTCTCTGTCACAACAAAAAGCAATGGGCATACGTGCCCTGTCAAGACGTCCTCCTGCATGGCTACCACAACCAGCGCTCATTAAAAATTTCAACCGTTCTTCTCCTGGTGACATGTACTTAAGTAGATAGCCTGCATTATCATCACAGGCCTGGAGAGGAGCATATATTCGGCCCCATCTGTCATTTGAATTTTCCACTTGGATGGAGACAGGGACAGCATCATCTTCCCGCCCCCTCCCCTCTCTCCTCGTTGTTAGATAAAACCACCTCCACCAAAAAGTGACAAAGATCGTAAAAGACAAGATAGTTCATATACTCCACAGGTTGTTGCAACACTACAGTCACCAATCATTTCTCATTTAATTCATTGATAATAACCTAAACTGACTAGGCCTATCAACTTTACGCATCAACACTTTGACTGAGAATATGACAAAAGTAGAATGGCCTGTAATTCGTTCAATCTTTTCCACTCCCCACTCCCAGCCTTGTCGCAAGGTTTCTCACTCTCTATCCCTCTTTTTTTTCCGCGGCCCCGGGATCGATCTCCGCTGGGTCGATAAATTACCATGAATATTCCCTTAACCGTCCATGAGACGAAAGCGGGAGAGACGGGTGCATAGACAGAGGCAGACGGAGCGGAGAAGACAGATGGGGATGGAAGTGAGGAGAGAAAATGGTCTGGGAACAGCATGGGATACAGCACATAGGCAAATGTTTAAAGGATTAAATAATGAACCACATTTTCTTGACAACATTTTGGGGATAAGATGTTTTTTTACACTTTGGATTTTTATACAAATATTCTAATGTCTTTTGGGGGAAAATTCGACTCGGAGAGAAATGTAACCTGTGTCTATAAACAATTCAAGCTAAATGTTCTCATCCTTGTTGAGGAATCAAGAGGTGATCTAAGGACTTGCCAGTGCAGTGGACAGGTATTAGCTGACTGACTAAGTGTTTGTTCATGTATGTGAAATGTAGAGGAGCATGGCCAATGAAACAGCTATGGCAGGATAAGTAAAGGTCTTACCGGAGCTGGAGCGTAGAGCCAGCGGGGACTTGAGACGCCAGGCGCTGAAGTCGGAAGCTGTTCTCTGAAAGACGAACGGCACCGGCAAGGGAACAAACATGATCCGCTGTCGTTCTTGGTTTTTATTTGCAGTTTTCTTCGAAGTGCGCTTGTCTTCTCTTCTTTGTTGCCTTTCTTCGTATGCTTTCCAGGTAGACGTTTGAAAATATGTTTGGTAGTACGAATATTTGGTTGAGTTTGTGTCTAGCCTATGCTACGTTCACATTTTTGGTTTTGTGCCTCTATCTATGTCATATCGATGTGGATATATGGTCCCTTAGTAGTTCAGTGAACGGTGCTCACTTGAGACTAACACACAGACGGATAGTCGGGATACGGGATACACAACGCCAGCTATGTAAAATAGGCTTCTGTTGATATGAGTCATTAACAGAATTAATAGACATTGAGTAACTCTCTAACGCTGGTATTCTCTCATTGGTAAAAGTTAGGCCTGTATGTGGCTACAAAATAGCCTAGATATGAACTGTATGGAATATTCTTGTTTTATATATTCTTGAAGGTATTCCCATATGTTTTGCTTATCACGACAGGTGTGCGACTCTTCCCGTCACAGTGGCTTATTTTACCTCGATCGGTTTTGCTTTGGTTTACACTTGTAAATAAATATCTCTCCAGTTTTACTTCGATGAAAAACTATTCTTTCTCGCTGTCTGTTGTAGCAGGTGTATGGTCGGAACAGAAAAGGTTAGCAGCTGCTGGTGTTATGTTGTTATTTTTGGTTCTCTATATTTGGTTATAAGCCGAAATGGCTATGGTCAGCTCACGAATACATGCACACAAGAAGCATTATGATAAAATATACAATTCAATTATTTGAAACATTTAAATAATCAAATAATAAGTAAGGCTACACAGGGACGCCTCTGGTTTTCGCTCCTCCCCCTCTCTGTCACAGGCCGGTAATTAAAACGCAATCAATCGATAAACAAAAGATAAATAAATAAAACAGCTTTTTTTTTACTAAATGAAAGCTAAACGATAAACATAAACACGGTACCCGTTATGCGGTATCTTTTCTTTGGCTCTGTCCCGCCATCCGTCTGTGTGTCTGTCTCTATGTTCCCGTTATTTGGGAACCCCAGTTCGTTCGGTCCGACTCCCTCCAGTCTGAAAGCGCTCTGACAACGCTGCTCGCAACATTGAGGCGAGAGAGCACCCGCCGTATAGCCTACAGTCCCCCACCCCCTTTCTCCCCCTCTTTCTTTTCCTCCCCCCGCTTCCTTCCACCCCTGCTCTCTCCCCTTTTCTTACTAATCCCATATAAAATGACCTATACTCTGCATTGATCTCTTGATTCAACTTAATTCACAATGATGCCAATAATCGTGGTGGTCTCCTAATCGATTGGTTTACACAATAGACACGTATTCAGTGTTGGTGTTTGGTGTATTTTTGTGCAGGTGATTTTTCGCATCGCTCCCTCCACATTTACCTTGGCTAAATCTATGCATTGCAAGGTCATAGGCAGCATTGCCAGCGTAGTAATACAGTAGTCTTATGGTATGAGTCATTGAGCTAGTTATATAGATACTAAATTGGTGTATTGGGGGCATTTGGACATCATTGTGTTGTGTGCGTAAAAAGCCCTTAACTGCAGGTGTTTTTGGTCCGTTTGTGAGCTTCTACATTTGTAGCCTAGCATGTGCACATCTTAGGATAGTCATCCATTCCTACACCTACACCCACGCCCCCTCCCATCCCTCCGCCGATACATTTTGTGCTGTCAGTTATAAAGCCACAATCTGTGCCGCACACTTACACTCAAGATTATTGCCGACATAGATTTTTTAAATAGAAAAATCTATACGCTAAACATCGCAGTCAATATGGGAAAATCGAAAGCGCTGAGCCTGATCTCTCTCTCTCTCTATACCTCTGCCTCTCACTGCTTCTGTGGTGTTGTTAATGAGTTATCGATAAATTATGGGCCTATGTCATAAAAAGCCAGAGGCATTGACAATGCCAATAACCAAACTGGAGGGTGAAAAAAGTCATAAAATAAACATCACCTCAGTTGTGGATAAAACATCATTAATATTGTTCAACATATCGGTTACCAAGTCTATTCTAACAATGGAGACTGGAATCTGTTCTGGAAGTGCTTTTGATTTCAGCTTCGCATAGACACCACAATGGTGCGGTGAGGTTTATTGTCCCCGGTCTCTCCCTCTCCCCCGGCTTACGCCCCTCTCCATTTGACAGATGACATCCGCATGTCCAACG
Source organism: Oncorhynchus masou masou (assembly GCF_036934945.1). Classification (NCBI taxonomy): domain Eukaryota; kingdom Metazoa; phylum Chordata; class Actinopteri; order Salmoniformes; family Salmonidae; genus Oncorhynchus; species Oncorhynchus masou. Next base: position 36,727,508 of record NC_088223.1, on the reverse strand, counting down.
AACGAGAGAGAGGGACATAAAAAAAAGAGAAGCGACTAGTTGTCCTTCAGGAACCCCCCTCGCAGGAGAGGGCACGCGCTGAGAACCCCCCCCCCCCCCCCCCAAACTCCTTCCAGACAAAAGCAATTATTTATTGTAGAATATAGTGTGTTTTGCGCGACTGAGGAAGGAAGGTGTGTGGATTAGAAGGAGAGGAAGAGGAAGATAGTGGTAGACCCTTTATAACCATTTTATAACAAGCATGTGGTTTGCCACCATGTTGATCTCTTGACCATGATCACACATGAGCACACAATGAAAAAATGGGCAAACATAGGCTACACAAACATTACCCGCACACAATTACGCACTCACGCACACGAGTACACACACTCACACAATGAGCAAGGCAAACAAACATTGGCGCACATAATAGAGAACATCCCACACACACAGGCCTGAACAGACTGGTCTCATAGACTACACTTAACATAGTAAACACAAATCCGAGACACTCAAATTAAGCGTTGTGAACAGAGTTGTGAACCCATGGTGGCTGGTGAGGCTATGGTATGGGCAGGCAGAAGCTACGGACAACGAACACTATTGTATTCTATCGATGGCAATTTGAATGCACAGAGATACAGTGACGAGATCCTGAGGCCCATTGTCGTGCCATTGGTCCGCCTCCATCACCTCGTGTTTCAGCATGATAATGCCCTGCACCATGTGGCAAGGATCTGTACACAATTCCTGGAAGCTGAAAATGGCCCAGTTCTTCCATGGCCTGCATACTCACCTGACATGTCACCCATTGTGCATGTTTGGTATGCTCTGGATCGACGTGTACAACAGCGTGTTCCAGTTCCCGCAAATATCCAGCAACTTCTCACAGCCATTGAAGAGGAGTGGGACAACATTCCACAGGCCACAGTCAACAGCATGATCAACTCTATGCGAAGGAGATGTGTTGCACAGCATGAGGCAAATGGTGGTCACACCAGATACTGACTGGTTTTCTGATCCACGCCCCTACCTTTAAAAAATAAGTATCTGTGACCAACAGATGCATATCTGTATTCTCAGTCATGTGAAATCCATAGATCAGGGCATAATTCATTCATTTCAATTGACAGATTTTCTTATATGAACTGTAACTCAGTAAAATCTTGTAAATTGTTGCATGTTGCATTTAGATTTTTGTTCAGTGTAGTATGATATGTTATGTTTGGTATGGTTATATAAGATGGAAGGTTACTTTAGACAAAATCAAAAGTAATTTGTAACATATAATATGATAGGTTAATACTTACGCAACATAACATATCATACTAAATGAAGTGCCTCAGATGTATTTGCAGAATAATCCGATATGCTCTGAGACCACGTTGGCCTGAAAGTGGTTCCAAAGTGGATCCATTGAATTCCGGTAATACTGGCATTGTCGCATATCACGTCAACAGAGTCAACATCATCGGAACAAAAGTAGGTTGAACCAATGACGAGCAGACATACACAGGCTACTGTAGTGTAGGGGACTATATTGCCTGCCTTCAGCCTTCAGCGCATCTTTCACACAATCCCAGAGCTGGCTAGCTGGCGCACGTTCACTAACGCTGGTTGCTGCACGGCTTGCAGGGAAACCGGATGCTTTTTGCGGTGGATCGTTTTCACGTCACTAAAGAAAGAGCTTGGTAAACACAGACATTCCATGTTATCGTAAACAATTATTGTAAGGTGAACACCTAGGCATGTGTAGCCCATCATCATCATTTGACTCTTCTTCTCCATAATGTATTTCTTTGAAATCAAATCAAGATGGACAGTATGACACTGAATCCCAATATGCAATGATAAGTATTATTATTGAAATTATAATAAACTATTGTTTATCCTAAAAATCGGTGAATCCATATTTTGGCACAGTTAAAACATGCTGGTCTTTTTGCAGCAATTTTATATACATTTTGCATTTGTATAGCTTTGTTAGTCTTGTGAGAATGTAATGATAATGTGTGTGTGTGTGTGTGTGTGTGTGTGTGTGTGTGTGTGTGTGTGTGTGTGTGTGTGTGTGTGTGTGTGTGTGTGTGTGTGTGTGTATGTGCATGTGTGCGTGCGTGTGTGTGTGTGCGTGTGTGTGAGTGTGTGTGCGTGCTTGCGTGCGAGCGAGCGAGATAAAGTTCATTGTTAAATGGCAATGTCATGTTGACAAACGAGTTGGTTGAATTAAATTCTCTCTCGTCAATAACAAGGCGCCCCCAATCAATACCAGCTTACAATTATATCACCACCTCATTCGCCGCTCTAACAAGCCCCTGATACAGAGAAACAGAGCTCCACTGTCCCTGACACACACACACACACACACACACTTTATATTTAATACAATTCAATTATCACTCTTTCAAGCTCTTGTAATTTCCTTATTATCTGTCCTTTTGACATTTGATCTACCATGATGTCTCTCTTCCTCTCTCTCTCTCTCTCTCTCTCTCTCTCTCTCTCTCTCTCTCTCTCTCTCTCTCTCTCTCCCTCTCTCTCTCTCCCTCTCTCTCTCTCCCCTCTCTCTCTCTCTCTCTCTCTCTCTCTCTCTCTCTCTCTGCAGCTTGACTAAATGATCAATGCTGACACATTGTCAATAGCCCATCCGGCCCCTGCCAATAGTCACCCGACATGTCCATTATTATACTTACACCGGCGGGAGACAGATAAAGATGGCCGTAAAACGTTAGCAGTCAATACGGCACAAATAAGATGATCATTGCCGCAGCAATGCCATGGGCACATCGGCATCAATACTTACAGTTTACAAGCTCAGCTGATCCCATGGAATACGTGGCAAAGTAAGAACATGTACCAAATGTGGGCTTTGACTCGGGAATTCATTTCACACATAGCCTCCGATTCTTCTTATCCTCCAAGGGCTGTACATTTCATACATTATCTGAACACATCCATATTTCACAGTCACACACACGCATTCTTATTCCTATTGAGCCTGTTTTCTATCCACTGTCTACATTTCACACATATTCTGCATCCTATTTCATCCTTGTACTGGGGTGTAATGGATTGAAGACATGTAAAGGGACTTTCCATTGCCACATCGGGTGGAGTCTTTATGCTGCCGGAGCCTATGTCTAGCCCTGTGAGCTGGGTTTCCAAATAGCTTAGCTTAGTGCTAACGCAGCATCAAGGCTCCATTTAATGCAATGACATGGAGGAGGCTATCCGGCTATCCGACCCGTGCAGACTGGCCTGCACAGGGAGTAGATCCCCCCTCCCTCCATCACAGCCATGGTGGGTGGGGGTATGTGAGCCTTAGCTACGCTCAGGGGATAAGAGCCACTACTGCCCAATCTGGTGGGAGACCGTAGCTATGGGTGTGTGTGTGTGTGTGTGTGTGTGTGTGTGTGTGTGTGTGTGTGTGTGTGTGTGTGTGTGTGTGTGTGTGTGTGTGTGTGTGTGTGCACTAGTTCACCAGCAGCACAGTGGCTCTCTATTACACACATTCTCGATACCATTGACCATATCATAACAAAGGAGACATCCAACTTAACACGACCAGAAACCCCCATAGCATGATGGACTTAAACCAAGCCGTGTCAAGTTATTTTCCCCTGAAATCGTTCTCTCGTATCCACTCTTGCCTTGTTCAAGATTCTCGAATTTGGTAACATTCATTTACTTTAAACACGGACACGTTATTTTTTATTCCACTGTACTAATAGGATCAACTACTCTCTAACCTTTCTCCTCTGTCTCTTGTACTCCCTCTGTTTTGTCCTCTTTCCCCCTCTCGCTCTCGTTCCCCCTCCATCTCTCATTCACTCTGTGCTGTGGCCACGTGCACTGAGACTGTGTGTGTGGGTAGATTTAGAACCGGGATCAATAACAAATGTAGAAATCAATGCACTTAGCACGGGGAAATCAATGCACCCTAATCAGGATGCCAATGGCACAAGTCAAAACAATTAAGAGAGAAGAAAAATGTTTAACAACCTCTCTTGCTTACACGACAGAGGGAGAGAGAGAGGGGGGGAGACAAAGAGAGAGAGAGACGGAGGGGGAGAGATAAGAGGAGAGTACTGTGGGGAATCGGTGAGAGTGAAAGGAGAGAGGAAGGACGTGTTGAGCAAGGAACGAAGGAGCGGGGAATAGAGTGATGCAGAGAAGAAGAGAAAGATCCATGTGAGAGAAACGAGGAACCTGTCAATAAAAGACACATCTTTTAGACGTAAGAGTAGGAATTTACTCTAAATATTTCACAATATATGGCAGTTGTTTGGCTTTCAAAAAAACAGGAAAACAAAGAAACACTATACTGATGCTCAAGGTGATTTTCAGAGAAAAATAACCAAAATGGTGGTCATTCACTCCTTTCATTTATGGTCACTGTGTGAATAACGTGCTTCTGTCTGCGTGGTGGTTGGTCAGCATGGCCAGTTGGCGCAACGGTCCATCAGACGGCCAAATGAAGGGTCACTCGTTCACCTGTGATTATGTAAGTCCACCTGTCAATCAATTCGTCCAACTAATACAATACAATTATTACACCCCAAATCCTATGGCTGACCAATTGTGTTCTGGCTTTCCACCATGGAATCTAATAGTATCCAATCAGGAAAGAAGAGAGAGGTGCTGCGGGATAGGTGAGAGGGGCGTGCAGGGTTTATTTGAGGTCGATCAATAGTTGCACAGCCTCCCCGACCCCCAGCTTTTCCTGGCATTACTTGTGGTGCAAAAATCAATGGTGAGGCCAATAACTCCTCACTTGTGTGTGGATTAGTGAACTAGCAACTAATCAGGGAGTTACTGAATCTGACACCGGGGCTATTAACCTATCGATATGACACTTGCACCCATACACACACTTGCATACTCACACAGACGCTCACATACGTACCCTCATACCCAGCCAAACCCAAAGGTATTTCCCACGTCATATCCACACACACATACGCAAACAACACACACACACACACACAGAGAGAGAGAGAGAGAGAGAGAGAGAGAGAGAGAGAGAGAGAGAGAGAGAGAGAGAGAGAGAGAGAGAGAGAGAGAGAAAGAGAGGGAAAGATAAAGAGAAAGAGATATAAAGAGAGGGAGAGAGAGAGAGAGAGAGAGAGAGAGAGAGAGGGAGAATAAAGATACAAACACAAACACTTGAGCAACAGGATCAATAAGAACTATAGAAATCATTGTACAAAAACACTGCACCTTGGGCAGACTATACATTCTATTTACAATTGAAAAAAAACTATTTGTAGGTATAATACAAATGTATATAAGTTGAGTTTAGCCTGTTAAGGATGTATTCACTTGGTTAAACATTTTATTCTTTAGATGTCACATTTTCTATGGAATCCTGATACTGACAACTAACTGACAATGTCCAAAATGTATCCAGCCAGTTTAATAAAATGGCATGAACCCCCTTTATATTGTTTATAATATGTTATGTCTGTCTATGTCATCGTTATGTGATGAACAAAACATTATAGGGGCTAATTAAGTCTTACAATAACAACATTGTAACATATTATATAGGCTTTCAATAAAATGTTACCAGAATGTATATTGCTTGTTGTACATAGTCACATTCATGTATAACAGACAAACATAGGTGAACATCATTTGAGGCCTTAAAAGGGGAAAGGGCCACAGTCCAGTTTCTCCACACTGTCAGCATCCCACTGTAGAAATAAATGCACTCAGCATCGAACACTCTCTCCCTTGTTCAGCGAGAAAATGGGGTGCAATTGCATAGATGAACACCCTCTACCTCCGAATGGTAGTCTCAGGCCATTACCACTGGACATCGCATGAAGAGACATCCACTCAACATGACGTAATGGCCCTGCTGAGCCGCCGTAGCATCATCATTTACTATTGGAACGAGGGCGATAATTAGAAAGCAAGCGGGTATTTTATGAGTGTTGGGCGAGAGGCAGTGCACCATCCGGGTATAGGGACACGGTGTACGTTAAATATGAGAAGACTTATTGTTCAATGAAAGAGCAATCGCGGTATTATGTATTCTGGTCTTTTCTGTTCTCCTTCGATAGGGAGAGATCCTTTCCAAGTAAGTCCATTGACGAGGGCTTTAAAATGAACATGACTTGATGTGTTCGAACAACGTTTGACAAAAGATATGGGAATTCTATTCAACAAAGGGAAAGTACAGAGGGGGGATAAAGTGTGTGTGCAGTGTGTACGTACGTGCTCTAGGAACCGCAAAAAAAAAAAAAAATGGTGAGAAAGAGAACGACAACTGCGCGAGAGAATTGGAAGGAGACCAAAATATGTCAGAGAAAGAGAGATAAAAAAAACATAGAAAGCAGAGAGATGAAGAGGTGCTGGTGAGGAATGGGGAGAGGCGTGGAGAGGGCATGCTGGGAGTGTTGGGCAGTGATAAGAGAGAGAGCCAGAGTCCAGCCCAGAGAGGAATCAACGGAGGTTACGGCATTACAGGCACAAAGATGGGAGACTGGGGGCCCCCGCATATTCGGGATTAGGGAACATATGCAGGGGAGTAAAGAGGGATTAGGGGCAAAAGGGAGGTAGAAAAGAGAGAGAGGGATGTTTTGGGAGGGAGAGGGGAGGTATCGAGATACAAGTGCTTGGTGAGGCGTATTTCCACCCTCCTTTCATCTTTGGCTGGCTCCCCTCAAATCACCCCCCTCACCTTTCTCTTTGAACCCCTGGGCTGGTGAGATTGGTGGGAAGTTAAGAAGGAGAGGCAGCCACTCGCTGGCGCCATCCGTTGACTGTGGTCTCTCACTGCACTGAAATCCCAGTGCCAAGATAATGAGCTCCACAAGTATATTGATATATACCAACAACCAATTCTTGTGATAAGGAGGGAAAGGAACCCCTAGTATTATACTACAGAGATGTGGGCGTGCCAGAGGGAGGAACCTCTAGTATTATACTACAGAGATGTGGGCGTGCCAGAGGGAGGAACCTCTCGTATTATACTACAGAGATGTGGGCGTGCCAGCGGGAGGAACCTCTAGTGTTATACTACAGAGATGTGGGCGTGCCAGAGGGAGGAACCTCTAGTATTATACTACAGAGATGTGGGCGTGCCAGAGGGAGGAACCTCTAGTATTATACTACAGAGATGTGGGCGTGCCAGAGGGAGGAACCTCTAGTATTATACTACAGAGATGTGGGCGTGCCAGAGGGAGGAACCTCTAGTATTATACTACAGAGATGTGGGCGTGCCAGAGGGAGGAACCTCTAGTATTATACTACAGAGATGTGGGCGTGCCAGAGGGAGGAACCTCTAGTATTATACTACAGGAGGAACCTCTAGTATTATACTACAGAGATGTGGGCGTGCCAGAGGGACAAATTAACAACAAATTAGAGTGAACCCGTTTGACTAAACTCAATGCACATTTGATTAGATTTTACAGTTTTTCAGTAAAAGAAGTAATTGTGAACTTAAATTAAAGCGTTTTTATTTATTTTTTTGTGTCTCAAAATGAGAATTTAACAACAGTTTGCAAACCATATAATTGTGTGTTTTTACACTATTCAATTATTGTCATAGAATCAAAACTCCTTAGCTGATGACCAACAAATGTAGAAGTCTGAAGAGGGTCTGTGTGTTTCTGTGAGTGTGTTTACTGCAGAGTGAATGTGTGTCATCAAGACAGAGTGCACGTATTAAAGCAGTAGTGGCTGAGGGGTGTGGAGTGTGAGGAGGGTCAGGGGCTGAGGGATGAGGGGTGTGGAGTGTGAGGAGGGTTAGGGGCTGAGGGGTGTGGAGTGTGAGGAGGGTCAGGGGTTGAGGGATGAGGGGTGTGGAGTGTGAGGAGGATCAGGGGGTGAGGGATGAGGGGTGTGGAGTGTGAGGAGGGTCGAGGGATGAGGAGTGTGGAGTGTGAGGAGGGTCAGGGGCTGAGGGGTGTGGAGTGTGAGGTGGGTCAGGGGCTGAGGGGTGTGGAGTGTGAGGTGGGTTAGGGGCTGAGGGATGAGGGGTGTGGAGCGTGAGGAGGGTCAGGGGCTGAGGGATGAGGGGTGTGGAGTGTGAGGAGGTTCAGGGGTCGAGGGGGTAGGCCGGGGTACACCAGTCAAGGTCAAGTGTTAATTCGCCACACGGCGTGGGGAGGAGAGATGTAGGGAGAGTGGACTGAACGAGGGGAGGAGAGATGTAGGGAGAGTGGACTGAACGAGGGGAGGAGAGATGTAGGGAGAGTGGACTGAACGAGGGGGGAGAGGTTGGGGTGACCACCACCACACCAGTGGCTGAGGGACAGGAGCAGGACATTCCAGGGGGAGCAAGTTCGATGTTCACCCCCTCCCTCCTCTGTCTACCTCTCTCCCTCTCTACTCCACATCCCCCAGCAGCAGCAGCTTGACCACAGGGGTCAGCCTCAGACGAATGAGGTCAGCCGTCTGGGATGAAATTGACCCTTGGCCCCCTCTGCTTGATGCCTGCTTGCATCCCAATCACCTGGACAATGAACCCGCAGACAGTAGTGGTTATGGGTTTGAGATTGTGCGACTGTGTGTGTATGTGTGTACAAGATGCTACAATATTTATTCACCACTTTGTGTAGATGGGGCTACTGTTTAAAATCATGTTTAACACAAAATTGACTTTCCGTTTCTTGTTCGTAATTATTTCCTCACTGCGGATTGTCAACGGCAGCCATTTTGTTTGATCAGAAGTAATATCTTGTTCATCACTATTACCCTCTGGCTACTAATACTAATAATCAGTACATAGGGACATTGATTACTCCCTGTGGCATGCTATCGCATTTCCAGTCCATTCGTGGTCTGACTACCAATGTAAATCTATCCATCGTGTTAAACCTTTCTCTGACTTTGCTCTTGATAGTGTTTCCACAATTTATTGAGTAATGTCAGCCAAATTCAGAACCATTGAGTATATGGGGAGGCAGGGTAGCCTAGTGGTTAGAGCGTTGGACTAGTAACTGGAAGGTTTCATGTTCAAATCCCAGAGCTGACAAGGTACAAATCTGTCATTCTGCCCCTACCCACTGTTCCTAGGCCTTCATTGAAAATAAGATTTCTTTCTTAACTGACTTGCCTAGTTAAATAAAGGTAAAATTATGTATGCATACTTCAGGGAATTAAGGCTATTTGTAGATGTTTAGGGAGCTTAAACACATAACTCCCAATTTGTTATCAAGAAAATATATCATCCATATTGCATATGAGAGATAAAATGCCGAAATGCTGAAATTGCATAAAATAAATAACGATGCAAATTCAGCAGAATTGATTGATAAAAGCGGACACATTTGCTTTGTAGACTAACATATATTTTGGATGCCGGTTTGCTGCATATTCCTCTTCACAGAAGAGCAAAAGTTTTCCTCAAAAAACTTTATTCACGTGTGAACAAAGGTCAATATTTCTATTCGTTTGTGGTGTTGATAGTGTCCACCGTAACGACGTCGTTATAGCACAAGGAGGAGCTGATGCGATGCAGGATATAGGCTGCCTACTTTACAGTTGAGGTCTGTCGTCATTCGCGAGAGTGACCACCTGCCCTTTGACACCGGGTCGTTCTAATGGGCTGGGTCTGGCGGCGGTGGGTGACAGAAGCTCTCCAAAAATTGATGAAAAAGGCAATACTAAAACCACCCTCTTTTGGTAATAATAACACATATCTACCGTGACAAGTTAGATATTTAGTGTGTTCCTGCAAGCGTTAAGACTTGTAAAATTAGAGAAATGGTTTCAGTAATTATTTACAGGTTTGGTTTTGATGTTTGCTAGTGTTATTGTAGGACCACTATTTATGCGGTTATATTGCAATGGATAGGCTTTTATCTCGATACGTGTATTAGGTTTTTAGGATCTGTCTAAATCAGGTGCTCTCCAACTCAGTTCCTGGAGAGCTACGGTCCTGTAGGTTTTCGCTCCAACCCTAATTTAGCACACCTGATTCGAATAATTAGCTGGTTGATAAACTGAATTAGGTTAGTTACAATTTGGGTTGAAAGGCAGCTCTCCAGGAACAGGGTTGGAGAGCTCTGGTCTAAGTTATTCTGCGGCACAGTCGTACTCGTGAAACCTTGACTTCTGGAACAATAGGTTGGCCTACATTCAGTAGAGGTGTTGGCTACTATGTTGTATAAAGGGCTGGCACGTTATTTTCATGCATGTTAAAACTAGAAATGAAATGTCCATAACGCATTTATTATGTTAATTTAAATAACATCATTATATTATTCTTGAATCATATTTATATTATTAGGATTATTAGGATGTTGATTGTTTTTATTATTACTCATCGGTTAATATGCATTTGACACAGTTGTTTATTGGGAAATCAGTGGATAATAATGAAACATTTGTCAATTCATTCCGACCTTTACAACACTAAAGAAGACGACGGAAGTAGCGACCATACAAATACATTATATTAAAATGCGATGTTCAGAGGGAATAATAATATTCATATGCAAATAATTAGGCCTAGCTATGTAAATAAAATTCGAAAATCCTTTGACGGTAATTTCCCACTAAATCCAATGATGTTTTACATTTTCCCACGTAAAACCTCGTTAAATGAATGTCAAAACATGGAGCAAGTATACTTGTTGCTTTATAAAAAGAGGAACATGCTCATTCGCTTTCTATGTCCATCTAACTGAGTCGTCAAGGACCTTCTCGTTATAGGCATTACCCAAACTCTGCCCAAATGAAGCCGCATTTGTCAAGATCATTCAAATCGCTTACTTGATCAATACATTGATTAGAATGAATACATTATGCCAAATAACCTATTGCCTACATCTTCACTGTATTGCATTTTAATAAAATAGGATTTGTAATGAATCTACAATTTACTGGAATAAAAAAAGAATAATAATTCATATTGCTTGAGGAAAGTCCACTTCATACAGTTAATCATTATTTAAATAAAATCGTATCGCCTTTATACTTTGGTAGAGAACGGTAATAATTATTTCATTGGGCATAGATGAATTGCATATGAGCACATGTACATTTCAGTAGCGTACAATATGAATATGAATATGAATATTAACATAATTTGGTATATCTAGCCTACTTGAGAGGCATTTTAAATGCCAAAACATGTAAATGTATATATCCAATATTGGTTTAGCAGCCCAAATACATGAAGTAGGCTAACTTCCAATGAGGTTTCGTAAAAAAAAATTTTTTTTAAACGCTCACATTAGTTTGATTGTATACATGATATTAAACCAAGTGCACACATAACACATTTCATCTTAACACTTATAATAATACATTATAAAGGCCCATATAAAGCATAAACCATTATACCTTCACGCTTTAAGAAAGTAAAGAGTCACCATTAGTAGTTCTCACTTTTAGCTCATGTTACATGGTTGTAGATTAATCGACTTTGGACCTAATTGACATACTTTGCTTTGATCTCTGTATGTATCCGTTTTCATCCATAGCCTACCAACACAGTGGGATTTACAGCGAGTTTGTAAGGCTATTCTATAGAAAGGAGAAAAAGCTGACGTCAGTGCACTTGGTTTCATATCATGTGAGTACAATCAACCTAATATGTGTCAATTATTTAAATGATGTAAATTATGTCCACAGTTGATTCATCTACAACGATGTAACATGAGTTAAAAGGCTAAAATATGTTACGTCTTCTTCAACTGACAATTTTTTTTGGGGGGGGGAATGTAATAATACTATTAATAATAATAACAATAGAAACAAAAACTGCCTGAGGAATTTGTGAAGTCGTGAGCGAGAGGGAGAAAAATGTAAAGTGCAAATGTGTTTCTGGCTCATCGTTAACCCAGTCTCTAACTAGGGGTGAAATCACATTGACGTTGTGGGGCACACCCTTGACCGATAGGATTTTCTATTTATTTATCAGCCTATAGCTTCTGCTTGAAAGGAAATGATTCTGAAATGTGTAGTGACCACAAACCACTGCCATGTGTTCTACCTGATATGTGTTATTATCATGAACGCTTTGATGTCAGAGAGACTGTATTTAAGTCTGTAATGACTGTGCGTATGTGTGTGTGTGTTTGTGTTTATGTGTTGTGTGTCTCTCTCTCTCTCTCTCTCTCTGTGTGTGTGTGTGTGTGTGTGTGTGTGTGTGTGTGTGTGTGTGTGTGTGTGTGTGTGTGTGTGTGTGTGTGTGTGTGTGTGTGTGTGTGTGTGTGTGTGTGTGTGTGTGTGTGTGTGTGTGTGTGTGTGTGAGAGAGAGAGAGAGAGAGAGAGAGAAGAGAGATTATAATGAAGTTCACATTGCCAGCAATTTAACACGAAGCGATTGGCATGAAACAAAGCAACAACAAACAAAATACCATGAACAAGTTTAATTAGGTTTCAATCAACTGCCAAGTGCCTGCCATACAACAGAAACACAGGATTCCCATTGGCCTCCCATTCTGCCTCGCTTGGCCGAAATCAAATGTATCAGGTGCTTGGGTGAGAAAGATACAGGAGCTTAGAACTGCACGCCGACAGCCGAGCCAAGTGAGTCGCTTCCTCTCCTTAATCTCTGACAATTTATAAATGGCAGTGCGCTCTTTAAATGGACAATTCCCTCCTCTTAATTGATTTCTCATAATTAACTCAGTCTGTTCATCGATTTTCCCATGACAGCGTATCGGCCTTGGATATACGCTAACACACTGGTCTGCTCATAGAGCCTTATTATTTTCCTGTTTACCGAAGTCATCTGGAGTGCCCCGGAATAAATATTGACCACATTCGATAATAATTACGGTTCAACAGCAGTAAATAATCAAAGTTCAGGAACAAAGGCACCTCGACCGGCAGTGCGACTTTGAGGTCGTCATTATAGCTTATCACTAGAATCTCCCTTTAAAAACCGCATCGATTTAAATCACATTTTGATCATCATGTAGGTAGCATCAATTTAAATCACATTTTGATCATCATGTAGGTAGCCTACAACTAAGTCCCTCGCGAAATATCAAGCTTCACAACAAAAATGTTGCTGTGAGGGAGGAGTGTGCTCTCTCCCCGGTGGCGTGGAGCACCTGAAGGTCAAAGCCTATGGCGTGGGCAGTGTTCAAATGAGTGGCCTACAGCGGCAGTTTACCCCCAACATTATGGCTGACCGACCATCTTGTGTGCGTTGTCATGGGTCACAAGTCTGCTCAAAGTGGCAGAATTGTAACATGAGGATAAACATATAGTTATATAAAGGCCCACAAACTGTGATAAACTGCAGTAATTAATTTATATATGTTGTATTGTTAATCTTGTTTGCAAAATTGATGGATAGCAGTAGATGGAAATGTTGATGAAATTGCTGAAACATCAAGTATGTTCTGTTTTATAGGAATGTCATTTCCAAGTAATTGGACTTTACACGTGTAACTGGAACTTGTTTGTGTAGTTCAGCCTATTTCATATGGTAAAAATATATTTTCAACTCTAATTAAATGCTCCTATTGACATATCACAATTCTCAGAGGTCTCTGGGTGCTGTGGATTCAGCTGGAAACCGCTGAATGTCGATAAAATCGAATTCATAACAAATACGGGAAAGCATTCTGTCGTTTTTCATTCGCGTAGTTTGCTGTGTAGCAGCTAACCCTCATCTTAAACTATATAACCTGCGTACATAAACGGAGCTGTATGCCATAGGTTAATTGATCGAACCACGACATGCGTTGACAAAAATAGAGCACCAAAATTGTAAATGCACAATCTTACAAATAGGTTTTAAAAATAGATCTTATTAAGAAGTTATTCCATTACAACAGCAATAAAATAAGAGCTTCACTTTGGGAGGGAGTATAGATAGGTAGCTAGTAACTTTACTTTTAGTTTTGGGTTGCCAGATTGCAATCCAATGTTGGTAGGGAGAGATACATCTAGAACCCCCCTCACAATCACCCTCCTCCCTCAGCTAACAGCATGGTGAATCAGTGATTGTTAGAGCCTTTTGCACTGCCAAAGGGGTGAGATAGAGAGAGCAAGAATGCAATAGTGTGTGTGTGTGTGTGTGTGTGTCTGTAAGAGAGTGAGAGAGAGAGGATTGTTGGGGCCTCCCTTGTAAGGAAGGGGGGGTCTGTCTCATGAATTTAACGCTTTAAGGTATTCTGTCTGAGGCACGCGCATAAGGCCCCTTGTGAATAAAAGGGCCTCTGTCCATCTGGCTTTTTCAGAGAGAGAACGATGAACAGAGGGATAGAAAGCAGGTGAGAGAGGAAAGTGGTGAAACTAATAGTTAAGGCAGCAGTGCAAAGGTGCGTTAGGGGGTTTGAGTGAGAGAGAGAGAGAGAGAGAGAGAGAGAGAGAGAGGCAGCCTTGAGGGAAAATCGAGTGTGGGGGCGCAACCACTGAGGTAGTTTCACTGGACAGCCACAGTTTAAGACCTGGTGGGTTAAAAGAGGCCCGTCACATACACAAGTAGCGTTAAAAAACACTCACCTTTAATCTGTACATGTCCTTCAGCCACATTTTCTATACCTCTTGTGCTCCATCTCTCCCTCATCCTCCCTCTCTCTCTCTCCTACTCCGCATCTTGGCTGTTTCCATGACAACTGAATTGCCAGCTCTACAGAGAGAAAGGGGGAAAGGGGGCACGTGTGTGTGTGTGTGTGTGTGTGTGTGTGTGTGTGTGTGTGTGTGTGTGTGTGTGTGTGTGTGTGTGTGTGTGTGTGTGTGTGTGTGTGTGTGTGTGTGTGTGTGTGTGTGTGTGTGTGTGTGTGTGTACAGAGGGAGATTAAAGCCGGGGCAGCAGGTGATGGCCATCAGCTCATGGCCCAACCACCATGTGTGCATAAGCTTTAAAGGAAGAAGTTATTCAATAGTAACCGTTGTTCTTTCATAATTACATTCAAGAGGGGAATATAATGTGAATGTCAATACAGTACTTTCTATTTATTTATTTAGAATTCATTTAGTTAGATAAGCAAATTATTACAGCCAAAGAGAATGAGACAGTGACAACTGAATCTATGGCATTCACACATTATGTTTCTTGTTTCATTTCAGTGGATCATAAACTCAATATCAAAAAGATTGGGAAGGCCTACTTTTTCATTAATATGAAAAAGATAGAAGTTTCAACTCAACAGATAACCTGCCCTAGGCCACACCTGTGATCTTCTCGAACCCCAGAACCAAATTCTCGCGTGAAGGCTGGCCTCTGGCCTGCTAATGGGTTTATGGATGTTAGTAGACAGACTACATCTGTGGGCAGAAAACATTGAGGAAAGATGGCAGATGGCGAGATGACACAAGGCAGAAAGAAAGGCGCGAGGTACGAGCCTTACGAACCGACGTCTGTGAAATACAAGCCGAGTACTTTCTCATTTGAGTCAATTACAGCAGGAGAGATAATTACATGTTCCTCTCCTGAAAACCCTGAGCAATCGACGGATAGTGAAATCTCAAAAATCGATGACTCTGGCCCAGTTGAAAGTGGATCCATGCCATTTGGCCGATTGGTTTGTGGTGTCAGGCTGGGTGAGGAAGGAGATGGGTTCTGTCAATTCAGTCAAGGTATCCAGAGGTGGACTGGTGTAGGATTCTCTGTGTCTGCTGCCCAGAGGGACAAGGCGAAAGTGTTTCATCCCCATTGTCTGGACGAGAGCTGTGTCCTGCTTTGCTCTCCGGAACAGAGCGCCGCTGAAAGGAGTGATAACTGGGGTGGCGTTGAGTATTGAGGTGGATTGACTGAAGTTGAGCATCCCCATTGTCTGTAATGCACGCGGTTTGGTGCGGCAGACCCGATGGCGAGTACGAGACTGAGGAGACCCTGTCTGTCCTTCTGAGTTTTGATGCAGAGTGTTTGCTGGATAAAGTCACGCTAGGGTATATAAGTTATCCCGTGAGAGCTTTTGCTTTGAACCCAATACGGTGTTTCAGGTGCCAAATTTATGGTCATGTTGCAGCAGTATGTAGAAGGGAGATTCTGAGGTGTGAGGATTGTGCAGGAGGGCATGGGGCAAAAGAATGTGTCATTTCTGTGAAAAAAATAGGTGTTTCAATTGTGGGGGTGGTCATGTTGCTAGGGATCAGAAATGTCCTGTGCGAGTGAGACATGTTGAAGTTTCTGGGGTGAGAGCAGTGCAGAAAGTGCCATATGCTGAGGCAATGGGGAAAGTAGAGGATTGGGGTCTAAGGGTGAGGGAGCCTGAGAGGATCCAGTACAGAGTGACCCCAACAGTTTGTGCTTTAGAAAGGCTGGCTTCTTGGAGTTTATTGCCATGGTCATTAAGTGTCCCACACAGATGGAAAGGAAATCCCAGAAGATTGCATTGGTGGTAGGAGCAATAGAGCATCTATGGGGTCTCAGAGATTTTAGTGCAGAAGAACTACAGGGTGGGCTCTAGCCTCCCAGGCCCATGGCCTGGTGTAGAATCTGTTGGGGCCCAAGTAGTGGGAAGGGGTGGTGGGTTTTGTTGGGGATGGTGGTATATACACAGTATATAGGGTTAGATGGTGGTATATATACAGTATATAGGGTTATATCGTGGCATATATACAGTATATATATATATATATATATATATAGGCTTAGATGGTGGTATATATACAGTATATATATAGGGTTAGATGGTGGTATATATACAGTATATAGGGTTATATGGTGGCATATATACAGTATATATATATATAGGGTTAGATGGTGATATATATACAGTATATAGGGTTATATGGTGGCATATATACAGTACATATATATATAGGCTTAGATGGTGGTACATATACAGTATATATATAGGGTTAGATGGTGATTTATATACAGTATATATATAGGGTTAGATGGTGGTATATATACAGTATATAGGGTTATATCGTGGCATATATACAGTATATATAGGGTTAGATGGTGATATATATACAGTATAAAGGGTTAAATGGTGGTATATATACAGTTTATAGGGTTAGATGGTGGTATATATACAGTATATATAGGGTTAGATGGTGGTATATATACAGTATATATAGGGTTAGATGGTAGTATATATACAGTATATAGGGTTAAATTGTGGTATATATACAGTATATATAGGGTTATATGGTGGTATATATACAGTATATATAGGGTGAGATGGTGGTATATATACAGTATATATAGAGTTAGATGGTGGTATACATACAGTATATATATAGGGTTAGATGGTGGTATATATACAGTATATATAGGGTTAGATGGTGGTATATATACAGTATATATATATAGGGTTAGATGGTGATATATATACAGTATATATATAGGGTTAGATGGTGGTATATATACAGTATATATAGGGTTATATCGTGGCATATATACAGTATATATAGGGTTAGGTAGTGGTATATATGCAGTATATATAGGGTTAGATGGTGGTATATATACAGTATATATAGGGTTAGATGGTGGTATATACAGTATATATAGGGTTAGATGGTGGTATATATACATTATATATATGGTTAGGTGGTGGTATATATACAGTATATATAGGGTTAGGTGGTGGTGTATATATGCAGTATATATAGGGTTACATGGTGGTATATATACAGTATATATAGTGTTAGATGGTGGTATATACAGTATATATAGGGTTAGATGGTGGTATACATACATTATATATATGGTTAGGTGGTGGTATATATGCAGTATATATAGGGTTAGATGGTGGTATATATACAGTATATATATATAGGGTGGTATATATACAGTATATATATATATATATATATATATATATATATATATATATATATATATATATATATATATATATATATATATATAGGGTTAGATGGTGGTATATATACAGTATATATAGGGTTATATGGTGGTATATATACAGTATATATAGAGTTAGATGGTGGTATATATGCAGTATATATAGGGTTAGATGGTTGTATATATACAGTATATATAGGGTTAGATGGTGGTATATATACAGTATATATATATTTAGATGGTGGTATATATGCAGTATATATAGGGTTAGATGGTGGTATATATACAGTATATATAGGGTTAGATGGTGGTATATATAGAGTATATATATATAGGGTTAGATGGTGGTATATATACAGTATATATATAGGGTTATATGGTGGTATATATACAGTATATAGGGTTAGATGGTGTTGTATATACAGTATATATAGGGTTAGATGGTGGTATAAATACAGTATATAGGGTTAAATGGTGGTATTTATACAGTATATAGGGTTAGATGGTGGTATATATACAGTATATATAGGGTTAGATGGTGGTATATATACATAATATATAGAGTAAGATGGTGGTATATATACAGTATATATAGGGTTAGATGGTGGAATATAGACAGTATATATAGGGTTAGGTGGTGGTGTATATATACAGTATATATAGGGTTAGATGGTGGTATATATACAGTATATAGGGTTAGATGGTGGTATATATACAGTATATAGGGTTAAATGGTGGTGTATATACAGTTTATAGGGTTAGATTGTGATATATATACAGTATATAGTGTTAGATGGTGGTATATATACAGTATATATAGGGTTAGATGGTGGTATATATACAGTATATATAGGGTTAGATGGTGGTATATATACAGTATATAGGGTTAAATGGTGTTGTATATACAGTATATATAGGGTTAGATGGTGGTATATATACAGTATATATAGGGTTAGATGATGGTGTATATATACAGTATATATAGGGTTAGATGGTGGTATATATACAGTATATATATATATAAGGTTAGATGGTGGTATACATACATTATATATAGGGTTAGGTAGTGGTATATATGCAGTATATATAGGGTTAGATGGTGGTATATATACAGTATATAGGGTTAGATGGTGGTATATATACAGTATATATAGGGTTATATGGTGGTATAAATACGGTATATAGGATTAAATGGTGGTATATATACAGTATATAGGGTTAGATGGTGGTATATATACAGTATATATAGGGTTAGATGGTGGTATATATACAGTATATAGGGTTAAATGGTGGTATATATACAGTATATAGGGTTAGATGGTGGTATATATACAGTATATAGGATTAGATGGTGGTATATATACAGTATATAGGGTTAAATGGTGGTATATATACAGTATATATAGGGTTAGATGGTGGTATATATACAGTATATAGGTTTAGATGGTGGTATATATACAGCATATATAGGGTTAGATGGTGGTATATATGCAGTATATATAGGGTTAGATGGTGGTATATATACAGTATATATAGGGTTAGAATTTGGTATATATACAGTATATAGGGTTAAATGGTGGTATATATACAGTATATATAGGGTTAGATGGTGGTATATATAGGGTTAGATGGTGGTATATATACAGTATATAGGGTTAAATGGTGGTATATATACAGTTTATAGGGTTAGATGGTGGTATATATACAGTATATAGGGTTAGATGGTGGTATATATACAGTATATAGGGTTAGATGGTGGTATATATACAGTATATATAGGGTTAGATGGTGGTATATATACATATATAGGGTTAGATGGTGGTATATGTACAGTATATAGGGTTGGATGGTGGTATATATACAGTATATATAGGGTTAGATGGTGGTATATATACAGTATATAGGGTTAAATGGTGGTATATATACAGTATATATAGGGTTAGATGGTGGTATATATACAGTATATATAGGGTTAGATGGTGGTATATATACAGTATATATAGGGTTAGATGGTGGTATATATACAGTATATATAGGGTTAGATGGTGGTATATATATACAGTATATATAGGGTTAGAATTTGGTATATAGGGTTAAATGGTGGTATATATACAGTATATATAGGGTTAGATGGTGGTATATATAGGGTTAGATGGTGGTATATATAGTATATAGGGTTAAATGGTGGTATATATACAGTTTATAGGGTTAGATGGTGGTATATATACAGTATATAGGGTTAGATGGTGGTATATATACAGTATATTCGGTGTTAAATGGTGGTGTATATATACAGTATATATAGGGTTAGATGGTGGTATATATACATTATATATAGGGTTAGATGGTGGTATATATACAGTATATAGGGTTTAAATGGTGGTATATATACAGTATATAGGGTTATGGTGGTATATATACAGTATATATAGGGATAGATGGTGGTATATATACAGTATATAGGGTTAAATGGTGTTATATACAGTATATATAGGGTTAGATGGTGGTATATATACAGTATATATAGGGTTAGATGATGGTATATATACACTATATATAGGGTGAGATGGTGGTATATATACACTATATATAGAGTTAGATGGTGGTATATATGCAGTATATATAGGGTTAGATGGTGGTATATATACAGTATATATAGGGTTAGATGGTGGTATACATACATTATATATAGGGTTAGGTAGTGATATATATGCAGTATATATAGGGTTAGATGGTGGTGTATATACAGTGTATATATATAGGGTTAGATGGTGGTATATATACAGTATATATATATAGGGTTAGATGGTGGTATACATACATTATATATAGGGTTCGAGTATATATAGAGTATATATATATATATATATATATATATATATATATGGTATATGGTGGTATATATACATTATATTTAGGGTTAGGGTATAGATGGTGGTATATATACAGTATATATAGGGTTAGATGGTGGTATATATACAGTATATATAGGGTTAGATGGTGGTATATATACAGTATATAGGGTTAGATGGTGTTGTATATACAGTATATATAGGGTTAGATGGTGGTATAAATACAGTATATAGGGTTAAATGGTGGTATTTATACAGTATATAGGGTTAGATGGTGGTATATATACAGTATATATAGGGTTAGATGGTGGTATATATACATAATATATAGAGTAAGATGGTGGTATATATACAGTATATATAGGGTTAGATGGTGGTATATATACAGTATATATAGGGTTAGGTGGTGGTGTATATATACAGTATATATAGGGTTAGATGGTGGTATATATACAGTATATATATATATAAGGTTAGATGGTGGTATACATACATTATATATAGGGTTAGGTAGTGGTATATATGCAGTATATATAGGGTTAGATGGTGGTATATATATATAGGGTTAGATGGTGGTATATATACAGTATATATAGGGTTATATGGTGGTATAAATACGGTATATAGGATTAAATGGTGGTATATATACAGTATATAGGGTTAGATGGTGGTATATATACAGTATATATAGGGTTAGATGGTGGTATATATACAGTATATAGGGTTAAATGGTGGTATATATACAGTATATAGGGTTAGATGGTGGTATATATACAGTATATAGGATTAGATGGTGGTATATATACAGTATATAGGGTTAAATGGTGGTATATATACAGTATATATAGGGTTAGATGGTGGTATATATACAGTATATAGGTTTAGATGGTGGTATATATACAGCATATATAGGGTTAGATGGTGGTATATATGCAGTATATATAGGGTTAGATGGTCGTATATATATACAGTATATATAGGGTTAGAATTTGGTATATACAGTATATAGGGTTAAATGGTGGTATATATACAGTATATATAGGGTTAGATGGTGGTATATATAGGGTTAGATGGTGGTATATATACAGTATATAGGGTTAAATGGTGGTATATATACAGTTTATAGGGTTAGATGGTGGTATATATACAGTATATAGGGTTAGATGGTGGTATATATACAGTATATAGGGTTAGATGGTGGTATATATACAGTATATATAGGGTTAGATGGTGGTATATATACAGTATATAGGGGTAGATGGTGGTATATGTACAGTATATAGGGTTAGATGGTGGTATATATACAGTATATATAGGGATAGATGGTGGTATATATACAGTATATAGGGTTAAATGGTGGTGTATATACAGTATATATAGGGTTAGATGGTGGTATATATACAGTATATATAGGGTTAGATGATGGTATATATACACTATATATAGGGTGAGATGGTGGTATATATACACTATATATAGAGTTAGATGGTGGTATATATGCAGTATATATAGGGTTAGATGGTGGTATATATACAGTATATATAGGGTTAGATGGTGGTATACATACATTATATATAGGGTTAGGTAGTGATATATATGCAGTATATATAGGGTTAGATGGTGGTGTATATACAGTGTATATATATAGGGTTAGATGGTGGTATATATACAGTATATATATATAGGGTTAGATGGTGGTATACATACATTATATATAGGGTTCGATGGTGGTATATATAGAGTATATATATATATATATATATATATATATATATATATATATATATATATATATATAAGGCTATATGGTGGTATATATACATTATATTTAGGGTTAGGTGGTGGTATATATGCAGTATATATAAGGTTAGATGGTGGTATATATACAGTATATATAGGGTGAGATGGTGGTATATATACAGTATATATAGAGTTAGATGGTGGTATATATGCAGTATATATAGGGTTAGATGGTGGTATATATACAGTATATATAGGGTGAGATGGTGGTATACATACATTATATATAGGGTTAGGTAGTGGTATATATGCAGTATATATCGGGTTAGATGGTGGTATATATACAGTGTATATATAGGGTTAGATGGTGGTATATATACAGTATATATATATAGGCTTAGATGGTTGTATATATACAGAATATATATATATATAGGGTTATATGGTGGTATATATACAGTATATATATAGGGTTAGATGGTGGTATATATACAGTATATATATAAGGTTATATGGTGTTATATATACAGTATATATATATAGGGTTAGATGGTGGTATATATACAGTGTATATATATAGGGTTAGATGGTGGTATACATACATTATATATAGGGTTCAATGGTGGTATATATACAGTATATATAGGGTTAGATGGTGGTATATACACCGTATATATAGAGTTAGATGGTGGTATATATACCGTATATATAGAGTTAGATGGTGGTATATATACAGTATATATAGGGTTAGATGGTGGTATATATACAGTATATATAGGGTTAGATGGTGGTATATATACAGTATATATAGGGTTTGATTTTGGTATATATAAAGTATATATAGTGTTAGGTGGTGGTGTATATATACGGTATATATAGGGTTAGATGGTGGTATATATACAGTATATATAGGGTTATATGGTGGTATATATACAGTATATAGGGTTAGATGGTGGTATATATACAGTATATATAGGGTTAGATGGTGGTATATATACAGTATATAGGGTTAAATGGTGGTATATATACAGTATATAGGGTTAGATGGTGGTATATATACAGTATATATAGGGTTAGATGGTGGTATATATACAGTATATAGGGTTAAATGGTGGTATATATACAGTATATAGGGTTAGATGGTGGTGTATATACAGTATATAGGGTTAGATGGTGGTATATATACAGTATATAGGGTTAAATGGTGGTATATATACAGTATATATAGGGTTAGATGGTGGTATATATACAGTATATAGGGTTAGATGGTGGTATATATACAGTATATATAGGGTTAGATGGTGGTATATATACAGTATATATAGAGTTAGATGGTGGTATATATGCAGTATATATAGGGTTAGATGGTTTTATATATACAGTATATGTAGGGTTAGATGGTGGTATATATACAGTATATATAGAGTTAGATGGTGGTATATATGCAGTATATATAGGGTTAGATGGTGGTATATATACAGTATATATAGGGTTAGATGGTGGTATATATACAGTATATATAGGGTTAGATGGTGGTATATATACCGTATATATAGAGTTAGATGGTGGTATATATACAGTATATATAGGGTTAGATGGTGGTATATATACAGTATATATAGGGTTAGATGGTGGTATATATACAGTATATATAGGGTTTGATGGTGGTATATATAAAGTATATATAGGGTTAGGTGGTGGTGTATATATACAGTATATATAGGGTTAGGTGGTGGTATATATATACAGTATATATAGGGTTAGATTCTGGTATATATACAGTATATATAGGGTTATATGGTGGTATATGTACAGTATATATAGGGTTAGATGGTGGTATATATACAGTATATATAGGGTTAGATGGTGGTATATATACAGTATATAGGGTTAAATGGTGGTATATATACAGTTTCTAGGGTTAGATGGTGGTATATATACAGTATATATAGGGTTAGATGGTGGTATATATACAGTATATATAGGGTTAGATGGTGGTATATATACAGTATATATAGGGTTAGATGGTGGTATATATACAGTATATAGGGTTAAATGGTGGTATATATACAGTATATATAGGGTTAGATGGTGGTATATATACAGTATATATAGTGTTAGATGGTGGTATATACAGTATATATAGGGTTAGATGGTGGTATATATACAGTATATATAGGGTTAGATGGTGGTGGTATATATACAGTATATATATAGGGTTAGATGGTGGTATATATACAGTATATATATATGGGTTAGATGGTTAGATGGTGTATATATACAGTATATAAGGTTATATGGTGGCATATATACAGTATATATATATAGGCTAAGATGGTGGTATATATAGTATATAGGGTTAAATGGTGGTTAGATGGTGGTATATATACAGTATATATATAGGGTTATATACAGATGGATGGTGGTATATATACAGTATATAGGGTTATATGGTGGTATATATACAGTATATTATGGTGGTATATATACAGTATATATAGGTTAGATGGTGGTATATATATATATATATATAGGGTTAGATGGTGGTATATATACAGTATATATAGGGTTAGATGGTGGTATATATACAGTATATATAGGGATGGTGGTACATATACAGTATATATAGGTTAGATGGTGGTATATATACAGTATATAGGGTTAGATGGTGGTATATATACAGTATATATAGGGTTAGATGGTGGTATATATACATATATAGGTATATATATATAGGGTTAGATGGTGGTATATATACAGTATATATAGGGTTATATGGTGGTATTAGATGGGTGGTATATATATACAGTATATATAGGGTTAGATGGTGGTATACAGATATATATAGGGTTAGATGGTGGTATACATACATTATATATAGGGTTAGATGGTAGTATATATGCAGTATATATAGGGTTAGATGGTGGTATATATGCAGTATATATATATAGGCTTATATAGTGGTATATATACAGTATATATATATATATATATATATATATATATATATATATATATATATATATAGGGTTAGATGGTGGTATATATACAGTATATATAGGGTTATATGGTGGTATATATACAGTATATATAGAGTTAGATGGTGGTATATATGCAGTATATATAGGGTTAGATGGTTGTATATATACAGTATATATAGGGTTAGATGGTGGTATATATACAGTATATATATATTTAGATGGTGGTATATATGCAGTATATATAGGGTTAGATGGTGGTATATATACAGTATATATATATAGGGTTAGATGGTGGTATATATACAGTATATATATATAGGGTTAGATGGTGGTATATATACAGTATATATAGGGTTATATGGTGGTATATATACAGTATATAGGGTTAGATGGTGTTGTATATACAGTATATATAGGGTTAGATGGTGGTATAAATACAGTATATAGGGTTAAATGGTGGTATTTATACAGTATATAGGGTTAGATGGTGGTATATATACAGTATATATAGGGTTAGATGGTGGTATATATACATAATATATAGGTAAGATGGTGGTATATATACAGTATATATAGGGTTAGATGGTGGAATATAGACAGTATATATAGGGTTAGGTGGTTAGGTGTATATATACAGTATATATAGGGTTAGATGGTGGTATATATACAGTATATAGGGTTAGATGGTGGTATATATACAGTATATAGGGTTAAATGGTGGTGTATATACAGTTTATAGGGTTAGATTGTGATATATATACAGTATATAGTGTTAGATGGTGGTATATATACAGTATATATAGGGTTAGATGGTGGTATATATACAGTATATATAGGGTTAGATGGTGGTATATATACAGTATATAGGGTTAAATGGTGTTGTATATACAGTATATATAGGGTTAGATGGTGGTATATATACAGTATATATAGGGTTAGATGATGGTGTATATATACAGTATATATAGGGTTAGATGGTGGTATATATACAGTATATATATATATAAGGTTAGATGGTGGTATACATACATTATATATAGGGTTAGGTAGTGGTATATATGCAGTATATATAGGGTTAGATGGTGGTATATATACAGTATATAGGGTTAGATGGTGGTATATATACAGTATATAGGGTTAGATGGTGGTATATATACAGTATATATAGGGTTATATGGTGGTATAAATACGGTATATAGGATTAAATGGTGGTATATATACAGTATATAGGGTTAGATGGTGGTATATATACAGTATATATAGGGTTAGATGGTGGTATATATACAGTATATAGGGTTAAATGGTGGTATATATACAGTATATAGGGTTAGATGGTGGTATATATACAGTATATAGGATTAGATGGTGGTATATATACAGTATAAAGGGTTAAATGGTGGTATATATACAGTATATATAGGGTTAGATGGTGGTATATATACAGTATATAGGTTTAGATGGTGGTATATATACAGCATATATAGGGTTAGATGGTGGTATATATGCAGTATATATAGGGTTAGATGGTCGTATATATATACAGTATATATAGGGTTAGAATTTGGTATATATACAGTATATAGGGTTAAATGGTGGTATATATATACAGTATATATAGGGTTAGATGGTGGTATATATAGGGTTAGATGGTGGTATATATACAGTATATAGGGTTAAATGGTGGTATATATACAGTTTATAGGGTTAGATGGTGGTATATATACAGTATATAGGGTTAGATGGTGGTATATATACAGTATATAGGGTTAGATGGTGGTATATATACAGTATATATAGGGTTAGATGGTGGTATATATACAGTATATAGGGGTAGATGGTGGTATATGTACAGTATATAGGGTTAGATGGTGGTATATATACAGTATATATAGGGATAGATGGTGGTATATATACAGTATATAGGGTTAAATGGTGGTGTATATACAGTATATATAGGGTTAGATGGTGGTATATATACAGTATATATAGGGTTAGATGATGGTATATATACACTATATATAGGGTGAGATGGTGGTATATATACACTATATATAGAGTTAGATGGTGGTATATATGCAGTATATATAGGGTTAGATGGTGGTATATATACAGTATATATAGGGTTAGATGGTGGTATACATACATTATATATAGGGTTAGGTAGTGATATATATGCAGTATATATAGGGTTAGATGGTGGTGTATATACAGTGTATATATATAGGGTTAGATGGTGGTATATATACAGTATATATATATAGGGTTAGATGGTGGTATACATACATTATATATAGGGTTCGATGGTGGTATATATAGAGTATATATATATATATATATATATATATATATAAGGCTATATGGTGGTATATATACATTATATTTAGGGTTAGGTGGTGGTATATATGCAGTATATATAAGGTTAGATGGTGGTATATATACAGTATATATAGGGTGAGATGGTGGTATATATACAGTATATATAGAGTTAGATGGTGGTATATATGCAGTATATATAGGGTTAGATGGTGGTATATATACAGTATATATAGGGTGAGATGGTGGTATACATACATTATATATAGGGTTAGGTAGTGGTATATATGCAGTATATATCGGGTTAGATGGTGGTATATATACAGTGTATATATATAGGGTTAGATGGTGGTATATATACAGTATATATATATAGGCTTAGATGGTTGTATATATACAGAATATATATATATATAGGGTTATATGGTGGTATATATACAGTATATATATAGGGTTAGATGGTGGTATATATACAGTATATATATAAGGTTATATGGTGTTATATATACAGTATATATATATAGGGTTAGATGGTGGTATATATACAGTGTATATATATAGGGTTAGATGGTGGTATACATACATTATATATAGGGTTCAATGGTGGTATATATACAGTATATATAGGGTTAGATGGTGGTATATACACAGTATATATAGAGTTAGATGGTGGTATATATACCGTATATATAGAGTTAGATGGTGGTATATATACAGTATATATAGGGTTAGATGGTGGTATATATACAGTATATATAGGGTTAGATGGTGGTATATATACAGTATATATAGGGTTTGATTTTGGTATATATAAAGTATATATAGGGTTAGGTGGTGGTGTATATATACAGTATATATAGGGTTAGATGGTGGTATATATACATTATATATAGGGTTATATGGTGGTATATATACAGTATATAGGGTTAGATGGTGGTATATATACAGTATATATAGGGTTAGATGGTGGTATATATACAGTATATAGGGTTAAATGGTGGTATATATACAGTATATAGGGTTAGATGGTGGTATATATACATTATATATAGGGTTAGATGGTGGTATATATACAGTATATAGGGTTTAAATGGTGGTATATATACAGTATATAGGGTTAGATGGTGGTGTATATACAGTATATAGGGTTAGATGGTGGTATATATACAGTGTATAGGGTTAAATGGTGGTATATATACAGTATATATAGGGTTAGATGGTGGTATATATACAGTATATAGGGTTAGATGGTGGTATATATACAGTATATATAGGGTTAGATGGTGGTATATATACAGTATATATAGAGTTAGATGGTGGTATATATGCAGTATATATAGGGTTAGATGGTTTTATATATACAGTATATATAGGGTTAGATGGTGGTATATATACAGTATATATAGAGTTAGATGGTGGTATATATACAGTATATATAGGGTTAGATGGTGGTATATATACAGTATATATAGGGTTAGATGGTGGTATATATACAGTATATATATAGGGTTAGATGGTGGTATATATACCGTATATATAGAGTTAGATGGTGGTATATATACAGTATATATAGGGTTAGATGGTGGTATATATACAGTATATATAGGGCTAGATGGTGGTATATATACAGTATATATAGGGTTTGATGGTGGTATATATAAAGTATATACAGGGTTAGGTGGTGGTGTATATATACAGTATATATAGGGTTAGGTGGTGGTATATATATACAGTATATACAGGGTTAGATTCTGGTATATATACAGTATATATAGGGTTATATGGTGGTATATGTACAGTATATATAGGGTTAGATGGTGGTATATATACAGTATATATAGGGTTAGATGGTGGTATATATACAGTATATAGGGTTAAATGGTGGTATATATACAGTTTCTAGGGTTAGATGGTGGTATATATACAGTATATAGGGTTAGATGGTGGTATATATACAGTATATAGGGTTAGATGGTGGTATATATACAGTATATATAGGGATAGATGGTGGTATATATACAGTATATAGGGTTAAATGGTGGTATATATACAGTATATATAGGGTTAGATGGTGGTATATATACAGTATATAGGGTTAGATGGTGGTATATATACAGTATATAGGGTTAGATGGTGGTATATATACAGTATATATAGGGTTAGATGGTTGTATATATACAGTATATATAGGGTTAGATGGTGGTATATATACAGTATATATATATTTAGATGGTGGTATATATGCAGTATATATAGGGTTAGATGGTGGTATATATACAGTATATATAGGGTTAGATGGTGGTATATATACAGTATATATAGGGTTAGATGGTGGTATATATACCGTATATATAGAGTTAGATGGTGGTATATATACAGTATATATAGGGTTAGATGGTGGAATATATACAGTATATATAGGGTTAGATGGTGGTATATATACAGTATATATAGGGTTTGATGGTGGTATATATAAAGTATATACAGGGTTAGGTGGTGGTGTATATATACAGTATATATAGGGTTAGGTGGTGGTATATATATACAGTATATACAGGGTTAGATTCTGGTATATATACAGTATATATAGGGTTATATGGTGGTATATGTACAGTATATATAGGGTTAGATGGTGGTATATATACAGTATATATAGGGTTAGATGGTGGTATATATACAGTATATAGGGTTAAATGGTGGTATATATACAGTTTCTAGGGTTAGATGGTGGTATATATACAGTATATAGGGTTAGATGGTGGTATATATACAGTATATAGGGTTAGATGGTGGTATATATACAGTATATATAGGGATAGATGGTGGTATATATACAGTATATAGGGTTAAATGGTGGTATATATACAGTATATAGGGTTAGATGGTGGTATATATACAGTATATAGGGTTAGATGGTGGTATATATACAGTATATAGGGTTAAATGGTGGTATATATACAGTATATATAGGGTTAGATGGTGGTGTATATACAGTATATAGGGTTAGATGGTGGTATATATACAGCATATATAGGGTTAGATGGTGGTATATATACACTATATATAGGGTTTGATGGTGGTATATATACAGTATATATAGGGTTATATGGTGGTATATATACAGTATATAGGGTTAGATGGTGGTGTATATACAGTATATATAGGGTTAGATGGGGGTATAAATACGGTATATAGGGTTAAATGGTGGTATATATACAGTTTCTAGGGTTAGATGGTGGTATATATACAGTATATAGGGTTAGATGGTGGTATATATACAGTATATAGGGTTAAATGGTGGTATATATACAGTATATATAGGGTTAGATGGTGGTATATATACAGTATATAGGGTTAGATGGTGGTATATATACAGCATATATAGGGTTAGATGGTGGTATATATACAGTATATATAGAGTTAGATGGTGGTATATATGCAGTATATATAGGGTTAGATGGTTGTATATATACAGTATATATATGGTTAGATGGTGGTATATATACAGTATATATATATTTATTTAGATGTTGGTATATATGCAGTATATATAGGGTTAGATGGTTTTATATATACAGTATATATAGGGTTAGATGGTGGTATATATACAGTATATATAGAGTTAGATGGTGGTATATATACAGTATATATAGGGTTAGATGGTGGTATATATACAGTATATATAGGGTTAGATGGTGGTATTTATACAGTATATATAGGGTTTGATGGTGGTATATATAAAGTATATACAGGGTTAGGTGGTGGTGTATATATACAATATATATAGGGTTAGGTGGTGGTATATATATACAGTATATATAGGGTTAGATGGTGGTATATATAAAGTATATATAGGGTTATATGGTGGTATATGTACAGTATATATAGGGTTAGATGGTGGTATATATACAGTATATATAGGGTTAGATGGTGGTATATATACAGTATATAGGGTTAAATGGTGGTATAGATACAGTTTCTAGGGTTAGATGGTGGTATATATACAGTATATAGGGTTAGATGGTGGTATATACACAGTATATAGGGTTAGATGGTGGTATATATACAGTATATAGGGTTAAATGGTGGTGTATATACAGTATATATAGGGTTAGATGGTGGTATATATACAGTATATATAGGGTTAGATGGTGGTATATATACAGTATATATATATAGGGTTAGATGGTGGTATACATACATTATATTTAGGGTTAGGTAGTGGTATATATGCAGTATATATAGTGTTAGATCGTGGTATATATACAGTATATATAGGGTTAGATGGTGGTATATATAGAGTATATATATATATATAGGGTTAGATGGTGGTATATATACAGTATATATATTGGGTTAGATGGTGGTATATATACAGTATATATATATATATATATATATATATATATATATATATATATATATAGGGCTATATGGTGGTATATATACAGTATAAATATATAGGGTTAGATGGTTGTATATATACAGTATATATATAGGGTTATATGGTGGTATATATAGGGTTAGATGGTGGTATATATACAGTATATATATATAGGGTTACATGGTGGTATATATACAGTATATATAGTGTTAGATGGTGGTATATACAGTATATATAGGGTTAGATGGTGGTATACATACATTATATATATGGTTAGGTGGTGGTATATATGCAGTATATATAAGGTTAGATGGTGGTATATATACAGTATATATAGGGTTAGATGGTGGTATATATACAGTATATATATAGTTAGATGGTGGTATATATGCAGTATATATAGGGTTAGATGTTGGTATATATACAGTATATATAGGGTTAGATGGTGGTATATATACAGTATATATAGAGTTAGATGGTGGTATATATGCAGTATATATAGGGTTAGATGGTGGTATATATACAGTATATAGAGGGTTTGATGGTGGTATATATAAAGTATATATAGGGTTAGGTGGTGGTGTATATATACAATATATATAGGGTTAGATGGTGGTATATATACAGTATATATAGGGTTAGATGGTGGTATATATACAGTATATATAGGGTTAGATGGTGGTATATATACAGTATATATAGGGTTAGATGGTGGTATATATACATTATATATAGGGTTATATGGTGGTATATATACAGTATATAGGGTTAGATGGTGGTATATATACAGTATATATAGGGTTAGATGGTGGTATATATACAGTATATAGGGTTAAACGGTGGTATATATACAGTATATAGGGTTATAATGGTGGTATATATACAGTATATAGGGTTAGATGGTGGTGTATATACAGTATATAGGGTTAGATGGTGGTATATATACAGTATATAGGGTTAAATGGTGGTATATATACAGTATATAGGGTTAGATGGTGGTGTATATAGGGTATATAGGGTTAGATGGTGGTATATATACAGTATATAGGGTTAAATGGTGGTATATATACAGTATATAGGGTTAAACTGTGGTATATATACAGTATATAGGGTTAAATGGTGGTATATATACAGTATATAGGGTTAGATGGTGGTGTATATACAGTATATAGGGTTAGATGGTGGTATATATACAGTATATAGGGTTAGATGGTGGTATATATACATTATATTTAGGGTTAGGTGGTGGTATATATGCAGTATATATAAGGTTAGATGGTGGTATATATACAGTATATATAGGGTGAGATGGTGGTATATATACAGTATATATAGAGTTAGATGGTGGTATATATGCAGTATATATAGGGTTAGATGGTGGTATATATACAGTATATATAGGGTGAGATGGTGGTATACATACATTATATATAGGGTTAGGTAGTGGTATATATGCAGTATTTATCGGGTTAGATGGTGGTATATATACAGTGTATATATGTAGGGTTATATGGTGGCATATATACAGTATATATATATAGGCTTAGATGGTGGTACATATACAGTATATATATAGGGTTAGATGGTGATTTATATACAGTATATATATAGGGTTAGATGGTGGTATATATACAGTATATATATATAAGGTTATATGGTGTTATATATACAGTATATATATATAGGGTTAGATGGTGGTATATATACAGTGTATATATATAGGGTTAGATGGTGGTATACATACATTATATATAGGGTTCAATGGTGGTATATATACAGTATATATAGGGTTAGATGGTGGTATATACACAGTATATATAGAGTTAGATGGTGGTATATATACCGTATATATAGAGTTAGATGGTGGTATATATACAGTATATATAGGGTTAGATGGTGGTATATATACAGTATATATAGGGTTAGATGGTGGTATATATACAGTATATATAGGGTTTGATGGTGGTATATATAAAGTATATATAGGGTTAGGTGGTGGTGTATATATGCAGTATATATAGGGTTACATGGTGGTATATATACAGTATATATCGTGTTAGATGGTGGTATATATACAGTATATATAGGGTTAGATGGTGGTATATATACAGTATATATCGTGTTAGATGGTGGTATATACAGTATATATAGGGTTAGATGGTGGTATATATACAGTATATAGGGTTAAATGGTGGTATATATACAATATGTAGGGTTAGATGGTGGTATATATACAGTATATATAGGGTTAGATGGTGGTATATATACACCATCTATGCAGTATATACCATACAGTATATATAGGGTTAGATGGTGGTATATATACAGTATATAGGGTTAGATGGTGGTATATATACAGTATATAGGGTTAAATGGTGGTATATATACAGTATATATAGGGTTAGATGGTGGTATATATACAGTATATAGGGTTAGATGGTGGTATATATACAGCATATATAGGGTTAGATGGTGGTATATATACAGTATATATAGAGTTAGATGGTGGTATATATGCAGTATATATAGGGTTAGATTGTTGTATATATACAGTATATATAGGGTTAGATGGTGGTATATATACAGTATATATATATTTAGATGGTGGTATATATGCAGTATATATAGGGTTAGATGGTGGTATATATACAGTATATATAGGGTTAGATGGTGGTTTATATACCGTATATATAGAGTTAGATGGTGGTATATATACAGTATATATAGGGTTAGATGGTGGTATATATACATTATATATAGGGTTAGATGGTGGTATATATACAGTATATATAGGGTTTGATGGTGGTATATATAAAGTATATACAGGGTTAGGTGGTGGTGTATATATACAGTATATATAGGGTTAGGTGGTGGTATATATATACAGTATATATAGGGTTAGATTCTGGTATATATACAGTATATATAGGGTTATATGGTGGTATATGTACAGTATATATAGGGTTAGATGGTGGTATATATACAGTATATATAGGGTTAGATGGTGGTATATATACAGTATATATATATTTAGATGGTGGTATATATGCAGTATATATAGGGTTAGATGGTGGTATATATACAGTATATATAGGGTTAGATTCTGGTATATATACAGTATATATAGGGTTATATGGTGGTATATGTACAGTATATATAGGGTTAGATGGTGGTATATATACAGTATATATAGGGTTAGATGGTGGTATATATACAGTATATAGGGTTAAATGGTGGTATATATACAGTTTCTAGGGTTAGATGGTGGTATATATACAGTATATAGGGTTAGATGGTGGTATATATACAGTATATAGGGTTAGATGGTGGTATATATACAGTATATATAGGGATAGATGGTGGTATATATACAGTATATAGGGTTAAATGGTGGTATATATACAGTATATAGGGTTAGATGGTGGTATATATACAGTATATAGGGTTAGATGGTGGTATATATACAGTATATAGGGTTAAATGGTGGTATATATACAGTATATATAGGGTTAGATGGTGGTGTATATACAGTATATAGGGTTAGATGGTGGTATATATACAGCATATATAGGGTTAGATGGTGGTATATATACAGTATATATAGGGTTTGATGGTGGTATATATACAGTATATATAGGGTTATATGGTGGTATATATACAGTATATAGGGTTAGATGGTGGTATATATACAGTATATATAGGGTTAGATGGGGGTATAAATACGGTATATAGGGTTAAATGGTGGTATATATACAGTTTCTAGGGTTAGATGGTGGTATATATACAGTATATAGGGTTAGATGGTGGTATATATACAGTATATAGGGTTAAATGGTGGTATATATACAGTATATATAGGGTTAGATGGTGGTATATATACAGTATATAGGGTTAGATGGTGGTATATATACAGCATATATAGGGTTAGATGGTGGTATATATACAGTATATATAGAGTTAGATGGTGGTATATATGCAGTATATATAGGGTTAGATGGTTGTATATATACAGTATATATATGGTTAGATGGTGGTATATATACAGTATATATATATATTTAGATGTTGGTATATATGCAGTATATATAGGGTTAGATGGTGTTATATATACAGTATATATAGGGTTAGATGGTGGTATATATACAGTATATATAGGGTTAGATGGTGGTATTTATACAGTATATATAGGGTTTGATGGTGGTATATATAAAGTATATACAGGGTTAGGTGGTGGTGTATATATACAATATATATAGGGTTAGGTGGTGGTATATATATACAGTATATATAGGGTTAGATGGTGGTATATATAAAGTATATATAGGGTTATATGGTGGTATATGTACAGTATATATAGGG